>NC_086327.1:34532022-34859880 GCF_036172605.1 Pelobates fuscus
TTAACTTTGCGCATAAAGAATATAATAGACAAAAGAAAATTCTTCTTAATTTGTAATTAATTATTTCACATGTACCTTTTACAAAAGCTATATTTTCATTATTTATATATACTATGAAAAAAGGAAAAACAATGTTGAGAATTTTGTGAAAATAGCGTGCAAACCTTTGTCAGTTAGATGCTCATGTGTTTGTATTTGTATGTGGCAGTGTGTATCTGTTTCTGTATATGTGTGTCAGCGTGCATCTGTGTTGGTATGTCTGTGGCAGTGTGCATCTAAGTGTTTGTGGACAATTGAGCAATGAGATTGCAGGGACATGATCTATACACCAAAACTGCTTCATTAAACCAAAGTTGTTTGGGTACCTTTAAAGGGAACCCATCACCCTCAAATCACTGGTGCTCTTTAGAAAGTTTTGCTAACAAATGTATGGAATGGGAGAAAATGTGAGTGTCCCACTTACCAGTCAAATCTTTGGCATAGACCACAGCCGGTCCTTGTGCTCTCCAAATGGAATCTCCTAGCTGGCATGCTAGCAATGAAGTCAGCATGTTGCCATGACTGAGGATGTTTGCCCAGCTTAATGAAGCAGTCCTAAGCACAGCAAATAAAAGAAGATAGTTGGAGTAGCCAAGTATGGACCAGAGATGGGTATTCCATGAAGAGTAACACCAACTAAGCTCTGAAGATGGCCACACTGGAATGAACATCAGGTGAATATATCTCGAAAATTGATAGTAAACACAGTCAGGATTATTCAGTAAAGTGAAAATTGCTGGAAACTAAAAAGTGAATTCAACATGAATTTCAAATTTAAGGCCTAAAAAGCTGAACTGAAAACACAATTGACTGGTAGAATTTCTCTAATTCGGCTATCTTCGCCTAAATGTTGATATTCACTTTGAATTCTCAGCAATTCTCCCTTTAGTGAATGACTCTGCATGTATCTTTGATGTGTTTAATGCAAATGGGAGCAATTTAAGGTAAGTTAAAATTCTAATTCTAGGTTCACTTTAATGATGCTTTTTTAACTCCAAAGTTGATGATTAGTCACAGTATGTCTCTTAACAAAATAATCTTTTCTATCTTTCTATTCTTCACAGTTCTTGACTATGACTAACAATACGTTTGGTGACCACTTCTCTTTTTCCAATGTTTAACTGTGCGGTAAAAAGGAAATGTAGCTCAAAATAAACTTAACATCATCCTTCTGTTCCTACTTATGCTGGCTTCTCTTGCCACTGTTTTCTCACAGTTTCTTCAAAGATGCATCGCAACGCTGTGGTCATTTTATTTTTACAGTGAAGAGTAGAGTTGAGCGAACCCGGACTGTAAAGTTCAGGTTCGTACCGAACATTAAGTTTTTTGGACCCCGGACCCGAACACGGACATATCAGTGTATGTTCGGGTTGGAGTTCAGTGTTCGGCAATTTAATGGCGCGTTTTGAAAGTCTGCAGGGCAGCCAATCAACAAGCGTTTGACTCGCGTGCCCTTAGAAGCCATCACAGCCATGCCTACTAATGGCATGGCTGTGATTGGCCAGTGCAGCATGTGACCCAGCCTCTATATATAAGCTGGAGTCACGTAGCGCCGCACGTCACATGAGGTCTTATTAGTGTAGGGAGAGGATGCTGTCGCTGTGAGGGACAGCTTAGGAAAGAATTCTGCAAACTAGTACATTAGTGGGGTGCACTTCATATCTGAGAGTCAAATAGAAGCGTCAAATACTGTGGTTACAGCGCAGTTGTAAAAATTTGAATTGTTTTGGTTCTAAACTGCTAAATAGTAAATTTGGGGAATGCTCTTCATCTCTGAGAGTCAAATAAAAGCGTCAAATACTGTGGTTAAAGTGCACTTTGACAAATTCCCATTTTTTTGCTCCTAAGAAGTACATTTGGGGCGTGCTCTTCAAATAGAAGAGTCAAATAGTGTGGTTACAGCGTAATTGTAAACACTTATTTTCTGGGTGCTAATCTGCTAAATAGTAAATTTGGGCCCTGCACTTCATAGCTGAGAGTCAAATAGGAGCATCAAATACTGTGCTTACAGCGCACTTTGACAAATTCCCATTTTTTTGCTCCTAACAAACACATTTGGGGCGTGCTCTTCATATCGGAGAGTCAAAAAGAAGCGTCAAATACTGCGGTTACAGCGCAATTGTAAACATTCTTATTTTCTGGGTGCTAATCTGCTAAATAGTACATTTGGGGCCTGCACTTCATATCTGAGAGTCAAATAGTGCTGTGACATAGCATCTTTAAACATTAAATTTTTTGGCTGCTAAATAGTACATTTGCATCCTGCGGTGCACTTCATATCTGAGAGTCAAATAGAACCATCAAACACTGTGCTTTCAGCACACTTTTAAAAATTCTAATTATTTTGGGTGATAAAAAGTAAATTTGGGGTGTGCACTTCATATCTGAGAGTCAAATAGAACTGTCAAACACTGTGCTTACAGCGCACTTTTAAAAATTCTAATTGTTTTGGGTGCTAATACTAAATAGTACATTTGCGTCCTGCGGTGCATTTCTTGCAGTCCAATAAAAAAATTAAAAAAAATTGTTGACTATTGGTGGTTACATTGTCGCCTGACATAAAACAGTTTGGTGGGTGAACGCAAAGAATGAGGAGAGCGTCAAATAAGGGACGTGGCCCTGGTCGTGGTGCTGCTGGTGTTGGTGGAGCTCCTGTTGCAAGGCGCGGAAGTGGTCGATCTGTGCCAGCACAAGTGAAACACCTTCCTCAGGTGTGAGTACCCGACAGAACCTTCAGCGTTATATGGTAGGTCCGAATGTTTCTCTACGAATGGTGAGGCCAGAACAAGTACAGGCGATAGTAGATTGGATAGCTGACAGTGCCTCCAGTTCCTTCACATTGTCTCTCACCCGGTCCCCTGCTGAAAGCTCAGAGTTGGCACCTGCAGCCCATGGCCATCTGTCTTTCACCTCACCCCCTTGCAAATCAGCCAAGCAGTCTGAGCCACAAGTCATGCAGCAGTCTCTTATGCTTTTCGATGACTCTGCTGGTGGGGTTTCCGTGGGCCGCCCACCTAGCCCTACACCAGAAGTGGAAGAGATTGAGTGCACTGACGCACAACCACTTATGTGTCAGGATGTGGACATGCAAGGACCACCGCAGCACTTTTCTGATGATGACGAAACACAGGTGCCAACTACTGTGGCTTTCTGCAGTGTGCAGACCGGCAAGGAGGGCAGGGTTCAGGAGTGGGTGGAAGACGATGTGGAGGATGATGAGGTCCTAGACCCCACATGGAATGAAGGTAATGCGAGTGAAGTGTGCAGTTTGGAGGAAGAGGCGGTGGTCCCACAGAGGCACCAGCACAGCATAAGAGGGAGCAGGGTGCAAAAGTGGAGCGGCCGTCCCCTAGACGGTGTGCCTGCTACTGCCCACTGCACCCAGGGACCGAGCACACCAAAGCCAGCTCCAAGGAGTTCCCTGGCGTGGCAGTTCTTCAGACAATGTGCTGACGACAAGACACGAGTGGTTAGCACGCTGTGCAATCGGAGCCTGAAGCGAGGCATAAACATGCTAAACCTGAGCACAACCTGTATGACCAGGCATCTACATGCAAAGCACGAGCTGCAGTGGAGTAAGCACCTCAAAAACCAAGAAAGGTCTCAGGCTCCTCCTGCTTCCTCTTCTGATGCTGTCTCGGCCTCTTCCTCCACCTCTGGAGTCACAGTGGCACCTGCCACCCTGCAAACAGCCACCATCCCCAAGCATCTCCACACTGTCCCATGGAAACGTTCAGCTGTCTATCTCCCAAACACTGGAGAGAAAGAGGAAGTACTCCCCTAGCCACCCGCGATCCCTGGCCCTGAATGCCAGCATTTCAAAATTTGTAGCCTTTGAAATGCTGTCATTCCATCTGGTGGAGATGGACAGTTTTAAAAACCTGATGACGGTGGCTGTCCCACAGTACGTGGTTCACAGCCGCCACTACTTTTCCAGGCGAGCCATCCCTTCCCTGCACAACCAACTGGCGGACAAAATCAGATGTGCACTGCGCAACTCCATCTGTGGCAAGGTCCACATAACCAGAGATACATGGACCAGTAAGCACAGGCAGGGATGCGATATCTCCCTAACTGCACACTGGGCAAATGTAGTGTCGGCTGGGCCTGTGGCGGATAGCAGTTTGGCGCATGTCCTTCCGCCACCGAGGATTGCAGGTAATTTATCTTTGCCTCCTGTTCCTCCGCTTCCTCCTCGTCTACCACCACCTCATCCAGGCAGCGTAACACCTTCACCACCAACTTCAGAACAGCCAGGAGGAATCAACAGCAGGCTGTTTTAAAACTCATATGTCTGGGGGAAAAGCCCCACACCGCACAGGTGCTGTGGACAGGCATGGAACAACAGACCGATGAGTGGTTGTTGCCACTGAGCCTCAAGCCCGGCCTGGTGGTGTGCGATAATGGGCGAGATCTCGTAGCAGCTCTGGGCCTAGCTGGTTTGACGCACATCCCTTGCTTGGCGCATGTGTTGAATTTGGTGGTGCAGAAATTCCTGAAAAATTACCCAGATATATCAGAGTTGCTGCAGAAAGTGCGGGCTGTGTGTGAGCGCTTTCGGCGTTCTCACCCTGCTGCTGCTCGCCTGTCTGTGCTGCAGCGTAACTTCGGCCTTCCCGCTCACCACCTCATATGCGACGTGCCCACAAGTTGGAACTCCACCTTGCACATGCTGGAGAGACTGTTTGAACAACAGCAGGCGATAGTGGATTATCAGATGTAGCACGCACCGGTCAGTAGCTCTGCGGAACAGCACCACTTCACCACTAATGAGCCTCCCTGCGAGACCTGTGTGCCTTTTGCACTGTTTTGAGTACTCCACAGACATGGCCAGTGCCGATGACGCCGTTCTCAGTGTTACTATCCCGCTTCTATGTCTCCTTGAAAAAACGCTTTGGGTGATGATGAAAGAGGATGTGGCACAGGATTATCAGGCCAGTCATTCACAAGTGGCTTGGAGGGTGGGTTCCTGCACCAGCATAGGCCAGGTACACAATTTTCCAGCAAGGCACAGTTCTGGAGGATGAGGAGGAGAAGGATGAGGATGAGGAGGAGGAACCATATTCACAGCAGGGTGGCACCCAACTCAACACGTGTGCATCACTGGAGCATGGCTGGGGGGATACAGAGGACACAGACGATACACCTCCCACAGAGGACAGCTTGTCCTTGCCTCTGGGCAGCCTGGCACACATGAGCGACTACATGCTGCAGTGCATGCGCAACGACTGCCAAGTTGCCCACATTCTAACTTGTGCTGATTACTGGGTGGCCACCCTGCTGGATCCCCATTACAAGGACAACGTGCCGTCCTTAATTCCCTCACTGGAGCGTGATCGGATGATGGGCGACTACAAGCGCACGCGGATAGATGCGCTGCTGAGGGCATTCCCAACTGACACCGGGGGCTCAGTGGAAGCACAAGGCGAAGGCAGAGGACGAAGAGGTCGCCACCGCCGCTGGGGCACCGCCAGCACCTCAGAAGGCAGGGTTAGCATGGCCGAAATGTGTAAAAGCTTTGTCAGCACGCCACAACAACCAGCACCACCATCTGATATAGCAGGAGGCAGCATTTCAGCAACATGGTGGAACAGTGCGTGTGCACACGCCTACACGTACTGACTGATGGGTCTGCCCCATTTAACTTCTGGGTCTCCAAATTGGGCACATGGCCTGAGCTTTCCCTTTATGCCTTGGAGGTGCTGGCCTGCCCTGCAGCCAGCGTATTGTCTGAACGTGTGTTTAGCATGGCAGTGGGCGTTATCACAGACAAGCGCAGCCACCTGTCTTCAGCCAACGTGGACAAGCTCACGTTTATTAAAATGAACCAGGCATGGATCCCACCAGACTTGTCTGTACATTGTACAGAATAGACATTTATACCGGCCTCACCCAGCCATTGTTATACTCAAGTGCACTTATTCTTTGTTTTCTTTTTTTATATGTCTGAATATTTTAGGGGCTACCCTAATAAAAAAAAATTATAATAATAAATAAATAAAATAAAAAGCAGTGTTGGCTACCTCCTCCTCCTCCACCACCGCTTCCACCTACACCGCCATGATCACCGCCTCCTCAACCTATGGGTCACTTAGTATAAACTATGTACACAATAGCAGAGGTTTGTGAAGGGCTTTTCTCCATGCATCAGGAGTTGAGCATTTCTCAATGCATCAGGACTGGGAGGGAGGGGGGAGAGTATTAGAGGGAGGGAGGGGGGAGAGAGTATTACAGGGAGGGAGGGAAGGGGAGAGTATTACAGGGAGGGGAGGGGGGAGAGTATTACAGGGAGGGAGGAGGGAAGAGTATTACAGGGAGGGGGAAGAATATTAAAGGGAGGCAGGGGGGAGAATATTACGGGGGGAGTGAAGAAAATTACAGGGAGGAAGGGGGGAGAAGATTACAGGGAGGGAGGGGAAAAAGATTACAGGGAGGGAGGGGGGAGTGGAGAAGATTGGAGGGAGAAGAAGAGAAGATTTCAGGGAATGAGGCGGGAGTGGAGAAGATAGGAGGGAGGGGGGAGAAGAATAGAAGATTACAGGGAGGGGGGAGAAGAAGAGAAGATTAGTGGGGAGGAGAAGAGATTACAGGGAGGGAAAGGGGGAGAAGAAAAGAAAATTACAGGGGGGGAGGGAGAAGATTACAGGGAGCGGGGGGAGAAGAAGAGAAGATTATGGGGGGAGAAGAAGAGATTACAGGGACGGGGGAGAAGAAGAGGAGAACACAGGGAGGGGGGGAAGTGGAGAACACAGGGAGTGGGGATAAGAGGAGAACACGGGGGAGAAGAAGAGGAGAACACGGGGGAGATGAGAACACAGGGAGGGGGGGTTGAGGAGAACTTGGGGGAGGATGAGACCACTAAAGGAGGGAGGGGGTGGTGGAGAGACCACTAGGGGAGGGGGTTGAGGAGAGACCGCTAAGGGAGGGGGGGGGGGGGGGCGGCAAATCTTTCTTTTGCCTAGGGCGGCCAAAATCCTTGCACCGGCCCTGGTCCCTTAGTATAAACTATGTACACAATAGCAGAGGCTTGTGAAGGCCTTTTCTCCATGCATCAGGAGGTGAGCTTAGTTTGAACAATGAAAGAGAATATCCTGCACTCCAACCCTCTCTCAAATGGATAATTCTGGTGGATCCTCCTGACAGCCATGCTTTAGATTTTGATTTATGTTCTTCCTCAGCTAAACTCAAAGATTCCATCTAGTGCTATTTTATGGCTCAGCTGTATTTTTAATCTTTAGGTGTTTTATGTTATTTTAAGTGATTTCCCTATCCAAATTTGTTTGCAGGGCACTTGTCCTACTCTTACCCCCATTTTACTTCATTTTGCAGCCCTCTGGCCCTTTCCAGGACTTTTTTAGAGGCATTTTTGTGCCCAAAAGTTTGTGTTCCCATTGACTTTAATGGAGTTCGGGGTCAAGTTCGATCCTGAACCCAGACTTTTTTCAAAGTTCGTCCGAACCCGAACAACCAGGTGTCCGCTCAACTCTAGTGAAGAGATATCAGGTTATGGTGTCAAACCTACCCTTTAGAGCCAATTAACGGTCTACAAGCATTTAGTTCTGTCAATTCCATGCATGGTTTGACTTGCAAAAACAAAATCTGCTTGAAAGACTGCAGGCTTCTCATGACAGCTGCAGTCTAGGAGCAAAACAGCAGGTTTCTGACATTTTAGACATAAGGAAAGGGTATACTGCCCAGTGTATTTTGTATGCTTTGTGCAGCCTCAAACACACTGTGGGCAGAAGTAATGCACCTAGTAAACTCTTTGACTGTAACCATTTCCCTTTTTTCTAATGTAGATAGTCCACATATGTGAGGTTTATTTTTTAATAGAGCCTATCAAACCACTGGTGTTCCCCCACACTGTCCTCATGCCTTACTTACCTAATCTGTAGGCTGCCCTCCCACCCCCCCATGCCTCACTTACCTGATCTGTAGGCTGCAACCCAATCTCTCACTTACCTGATCTATAGGGTGTCTCTGCAGTCTGGGAGTTGCTGACTGCACTCTGTGCGGCTCCCCTGCCGATTCAGTCAGGACAGAGAAGCAGGGATAATATGTAGCTATCTATCCCTGCCTTTCTCAGTACATGGCTGCCCCCCTCCCACATGCCTCACTTACCTGATCTGTAGGCTGCTCCCCCCATCCCTCACTTACCTGATCTATAGGCTGCCCCCATGCCTCAATTACCTAATCTTTAGCCTCCCCCATGCCTCACTTACCTGATCTGTAGGCTGCACCAATATCCCTCACTTACCTGATATGTAGGCTGTCTCTGCAATCTGGGAGTTGCTGGCTGCACTCTGTGCTGCTCCCCTGCGGATTCAGTCAGGAGAGAAGCAGGGATAAGATGTAGCTTCCTATCCCTGCCTTTCTCCATACACAACACCACCTAGTGGCCGGCGTTGTTAATGAAGTGTATTCTCAATCTTAAAAGAAAAATACCAGCACAAGCTGAAAAATCCAGGGGGGGGGGGGGGAGGTGAGGGGGGGGGAGGTGGGGGTACGGGGGGGGGGGGAGCATTTGCCACCATTTGCCCCACCCTGCGAATGCCCATGCACCTACCATATTAGGTCAAACTTCATGGCTGAGTTATAACAGCCAAGGAGGGGAGATGAAAGGGGTATCTTCAGCCAAATTGATGACGCTACATGGATTATCATTCAGGTTTTGGTTAAAGCCTGCAATGCCATATAAATTAAAGATACTCAGTGGCATCGCTAGGGGGGGGCAGAGGGGGCCATGGCCCCCCCTACATCATGCTGTGCCCCCCCTTGTGCCCCCCCAAATGCCAGCAACCTACTGGCTATGTGTTTAAATTATATTCCCTCGGGCTGTAACAGCCTGTTACAGCCCGAGGGAAGGCAGGGCAGAGCAGCTGGAACTGTGCAGGAGTGGCCGGAGGGAGCACTGACAGGCTCCCAGGCACAGGCCCCGCCCCCAAACGAAGTCCCGCCCCCGCCGTTAAGCAGCAGCCCATGCTGCTGCTGGAAAGCATGGAAGATGGCTGCCTGACCACCAGCTACAGGCTCCAGTGACAGGTAGGCGTAATGTGTGTGTAAGTTTGTGTGTCTGTATGTATGGACTTAGCCTCCCTACCACCCTCTGCCTCATCACCCTCCCCACCCTCAACCTCCCCACCCTCAGCCTCCCTACCAACGTCAGCCTCCCCACCACCCCCATCCTCCCCACCCTCCCCAATAACCTCAGCCTCCCCACCCTCCCCAATACCCTCAGCCTCACCACCCTCTGCCTCACCCCCTCACCACCCTCAGCCTCACCACCCCACCAGCCTCAGCACCCCCTCACCACCCTCAGCCTCACCCCTCACCACCCTCAGCCTCACCACCCCACCAGCCTCAGCACCCCCTCACCACCATCAGCCTCACCACCCCACCAGCCTCAGCACCCCCCACCACCCTCAGCCTCAGCACCCCCCACCACCCTAAGCCTCAGCACCCTCAGCCTCACCACCCTCAGCAATCCCCACCACCCTCAGCCTCAGCTACTCCCACCACCCTAAGCCTCAGCACCCTCAGCCTCACCACCCCCACCACCCTCAGCATCACCCTCTCTCAGCACCCTCAGCATCACCACCCCACCACCCTCAGCCTCACCCCCTCACCACCCTCAGCCTCACCCCCTCACCACCCTCAGCCTCACCACCCCACCAGCCTCAGCACCCCCTCACCACCCCACCAGCCTCAGCACCCCCAGTACCCTCAGCCTCAGCACCCCCACCACCCTAAGCCTCAGCACCCTCAGCCTCAGCACCCTCAGCACCCCCACCACCCTCAGCCTCAGCACCCCCCACCACCCTAAGCCTCAGCACCCTCAGCCTCACCACCCCCACCACCCTCAGCATCACCCTCCCTCAGCACCCTCAGCATCACCACCTCACCATCCTCAGCATAACCCCCCTCACCATCCTCAGCATCACCCTACCACCCCAACCACCCGCAGCATCACCCCCTCACCATCCTCAGCATCACCCCCACCCCCCTCAGCCTCACTCCCTTAGCCTCACCACCCTCAGCCTCACCCCCTCACCACACTCACCATCAACCCCCCTCCTTCTCACATCACATCACCCCCCTCACTCTCACATCAACCCCCCCCCCCTCACTCTCACATCAACCCCCCCCTCACTCTCACATCAACCCCCCCTCACTCTCACATCAACCCCCCCCCTCACTCTCACATCAACCCCCCCCTCACTCTCACATCAACCCCCCCCTCACTCTCACATCAACCCCCCCCTCACTCTCACATCAACCCCCCCTCACTCTCACATCAACCCCCCCCCTCACTCTCACATCAACCCCCCCCCTCACTCTCACATCAACCCCCCCCTCACTCTCACATCAACCCCCCCCTCACTCTCACATCACCCCCTCACTCTCACATCAACCCCCCTCACTCTCACGTCAACCCCCCTCACTCTCACGTCAACCCCCCCTCACTCTCACGTCAACCCCCCCTCACTCTCACATCAACCCCCCCTCACTCTCACATCAACCCCCCCTCACTCTCACATCAACCCCCCTCACTCTCACATCAACCCCCCCTCACTCTCACATCAACCCCCCCCTCCACTCTCACATCAACCCCCCCTCCACTCTCACATCAACCCCCCCTCCACTCTCACATCAACCCCCCTCCACTCTCACATCAACCCCCCTCCACTCTCCCATCAACCCCCCTCCACTCTCACATCAACCCCCCTCCACTCTCACATCACCCCCTTCCACTCTCACATCACCCCCCTCCACTCTCACATCACCCCCCTCCACTATCACATCACCCCCCCTCCACTCTCACATCACCCCCCCTCCTCACATCACCCCCCTCCTTCTCACATCACCCCCCCTCCTTCTCACATCACCCCGCTCACTCTCACCATCACCCCCCTTTCCCTCTCACCATCACCCCCCTCACACCATCACCCGCCATACACACAACACACTTCAGTCTCAGACAAAAACACAAACATGCTCACAGATTCATACATTCTCACACACAAGGATACTCTCTGTCAGACACACTCTCAGGCACATACACAGGTAAACTGTGCATCAATGTGTATATGTGACACTTTTTTGTTAGTGGGGCCTCATGTTTGAGTTACGCCTAAGGCCTCATAAAGTCTAGAGCCGCCTCTGCTCAGCAGTCTGTGTGTTTGTGTGTGTGTGTGTGTGTGTGTATGGACTCGGCAGTCTGTGTGTTTGTGTGTGTGTGGGTATGGACTCAGCAGTCTGTGTGTGTGTGTGTGTGTGTGTGTGGGTATGGACTCAGCAGTCTGTGTGTGTGTGTGTTTGTGTGTGTGGGTATGGACTCAGCAGTCTGTGTGTGTGTGTGTGTGTGTGTGTGTGTGTGTGTGTGTATGGACTCAGCAGTCTGTGTGTGTGTATGGACTTAGCAGTCTGTGTATCTGTGTGTGTATGGACTCAGCAGTCTGTGTGTGTATGGACTCAGCAGTCTGTGTGGGTATGGACTCAGCAGTCTGTATGTGTGTATGGACTCAGCAGTCTGTATGTGTGTATGGACTCAGCAGTCTGTATGTGTGTATGGACTCAGCAGTCTGTATGTGTGTATGGACTCAGCAGTCTGTATGTGTGTATGGACTCAGCAGTCTGTATGTGTGTATGGACTCAGCAGTCTGTATGTGTGTATGGACTCAGCAGTCTGTATGTGTGTATGGACTCAGCAGTCTGTATGTGTGTATGGACTCAGCAGTCTGTATGTGTGTATGGACTCAGCAGTCTGTATGTGTGTATGGACTCAGCAGTCTGTATGTGTGTATGGACTCAGCAGTCTGTATGTGTGTATGGACTCAGCAGTCTGTATGTGTGTATGGACTCAGCAGTCTGTATGTGTGTATGGACTCAGCAGTCTGTATGTGTGTATGGACTCAGCAGTCTGTATGTGTGTATGGACTCAGCAGTCTGTATATGTGTATGGACTCAGCAGTCTGTATGTGTGTATGGACTCAGCAGTCTGTATGTGTGTATGGACTCAGCAGTCTGTATGTGTGTATGGACTCAGCAGTCTGTATGTGTGTATGGACTCAGCAGTCTGTATGTGTGTATGGACTCAGCAGTCTGTATGTGTGTATGGACTCAGCAGTCTGTATGTGTGTATGGACTCAGCAGTCTGTGTGTGTGTATGGACTCAGCAGTCTGTGTGTGTGTATGGACTCAGCAGTCTGTGTGTGTGTATGGACTCAGCAGTCTGTATGTGTGTATGGACTCAGCAGTCTGTATGTGTGTATGGACTCAGCAGTCTGTATGTGTGTATGGACTCAGCAGTCTGTATGTGTGTATGGACTCAGCAGTCTGTATGTGTGTATGGACTCAGCAGTCTGTGTGTGTGTATGGACTCAGCAGTCTGTGTGTGTGTATGGACTCAGCAGTCTGTGTGTGTGTATGGACTCAGCAGTCTGTGTGTGTGTATGGACTCAGCAGGCTGTGTGTGTCTGTATCTAGGACTCAGCAGTCTGTGTGTATGGACTCAGCACTGTGTGTGTGTGTGTGTGTATGGACTCAGCAGTCTGTGTGTCTGTCTGTCTGTATATGGACTCAGCAGTCTGTGCGTGTATGGACTCAGCAGTCTGTATGTCTGTGTGTGTGTGTGTGTGTGTGTGTGTGTATGGACTCAGCTGTGTGTGTGTTGGATTCAGCAGTCTGTGTGTAAGTGTAAAAATCAGCCTGTGTGCATTCAGCAACGTCTGTGTGCATTCAGCAACGTCTGTGTGCATTCAGCAACGTCTGTGTGTGTGTATTTAGAAGTTTCTCGGTGTTCGTATGTGTGTATGTACTCAGCAGTCTATCAATAATTACAATTTTTATTCCTGTGAGTTGTTGTGTAGGAAGGGCCCCAGTGCACTGCTTTGCCCGGGGGCCCATAACACTGTTAAGATGGTACTGCTTGTGTGTGTCAGTGAGCTTCTATTTATCGAGCATGTGTGTGTCCCTGAACTTCTTTGTAGTGAGCCTTGTGTTTATACAAGTGAGTTTGTCTGTAGTAAGCCTGTGTGCGAGTCAGAGAGTTTTTTGTCTGTCAGTGAGCCTATTTGCGCATGTCAGTGAGCTTGTGTGCTCACTGTATTATATATATATATATATATATATATATATATATATATATATTTGTATGTTCCTTTTTATTTTTGAGGTCATATTGTGTAAGAAGACCACTACTTCCAATACTGTGTACGTATACCTTTTCTGTATATCCATCTAGTTCCACATACCTAAGGCGCGGTCTCCTACCCTCTCTTTTTCACGTTACTTTTTTACAAGGTTGGGGTTCCTTGTATTGGTTACTGCGGCCTAATATTCCATATAGTGAGCGCCTAATCCATCCATCTTTTTGTACATTCTATTCTGTTTCCCTATTGGCTTTAGGCAGCCCTATAAACATACAAAAAAATGACATTGTTCGAAATAGAGACAATTACAATATTGACATTGACGATATTTTCAATGATCTAGATGATCTCACAAATATAGATAATAATGAACCACTAATTATCTTTGACGATCCACAAGAACTACTTAAAGAACTAGAATTCTCTCTAACCAAAGAAATGAAGCTAAGGTGGGAAATAGCGACCCTAACTAAATATATTAATGACAAAATCACACCAAGGGGTTTAAGGCTATTTAAAATGCCCACATCCGACACCGACAATAAAGTATTTATGGAAGAGTGGTACAATCACTTAGAATTTTGCACATTTGGACTCATGAAAAGCCTCATTAAAGTTAAAAGTGAGAAACTCTTAAACCTAGACAAAAAAATTAACAGCTTAAGAGAACAACTCATCCCTTTTGCAGACACTGAGGAATACTTTTGCCAAACACAAAAAATCAAAAAACAGTAGAGAAAACTGAAATAGACACCAAAAGAATTAAAATTAGTAAATACAATAGAGACAAATGGGATTATGCCCATAACCAAGTCCGCACATACAACACGAAAAAACCTCAACAAAACAGAAGAAACCACAGCACAACACACTATCGCACAGATGTTGACAATCGTTTCAACCACAGACAGTATCAAAATAAAACGAATAAAGAAAGCTATACACAAGCACAATATAATGATCACCAACACAGATCATATCACAGATCACCAAAAAAATACCACACACAACACTGGAACAAATTCACTAGAAAAAATTCCGAAAATATTTTTACAAACAAATACACTGCAATTAATGAAAACACCAAAAGATTTCCAACAAGACCACTAGAACACAGAAGGAAAGAAAACACACATTTTTCTGCAAAAGAATCTGCATACAATCACGACACTTCACCATTGATTGTAAGACCAAAAACACACAAATTTAGGTATGAACCATCTTCCCCTCAATTTAGAACTAAGGGAAAGCAACATTCCTGGGAAAAAGTCACAACCAGGAATCACAAAAAACATGAGGAACATGAACCCAGTACATCCAAAGAAATAGTCACCAAAAATAGATACCACGCCTTATCCTTCTGCGAACCATTTGATGAGACCTCTTTTTTAGAGATCCCCTCAAACAGAGAACACCATACCAATCAACTAAACATCTCCCCAATAAAGAGTCGAAAACGAGATTTAGAGGATGCAGATCAGGGAGAAGAAAACAAGAAAGGCAGAACAGAAAGGTTTTAGAAACACAAACCAATTCTCCCACAGGCATTTTTAATTTGTCAAATAAAACTCTGAACAACACAGAGATAAACATTCTCAAAAAAGGTCTTAAATTCGCACCAACCAAACCATATAACTCTTTTATGACCTTTATAGACATCGGCAAATTTGTTAGAAACGCCACATTGAAAAGATTCTTTTCAATTAATGCCAACAAAAAGCAAACCAACACTAACAATACCCCTAACAAATATATAAATAGCAATTTAAAAAACAAATCAAAATTCTATCCAGCATATTGTAAATCAAGTGCCCTAGATATTTTTGAAAAGAAGGTCAGTAAAGACATCCGCACTTTAGAAAACAGTAATAAATACAAAGACAAGACTAACTTAACCAAAAAAGAAAAACAGACCCTTAAGGATCTATATAATGATGACACAATTGTAATCAAACCTGCAGACAAAGGCGGAGGCCTCGTCATCCTATCCAAGGAACAGTACGAGGAAGAAGCCTATAACCAATTGAATAATCATACTACCTATACCAAATTATCTGCCAATCCCACAATGAACATTAAAAAAGAACTCAAATCATTTTTAGACAAAGGACTCGATACAGGTATCTTGGATGACAAAGAGTTCCAATACATCAATATCACATATCCTAAAATTCCGGTAATTTATTTTCTTCCAAAAATTCATAAGAACTTGTCAAAACCCCCAGGTCGACCAATTGTCTCTGGTATTGGTTCTGCACTTTCAAATCTATCTGAATATATAGATATTTTACTTCAACCTTATGTCATCAAAACAAAATCCTACCTCAAAGACACTATAGACCTTTTAAAAAAAATAGAGAATATTACTTGGCAAGAAGATTATCTGTTCATTACATGTGATGTACAATCTCTGTACACTATCATCCAACACGATAAAGGATGTGAAGCAGTAAAAAAGATTTTAGAGAGAGACGAATCTATGATCCAAGATCAAATTAACTTTTTAATAGAAGGTATCAAACTGATTTTAAATAATAACTATTTCTGGTTCAAGGATTCCTTTTATCTTCAGAATACAGGGACAGCTATGGGCACCAGATTCGCACCCAGCTATGCTAACTTATTTATGGCAGAATGGGAAGAAAGATTTGTTTGGAGTGATCATGGCTGGGCAGCGAATCTGGTGTCCTACTCTAGATACATTGACGACCTTATTTTTATCTGGAAAGGCTCCATTACTGATGCACAAAATTTTATTACATTCTTAAACTCTAACCAAGAAGGTATTATATTAACTTCAGAAATCAGCAACAGTGAAATTACATACTTGGATTTAAACATCTATATTAAAGATAATACTATTAATACAAAAACTCACTTTAAAAACTTACATGTTAACAACTACATAGACACTAAAAGCTGCCACAACAAAATCTGGCTGGACAGTATCGCTAAGAGTCAGATTATTAGAATGAGAAGAAATTGTTCGGATAATAAAATCTTCGTTGAACAATCAAACAAAATAAAAGATAGTTTAGTGAACAAAGGATACAACGAGAAACTAATTGAAGCAAATATACAACAGTCACTTACAGTCAGTCAAAAAGACCTTATACATAAAGTGAAGCAGCAAGAAAAGAAAGACCTAACACTCCCTATAATACTAGATTACAATGACAAAAACAGACATTTAAAAAAAATCGTAAGCAAGCACTGGCACCTTTTAAAAGAAGACCCTATTCTAAAAGATATTGTCCCAACAAGACCGAAAATTATATTCAGGGGGGCTCCAAATTTAAGAATGCACTTGACAAAAAACTACACTAGAGACGAGAAACACATCCAGAATTTTTTATCTTTAAATAAAGGTTTTTATAAGTGTAATAGCTGTATAGCCTGTAAACAAACACACCCTACTGAAAAAAGAAGAAACTCAAATCCAATAATACAGGCAAAATATATACAGTTAAAGAAACCATTACCTGCGAAAGCAAAAATGTTATCTATCTGTTAGAATGCCCCTGCGGCCTACAGTATATAGGCCGCACCATCAGATCACTAAAAATACGAATAGCTGAACATTGTAGGAATATTAAAAACAACTATATTAACCATTCTGTATCATCACATTTTTACAAACACAACAATGATCCCAAACACCTTATTGTTATGGGCATTGCCACAGTAAAAAATCACTGGAGAGGTGGGGATCTAATTAAAAAAATAGGACAGAAAGAAATGGAGTGGGTGTTTAAAATGGACACTCTACATCCTAATGGGCTGAATATAGAATTTGACCTTTTTAATTTTTTATAATAAATATTTTCCTATATATTTTATACATTCTCCTTTTTACATCTATTATAGATGTCCCATTTCATTTATATATATTTTTTATTCAAATACGTTTTTTTTGTGTTTTTTTTATACAAATTCCTTCTTAAGGTATTTTATTTTTATATGTATTTTTATCTTTATATTCAGTTGTCCTACTCTTTGAAATCATATTCCCCACCTCATTCACATAAATTGTGTTAAGTATCTTTTATACATATATTTTCTATGTATCTTTTTATGCCATATCTTTTTATGTACGGATACATCTTTTTTCATGTATGGACTATCTGTGTATGTAATATTTTGCATGCCTTGATATTAACCATTTGGTACATTAATGGCTGTACACTATTAACATCTTGTATGTTATATGCTTTATATTTTTTTAAATAGACTAAAGCTTGTTACAATTCGATTTGTCCACATAACTCATACTGCCAACTTACAGTTTTTTATCTATTTCCTTTTTTAATATCCATCTGTAACACTAATGTGAGTCTACATGCAAATACACTTGCATTCCATGGATGGAACGCACAACTAGACATACTTATACACTTGCGTTCCACAGTTGGAACGCATAAGTTAGACTGATCCCTGTAGCGCCGCGTCACTTCCGGCGCGTCATCCACTGTCTCCTACACACACTGTTATTTAAGACTATGCACAGCTCGTTTTCACTTTTAGATATATTTAATCTAAAGTATTTTATTACCTAATTCCACCGGAACGCAGTGCTGCCACTCTGGTAGCATTTGCGTTCCACCGGTGGAACGCACAGCAAATTTCGGTGTTTCCATGCCGCGTCACTTCCGGTGTGACGCGTGCGGTTCACCAATGGACACAGGAAACAGGAAACTCCAATCAAGACACACCAGGACGGAATCTACACTTAAGAATCTCCTATATAAACGGACTCTTTCAGGACATATCCACACTTCTGAAGCCTTTTTGATAGGCGCAACGCGTAAAGTGGACTTTGAAAGACTTTTTATAGTATATTTTTTAACTATTTTATCTTACTTTTTTGTTTAATAAATTCCTTGTATATTTACATTTGAATTTTATTTCTTCCATCCTGGTTATCATCCTGTTCCTTGGTGGGGACTATACCACCTACACTAATAAAACTAGAGCAAGTTCTGCTCTAGTAAATGTGAGTATTGATTTTATATTATTTCATTCACCTTTTATTTTATAATTCATATTGCACTATCCGGATTCTCCTGTCTCCCCACGTATTATTTCATCTGAGACGATTGGGACCACCACCACTTCATATATATCCTCAGACGGGGATTGTTCCGTCCAGGCGCACTAACGACAGAGCTCTAGGTTAGCTCTGGAATATGTGAGTGGATAACTACTAGTACTATTTATCTATATATTTACTGTACTAAACATACTACACTATTATTCTGTGTATATCCCTTTTATTTCGGAGGTCATATTGTGTAAAAGAACCATCACTGCCAATACTGTTCACCATCCTGCTCCTTGGTGGGGACTATACCACCTACGCTAAAGAAACTAGAGCAAGTTCTGCTCTAGTAAATGTGAGTATTGATTTTATATCATTTTATTCACCCTTCATTCTATAAATACATATTGCACTATCCAGATTCTCCTGTCTCTCCACATATTATTCCATCCGAGACGCTTGGGACCACCACTACTTCATACATATCCACAGACGGGGATTATTCCGTCCAGGCGCACTAACGGCAGAGCTCTAGGTTAGCTCTGGGATATGTGAGTGGTAAATTATTAGTACTCTTCACCTATATACTCATTGTACTAAACATATTGCACTATTATCCTTTGTATGTTCCTTTTAATTTTTGAGGTCATATTGTGTAAGAAGACCACTACTTCCAATACTGTGTACGTATACCTTTTCTGTATATCCATCTAGTTCCACATACCTAAGGCGCGGTCTCCTACCCTCTCTTTTTCATATATATATATATATTGACCTGTAGGAATGGCATACATTTTTTTTTCCAGGGCTGCTTTCCAGTTTGGCTCTACCAGCGAGTGCGCTTTACCGCTGAATCATCTGTGTGAGCTGCCACACACTTTAGACCTGTTACACGCATCTGGGAGCTGCTGTTGACAGGTACTTGTAGTCTAGAGATTGGGACATGGGTATATGCTCAGCTATCTGTATAATACTATAGTGCTGTTCTCTGTATAATACAGGTCTGTGTCTGTATAATATCCTGGGACAATCATTGTTCCCTGTATAGTGCTGCTCTCTGTCTTGGGATATTATACACAAACAGATCTGTATTTACAGAGATCAGCACTATACAGGGAGCACTGACTGTCCCAGGATATTATACACACAGACATGTATTATACAGAGAGCAGCACTATACAGGGAGCACTGACTGTCCCAGGATATTATACACACAGCGATGTATTATACAGAGAGCAGCACTTTACAGGGAGCGCTGAATGTCCCAATTTCTCAAATGTTGGCAACTATGGCACTATATCAAGGGAATTTTTTTTTTTAATAATCCCTGGTGGAAAGTAATGAATCCTCCACCAGGGATTATAAAAAAAACAAAAAAAAAACAACCACATTGTGTCGGGGGCGGGACTTAACATGCGGCAGGGGCGGGTCAAACTGCGGCGAAGGCGTGGTTAAATGTGCCCCCCCTACTTTTGTCCCTGGCCCACCATGTGCCCCCCCCTAAAAATGAATCCTAGAGACGCCACTGAAGATACTCAGTATAACTGTTCCTACTGTATGTGAGCATACTGCATTTTGGGGGAATTTATAGGAAGCTGCATTCCTGAAATGACTTACAGGCAGTCAATTCAACCTTTGTATTTATTTATATAATATTTACTATATATGACAATTATCAGGGCCATTTACTAAAGTGAGATATTTGGAATTTAAAGTGAATTTTAAAATGAAGGCCAAAATAGCTGAATTGGAAGTATAGCTAGCTGTCTTGCAGAGTTTTTCTAGTTTGGCCATTTTAGCCTTAAGGGAACACTCCAGACACATAAAGCACTTCAGCTTGATGTAGTGAAAGGCCTCTGACTGGCCAATTCCGCAGCTCATACCGAAAGTTTGTGCTTTGCAAAAAAAGGACAGGACTTGCAAAGGCTGCAGACTGCACAGACTGTTTATTTTTTTTTTTTTCATATACCCCCCAAAACAACAGAAACAAAAAAGTGAAATAGTTCAAAAGTATAAAAAAGTTAATTGAATGTTTCTTTAAATGTAATATTCACTTCTTATTCAGGATTATGTTTCCATGCAAATTGATGCTTAAAACTGAGAGGGCCCTCTAGGCACGACAGCTTAAGGTAAGTGGTGAAATTCAACAATCACATCCTAAGCCTGCATAACGAGAGAAATAAACCCCAACAATTCTGGTTTTTAATTGCGGTTTTTCAATATGTGTGTATTAGTTGTGTATTATACATTTGAAATAAATGTTATGTGAATATTTGTTTTATATGATTTATATTTATATTTGTTATATGTATTATAGGTTTCAAATAAATGTTATGCTAATATTTGTTAATATATGTTAATATATGTTAATATTAACAGAAAATTGACTTAAAATTGCAATTTTTAATTGCGGTTTTACAATACCTATGTGCTAGTTGTGTATTATATGTTTCAAATAAATGTTATGTTAATATATACAAAATAAATTACAAAAAGGTACATTCATGCTTGCGTGAATTCATATTTAAAATGTTTTTTGTGGTTATTTATATGGTGCAATTTCTAGGCATTTAGAAACATGCCACAATGACACCCAGTTTCGTAAAACACATTATTTCCCATAGTCAAATTTAGCAACAATTTAAAGCTTACAGTTGCTGCTGTGTACTATTTTCTGCACAGTATGTAATGCCTTTCCCATATTTCTCTGTTTCTTTTTACTTCTTGTTTTTGTTGTCCCTTGTTAGGATGCGTATAGGCAACGCTATTTCATTTTTTTTTTTTATATCATTATTTAAGTATACAATTTGAAGGTGCTCTATGTACCTAAAAAAAACAACAACAAAAAAAACTATTTTTAAGAAGATAGGTTTGTGCCCTGCTGTTTGACTATGAATACATGAACAAGTTAAACAAAAACTGCAAATAGGAATCAGACATACAGGTACTCGGCTGTCTTAACCATAGCATAAGACAAACAGTCTCTAAGTAAGGGAGACAAAGCTCCACTCACCGATATATCCTGGAAACTCCAGTCCCAGGATGCAGAAGGACAGGAAATGGCACAAAATAATGCCAAAACATGTGAAACAAAAACCATCACGGGGGGCGGGGGGGGGGCAGAACAGAAAATCCTTACACATTTTGGACCTCTATAAATGTTTAAGGACCTAGCGGCCTGAAACACATCCTTCAAAAACAGCTCGTCCAGATACATGCATGATTCCTTCCAAAAAGAACAAGTCATAATGTTCCAAGTAGACTTGTGTAAAGGGTAGAGCTTATAATAATGATCGGGTGGAGCTAAGATGGAGGAGAACAGTGGCAGGCAAACCATTGTAGATTTCTGCAATTGATTTGATTTTTCAGACTTCACAAATAAGTATTAACTGAATGTAGAAAATAAGAAAATGTAACACAAAAAATTCTGAAGAAATTACAGTTTCACTTTAATACCATACCTAAGCATCATCATTAGTACGTTATATAGTACAGTATCCACTGTGTGGGCTTGCTATCATTTGACACCATCTAGGAAGTGTTCTTCTAAGTCAAACAATTGTGTATACAAAAAAAAACAGCTTGAGACCTGAATCTTACATCATCCGGTTGTCTATTTTAAATATATTTTTTATTGCAGACACATATACAATCATCAAGAAAAATAGCAACAACATAAATACAAACGCAAACCAAAATATAGTGCATTTCAGGAAGGATAAAAAAAAAACCTAAATGTAATTCTTGCACTAGTTTCCACAAATAAGTTCAAATGATAAACCAAATAATAATTTGCCAAAGCTACTGTATGAAAACAATAAAACTTGGGAAAGTTTGGATCATATTAACTAAATTGAGCCTGAGCAATGGTAACTTCATTTATTTCAAAATTGGTCTATGAGATACAGGCAGTTCATTTGTAAATTAAATAAACTAAATAACCTCCATTTGTTTAAATATGCATAGGGATTTGGGAAGAGTGCAGGTAACTTTTTTCTTTGTTTTTTACTGTATGTATTGGGGCTGATGTGTACTATGGTCATTGCTGCCACCCAGGAGTGATGGGAGATTGAGTGCATTACTTGATTATTTGTATTTGTATTCACTTTTGTATCACACAGCTATGTTACAATGCTGCCAACCAATCCATGTGTTCCTTATTAGGGGTTAATAAGCATGTAGGGGTGTATACAAAAAAAAATACCCCTTTCTGTCTCATTAGAGATATCTTTGCTAGAAGCTCAAGGAAGCAAGGTAAAAGGTTAGTGTAGGACCCACCTGAGAGGTTTGCCTTGACGTGGCAGGTGAGCTAAACTCTCTCATGGCCATTGGAGAAATGAAATACCCTCCATTTGTTTAAATATGCATAGGGATTTGGAAAGAGCGCAGGTAACTTTTTCTTTGGTTCCAACCTAATGAATACTTACCTTTAAAACCTTCCGTTGCCCAAATATCCAGGAAATTTCACGAATCCCACTGGGCAATACGTGTCCCCAATTGCATGAATCTACACCTTGGCATCACCTGATTTGTTTTCGACTGCTGTATGAAAAGCTCTAACTATTGCTCTGACATGAACACATCAGAAAGCAAGAATTCAGCAGAGGACCTCATGTTAGGAGCAACCAGTTCCCCAATGAGCAATACCTTAAAGATTCACAAAACAAACACTGTGTGAAAAAGCTTGACCTCATTGGTGGAGAAGCACACCTGCGGTAACATCTCCAATAACTGTATCAGTAACTCAAACATGATGGGCCAACGCTTATGATGCCTCTACTCTTTCATAATTCATAATCCTTTGCAATGTACTTCTAACTCAAAGTACATTGCTTGACCGCCAACACCAATTTTCCAGATTCGCATTATAAAGATAAAGATAATGTAGCCATTAACCTGCAAGAATCTGAGGTACCACACTGTTGCCCACAAGACAATCAATGTACCCACACTGAGCAATACACCTTCCACATCATGTCTGATAAAGACCCTGAATCAACCCTCTCAAGCTTAAGAAACCAGGGTCCATTAGAATGCTGGGCAAGGGGTTCCACTGTACACCACATCCAGGACTGCCACTCAAAAACTGTTCCACAGAAACTGAGAAAAGCAGTCAGTTACAACATTCAAAACACCCAGAACATGTCATGCCATGGTCCATATATTGTGTTCTAGACTGCGTAACACGTAGTGCCAGAGCAATGCTTACACAGGAGGTGATGATGAAGTGGAACAATTGAACACATATTAAACACTCATTGTCTGTGTGAACAATCACCTTTTGAATTAGACAGCTCCTCACCCACAGCTCAACTGCCACTACAATGTGGAACAATTCCAAAAAGGTCAAGTTACCTAACAACTCCCCATCCCACTATACCCATAGAAAATACAACAAGCAAATGCCAAGTGCCCAAGTATAACCTGTTACTCACACTTGATCGACCAACTGCAGCAACAACACTCCTGAGTTGTCCTGAGACACAATAACACATATTTTGGTCCTTCGGTCTTATGGACCGCCACAGGATCGCCAAAGTCTGCCACCATTTTATGAAACAATGTTAATTACCGCTCGCACACATCCTCACCTAGGATGAGTGAGTCAAGGATGAGAGACCCGGCAACTGAGACAACACCCATTCCAGAAATGAAAAAATAGTTGAACACAACATGGCACAGCCCATAGGCAGGCACATATTATAATAAACAACGCCTTGAAACTGTTATTTCAATAAATAAAAACAATTCAGATGAACCAGGAACAAACAAAACATATACTCAATGACCAATTTAGCCAAGAGTGCCTCTGATAAATCTGGAGCAGGGACACTAAATCCTCCCTCGATGATATGGCCATAATGCAACCAAAACACTGAGTGTAATAATCTAATTACTCTTGTCTTTTTATTTCTACAGAGCTGTTCAGCCACAATATACAATCAATTAATTCAGTCAGGATCCCTCCACTGCTTTAACTGTAAGTCCAGGACCAGTGCAACCATAATGTGGCACAGGTGGCCATCTTAGGGTGCATTTGCCTGGTGCACAGGATACGTTTGACAGGAAGGAGGGGAGCACACAGCTCAGTGCTTCCCATCCAGCCAGTCGGTAATTATAGTATTTCCGAGCTTCTGTATTGTCTACCTCGTCTGACAGGAAGTGCTCACAGAGAGCACCTAACAGCATCCTGTCAGACCGGGGAAAGGAAACTGAAGCTCTTCCACAGCAGTCCTTGGCTTAGCCATGCTACACAAGAAGTTGAGCAGGCACATAATGGGAGAGGGGGGGGGCAAAGATACAGAGAGGGCTGGAGAAGAGGCAAAAGAGACAGACAAGGACTGGGGGGAGATACCCATAGTGTATGCAGGGACTAAGAGACACAGGGGGGCAAGGGAAGGGGCAAAATCAACATACAGGGGATAGGGAAATGGGCAAAAGAGACACATATGGGCTAAGAAGAGAAGACACCTAGGCAGGCTGGGGACACACTGACAGGCACAAAGGGATGGGGGGAGAAAGAGACAAGGTGCTGGGGGGAAGGGGAAGGGGGGGAACACACTGACAGGCACAAAGGGATGGGGGGAGAAAGAGACAAGGTGCTGGGGGGAAGGGACACACACAAGTATTGAGAAGGGGAGACATAGAAACACAAAAAGGGTTGGGGAAGAAAGAGACATACATGGGGGCTCTGGGGGCAGGGCTCGAGTCCTGCAGGAATGCATGGGAACGGCGTTCCATCACACGCTGTTCCCTCTCCAGCTCTAACTCTCGTGAGACCCTCGGCCGTTAGAGCGTTGCCACGGGTTGCCATGGCAACGCTCCGCACAGGCGAGTCTCGCGAGAGTTAGTGCTGGAGAGGGAACACAGCGTGTGATGGCCCCTGTGTGCAGCGGCTGCTTCCCTCCACCGGACCACCAGGCAATCTCCCCCCTCCCTGACAAGGTAAGAAGCAGACAGGAGGGAATAAAATAAAAAAAATATAAACACATAAAGTTAAAATAAAAAGGCTTCTCCCACACATCATCCAGCACACACACACACACACACAATCCAGCACACACACACGCACACACACATCATCCAGCACACACACACCATCCAACACACACACGCCATCCAACACACACACACAATCCAGCACACACACACACACACAATCCAGCACACACACACACACACACAATCCAGCACACACACATCATCCAACACACACACACATCATCCAGCGCACACACACACATCATCCAACGCACACACACACATCATCCAACACACACACACATCATCCAACACACACACATCATCCAACACACACACACATCATCCAGCACACACACATCATCCAGCACACACACACACACACATCATCCAGCACACACACACACACACACACACACACATCATCCAGCACACACACACACACATCATCCAACACACACACACATCATCCAGCACACACACAATCCAACACACATACACACACACACATCATGCAGCACACACACACATCATCCACCACACACACACACATCATCCACCACACACACACACTATCCAGCACACACACTTCATCCAGCACACACTGCATTCATTATACACAATCTGCACTTACTACAAACACACTACATTTATTATACACACTCGGCATTCATTATACACACTCTGCACTCACTACAAACACACTACATTCACTACACACTCTGCACTCATTATACACACATTGCACTCACTACAAACACACTACATTCACTATACACACTGTACTCACTACACACACTACATTCACTATACACACTCTGCATTCATTATACACACTCTGCACTCACTACACACTACACACACTATGCATTCACTACAAACACACTACATTCATTATACACACTGCACTCACTACAAACACTGCACTCACTACAAACACACTGCATTCATTATACACACTGCACTCACTACAAACACACAACATTCATTATACACACTGCACTCACTACAAACACACAACATTCATTATACACACTCTGCACTCACTACAAACAAACAACATTCATTAAACACACTCTGCACTCACTACAATCACACTACATTCATTATACACACTGCACTCACTACAAACACACTACATTCATTATACACACTGCATTCACTACAAACACTGCACTCACTACAAACACACTGCATTCATTATACACACTGCACTCACTACAAACAAACAACATTCATTAAACACACTCTGCACTCACTACAAACACACTATATTCATTATACACACTGCACTCACTACAAACACACGACATTCATTATACACACTGCACTCACTACAAGCACACGACATTCATTATACACACTCTGCACTCACTACAAACACATTACATTCGCTATACACACTCTACACTCACTAAAACACACTACATTCACTATACACACTTTGCACTCACTACAAACACACTACATTCATTATACACACTGCACTCACTACACACACTACATTCATTATACACATTCTGCACTCACTACAAACACACTTCATTCATTATACACATTCTGCACTCACTACAAACACACCACATTTATTATACACAAACTGCACTTACTACAAACACACTACATTCATTATACACACACTACATTCATTATACACACTCTGCCATCACTACAAACACACTACATTTATTATACACCCTGCACTCACTTCAGACTCACTACATTCATTATACACACTCTGCACTCACTAAAAACACACCACATTTATTATACACAATCTGCACTCACTACAAACACACCACATTCATTATACACACTCTGCACTCACTACAAACACACTACATTTATTATACACACTGTGCTCACAACAAACACACTATATTCATTATACACACTCTGCACTCACTACAAACACACTACATTCATTATTCATACTCTGCATTCACTACAAACACACTACATTCATTATACACACCCTGCACTGCACTATTTGCATAGGAGTGTAATTTTTTATTTATTTTTTTAAGGGGAGGGAGGGGTGGGAATCTTGGGTGAGTTCCCACACTTTTTTCCCCAGGACTTGACCCCTGTCTGGGGGTCTTGGAAAGAGGCAAAAGAGACAGACAGGGGCTGGGGGGAGGTATCCATAGGAGATGGGTGAACTATGACACAAGAAGGGGAAGGGGGAGAATAAACAGACAGCAGCCGTGGAAGGGGCAAAATAGACACATATGGGCTAATGGGGAAGACACCTGGATGGGTTGGGGGGACACAAACAGGCACAGAGGGTCTGGAGGAGAAAAAGGACAAGGTGCAGGAGGAAGGAACAGACAGATGAACTGGGAAGGGGAGAAAGAGACACATGAAAGAGGCTGGTGATAGAGATACATAGGGGCTGGAGGGACAAAGAGACACAGAGGGGCTCAGCAAGGTGTAAAAGAGACAGGCAGGGGTTAGGGAAGTAGCAAAAGAGACACACAAGGGCTTGGAAGGGAGACTGTGGTCCAGACAAAGAGGGACTGTGGAAGAAAGAGACAAGGTACTGAATGGAAGGGACACACAGAGGGGTTGGGGAAGGGGAGAAAGAGGCACATAAAGGAGCTGGGGCGAAAGATACACACAAAGTGGCTGAGTAAAGTAAGAGACACACAAAGTAGCTGGATTGAAAGAGACACACAAGGTGCTGGGGGAGTAAAGAATACAATTATAGGGGGTAAGTAATTCAAAAGATAGGATAGGAAACACAAAATTGTGTAAGAAATGCAAGAGGGGAGATAAAGGGACACACAAGTGAAGATGCATCTTTTGGGAGGAATGGGGGGGGGGGGTGGAGGGGCGACATAATGCATCTTTGCCTGTGTAGCCAAAAATCTTTGCATTGGCCCTGGGTAAGTCCCCACTCTCCTCCCCATCTTAAATCAATTCCAACATCTGCAACAATATATCCACACAAATCCAGCCCACAATCCATGGGCAACAGTCATGCCCCCCCCCCCCCCACCTACCCAGGTGTGCGGGGGACCCTTTATTACTATTTGTCTCCATATAGCACATATGGAGGAACACTCCCTATCACATCCTCCTCTGATTAATAGATGGAGTTATTTACAGTATTTCTACATAATACAGAATGATGGACAGATCCTCCATCAGTGTAATTAGTGTAAATAGATGGCTAGCAATAGTGTGAAGTGAACAAAATTGGATTATTTTTAAAATAAACAGTTTTGCAGCATTTCTGAGATGTTTTTAGAAAATATTTTCAACTATTGGAATTGAGCACAGGTTGAGAGCCCAAATTTCTAAACCTGAGATTTAAGCCCTTATCTGAAATCGGCAAACATTACCAAACACTGTTTGTTAAAGTATTAATTGCCAAAAAAAAATTAGTTGATGGAAAATTAATTTGCATAAACACATTTTCCATTGGGCACTCATTCACCCTAAGCAATATCATTTTACTGGCGGTTTTTCATACCTAAGTAACTCCTTCACTGCCCAGTTAAACTAAAGTGGGGACACTTTGATTTATTTGATCTAAGAGCATTCATTTTGGTCTAAGAGAATATAGCGCATGATTGCATCTAGACTGTTCACAAATATGAAAAAAAATGTAATTATCTTTTTTTAAAAAATACAGAATTTTTATTTTTTATTTATTCATTCATATTTTGCCCCCGTAAAAATCTAGTTTCTTCCTGGCATGGTGTCATGGCATCATTTAATGTCTGCTTTCCAATAATGGCATCGCCATACTTACATAGTTACGTAGTAACATAGCTGAAAAGAGACTTGCGTCCATCAAGTTCAGCCTTCCTCACGTATGTTGTTGCTGTTGATCCAAAAGAAGACAAAAAAACCTAGTCTGAAGCGTTTCCAATTTTGCAACAAACTAGGAAAAAATTCCTTCTTGACCACAAAATAGCAGTCAGATATCTCCTTGGATCAAGCAGCTATTACACCACTAATTAGAAATTATATCCCTGTATGTTATGTTTTTGTAAGTATTAATCCAATTGCAGTTTAAACAACTGTATAGACTCTTATAAAACCACCTCTTCAGGCAGAGAATTCCATATCCTTATTGCTCTTACTGTAAAAAAAAATGTGTGACCTCATGTCCTATGTATAGCCCTGTTTATGAATAGATTTACATATAATGGTTTGTACTGGCCCCGTATATATATGTATAGTGTTATCATGGCTTTTACAGACTTTTTCTGTATTGGATAACATTATCCCATTACAAATAACAGTAAGAGATGTTAAGTTCAGGCAGGTGATGTGCTCTATATTAAAACCCCATTTGTCCTATGCAGCAGCTGTGAACAGTCAGACTGCTCCACTAGATAGTGTGGGTCTAATTGAATATTTGAGGGCTACAAAGCAATATTAAAAAGGTCTATGGACCTCTATTTCGCTATTTTCCTTGAACTCTATTATTGTCTCATATTTAATATAATTCTTGGGGATAGGAGCAATAACATAGTCTTTCTATACCGCCTTCAGTATCTAATTAATAGCTGATCCTGTCTTTTTCTGTCTAATTGAATACCTGAGGGCTATATAACCATTAGTGGACCTATATTTTGCCATTTTTCCTTGAATACCACCTGGTTTCATCTGTATGAAATATCAAACACATTTTTGGGGATAGGAGCTATAACATAATCCTGTTTTCAGTATCTAATTGATAACTGATCCTGTCCCCCCCCCCCCTTTTGTATTACTCTTTACCCCTTTGCAGTTTGTTCTAGAGTCCATATCTCTTAATAGCTCTTTTTAATGTATATGTTGTATGTTTCTCTTCCACCAAACTAATAAAATGTATCTTATTGTTTGTTTTATCATAGTTTATCTAACAAGGAACCTTTTTTTGTGCCCACTGTGACTCTGTCCCTTGGACATATATTCTCTCTTTATCATTAAATTTTAGGGTTACCCCCTGTCTACGTTCACTTGTACATACCACAGTCCCTGTGTGGGACACTTTGTTTCTCCTTTTCCTGGTTTTCATTAGCTAACAGTCCCATCTCTGTTTCCAGTGAACCTACACTTTCATTTTTAGTTTTTTTTAGAATTGATGTACTTCAAAAAATGTTGGGGTTGGTTTTGCATTCTTTGGCTATCAATTTCTAATTTTCTAGTTTAGCCACTTTAATTGCCTTTTTGCAAGCATTATTGACCTTAAATCTTACATAGGATGCCTCTGATTTGTCCAATTTTAATGCTTTAAATGCCCTTTTCTTATTTTTAATCTCTTGTTTTACTTCTCTACTAAGACACAGTGGTTTCAATGTGTTTCTTTTATATTTATTACCCAATGGTACATACTGAGAAATGTACCTATCTAATATTTGTTTGAATAGTTTCCATTTATCCTCATTGTTTTTTTTCACTAAGGAGTTTATGCCAGTCGATATGTTGTAGAGCTACCCTAATCTTATTGAAATTGGCTTTTTTAAAATTATACGTTTTAGCATACCCCACGTGCCTTTGCTTTTTTAAGTTTATTTAAAAAATTACCATATATCACTATTTCCCAAATGTTCCCCTACTTGAATGTTGGTCAAAAGATCAACATTGTTTGTTATAACAAGATCCAAACCTGATTCCCCTTGTTGAAGTACTAGTCCCTCTATCCCAATTTATGTCCAGGTAATTAAAATCTCCAATAATTAATGTGTTACCCAGATTTGCAGCTTTCCCAATTTGCTCTAACAGCTGTTCTTCCTCATTAATATTTACATTAGGTGGTTTATAACATATCCCAAGCAATAATTGATTTCCCTTTGTTTGCCCCAAGCAGATATCTACCCATAAAGCTTCCACATTTTCCTCGTCACACTCCATATGCCTAAGATTTGACTTTAACTCATGGTTGACATACAAACATACCCCACCGCCCTTCTTGTTTTTCCAATCCTTCCTAAATAATGTGTACCCATTTAAGTTAACTGCCCAGTTATGTGTCTCATCCCACCATGTTTATGTTATGCCTATTATATCATATTGTTTAGTGTATGCAATTGCCTCTAGTTCCCCCATTTTGTTATATAGGGTCCTTGCATTAATAAGCATACATTTAATATTATCATGAGTCATTTGTACTTTTTGTGAATTTTCATTAATATTACATACCTCCTCTGTTCTGAGCTTTCCCCTCGCCCCATCTCCACCCCCTTATACTGAGCTAAAGCCCATCTCCTTTATATCCTATCATCATTTTCTTGATTGACCCTTCTACTAGTTTCAAATCTCCTCCAACCTTCTAGCCATCCTATCCCCCAGCAGAGCAGACCCTCTTCCGTTTAGGTGCAATCTAACACGACTATAAAGGTCGTAGCCAAGCGCAAAATCAGCCCAGTGCTCTAAAAGCCCAGAACCCTCTTTCCTGCACCAAGACTTCTGCCACACAGTGACCTCTCTAATCTCCCGCTGCCTTTCTGCTGTAGCACGGCACAGGTAATATTTCTGAAAATATTACCTTGGAGATCCTTTTCTTTAGCTTACTTCCTAGTTCCATTTTTCTCTGACTTTGTCATTGTTACCAAAATGGACCATGACAGCTGGGTCATCCCCTCCCAATAATCGCTCCACTCTGTCGGCAACATGCTGGACCCGAGCACCCGGGAGACAGCAAACTGTCCGGTTGAGACGATCAGAGTGGCAGATTATCTACTCTCTTAATAATAGAGTCCCCTACCACCACAACCTGTCTAGCCTTCCTTACCCTCTCAACCCCACCCGTACTAGAGTGGCTGTTCCCACGGCTGTTGGAAGGAACAGCTTTCTGCAGTACAGCTACCAACATCTTCACTCAAACGGGCAAATCAGGCTGCACAAGATCAGGACTAGCTAAACCTTTCCTCTTCCCTCCCCCCGCTTCCTCGCCCCACTGTTACCCAGCTATGTGCCTGCTCACCAACTGTCTCATCTCCTCCCACTCCACTACCTGCACCCACTAAGCTCTGCTCAGGGTGATGGAGATATTGTACTTCATTATACGAATGCACGTGGTATGTTGGGGTATTGTGACTTCAAAAAAATCTCCTGGATGGAGTAAAAAAACGTTATATCTCCAACTTGAATGCCTGGATTTCTCTTTGATATTCCTACCACTGGGAGTGTGACTCTCCTCCGAGGAGCTCCAATTTTAGAGTAAATATTGATATGTGTAGGTCCTCTAGTATACCCTCATATTAAGGAGTCAAGAATAAATTCCCCACATAACCACCACCACCACTAGTCCAAACTGTTAATACAAGATGGTTCTACGAATTTATGCTGTTTATACCAAATTCTGACAATCTGCATGTCACACTAGATATTAAAATTTGCAGAACTGGTGATATTTTTACATTCTTCTGCAGCCCAGTTTTTTTATACTTGTGCCCATTGTGGTTCAATTTTCTTGTTCTTAGGTAACATAAATTGAACCAAGTGTGGGAGTTTGCTGCTGTAGCCTGCCCACTTTAAGATTTTGCATTTTGTGTGTTGTGATGTTGTGTGTTGTTATTTCAGTTACTGTTGCTTTCCTTTAAAACTAATCCAGTCAGACCATTTTTCTGACTTTCCTTATGAAGTTGTTTTGTCAATACAAGTGCCAATCACTGAATGTTTTTGATCCTTTTGTACCATTTTCTGTAAACTCTGAACACTGTAGCAAAAATCCCAGGAGAATAGCAGTTCCTGAGATTCTTCCACAAAACTTCTTGATAGTAGGATGTATCAGGTTGGGTGAATGGGACTTGATGAGTGGTTGTACGTGAGAGTATGGGTGGTATCTGTCAGGGTATTTAACTGGGGAAATGTGACTGGGTGATGGTATGTAAAAGATTACATGTGACAGGTTGTATGACAGGTGAATGTAACTGTATGGGGTTTTGTGAGATGATATGGTGAGTTTTCATTGTAGCCACATACGGTAGAAGTTGTAGAAAGTGAGTTTCAAAGGTGAGGAATATGGGTGCACTGCATCTCATACACCTACTTTACCTTATCTATGGCTGCTACCCTATTAGATGTTTATATCAAAGTGAAATTGTTACTTCCCTGGAATTTGTATTACTATGTTTGCTTATACCAATATTTAACAAATATGTATTTGTGAAGTGCGCAAATTGATATTAAATGTAAAAATGTACAATCCTCTATATTGGATTTGGGCCTCTCCATTTTAGCTGCCTGTCAATCATTGTTATAAGATTTATCTTTGCACCTGTCAGTCACAATATAGAAATTATACAGACAAGGGGAGAAATAATGCAATGTTTCTTTCTCATCATTTACAATGTTTGCACTGGATTTGCTTTGTCAGAGCACCACTTAAAAAAATGATTAACACAAATTATAGGTGATCTGAAATGCTTTATTCAAATATATAAATTACAGGAAAGTGAGAGTTACCCTTTAAGGTGCAGGTGGACATAAGAAATGGGCCACTGGGTATGTTTTTTTCCTTAATTGTATATAACATACATATACAATTAAGGAAAAAAAATAGGTAGCAAGAGAGGTGAGAACGGGCAACAGCTCAATTAGCCTGCCCTTCGGTGGGTCCCTGTCAGGGTACCTGAAGTCTCTACCTCGGAGGAGGTTAGACTGTCAGACGGCCGTCCTCTCAGGGGGGCTGACTCACCCAATCCTCACAGCTCTCATAGCCGTTTACACGCCAGCCGCGATAGCCCCGCCTCCTTTTATGACGCGGCGCTCAGGAGCCGACGTCATGACGGCAATCACGTCCCGACCTGTCAATCTAGTTCCGAACAACGAATCAGGGCTCGGCAGGGGCGGAGTCATCAATTAAAGAGCCAAGGTATAAAATAGGGATGTGTGTAATGGTTCATTGCCCTGTCGTGGTTCTAGCTTGTCTGGTCACTCAGTGCTCTTATTACTGTTTGTCTTTTTGGTTCTGACTCGGCTTGTATTTTCGTTCCTGCTTACCTCTCTTGTCCTTTGACCTCGGCTCGTCTCTCGCTTACCTGTTCTCTCGTTCCCTTGACCTCGGCTTGTCTCTGACCATTCTTTGCTTTCTCCTTACGTTAGTCCGGCCATTCTAAGGTCCGGTATACGTACCTAGCTCCTGTTTGTATTCTGCGTGTTGGATCCCTGTCCCGATCCTGACATTACGACAGGGCCAATGGATCCTGCAGGTACAAACGCTCAGATTGGTTCTCCTGACTCGAGATTTGAAGCCATGGACCATAGAATGGACCAGATGGCTCTGGCGCTGCAAGCATTGCTATCCCATCCTAGTAATCAATCAGAGGAGATGCGTACACCATCCATCTCTCTTGTTAATACAGGCCTAGAGGTAGCCACAGTGGGAGCCTCTTCCCGTGTTACTTCCCCTTTACGCTATGGTGGTTCTCCGGATACCTGTCGAGGTTTCCTAAACCAGATAGGGATTCATTTTGAATTACAACCCCGCGCCTACCCTACAGACAGGGCAAAGGTTGGATTCATAATCTCGTTACTCATTGACAAAGCTCTTAGATGGGCTAACCCTCTGTGGGAAAATGATAATCCGTTAGTCTATAATTATAATGCATTTGTCGCTACTTTTAGGAGGACTTTTGACCCTCCAGGAAGAAAGGCCAATGCAGCTAGACTACTATTACGTCTTAGACAGCATAGCCAAACCCTTGTGGATTATGCGTTAGAGTTCAGATCCTTGGCGGCAGAGGTCAAGTGGAATGAACAGGCCTATATGGACTATATATTTCTGAACGGATTATCAGATGAGATCCTAGACGAGGTTGCCACAAGATATCTTCCTGAAAATTTGGAAGAATTAATTTCATTTATTTCTCGAATAGATGAACGCATGAGACAGAGGCAGAACACTCGAGATAGAACTCATAGACCTTCCTTAAGACTAGCTCCCGCATTTCAGAATTCTGAATCTACAACTCTAGCTCTCCCAGAACCTATGCAAATAGGTAACACTCGTCTCTCAGAAAGTGAAAGACAATACAGGAGAAGGGAGGGTCTGTGTATGTATTGTGGAGTAAGAGGTCACCTACGCCTAAATTGCCCTAACCGTCCGGGAAACGCTCGCACCTAAGTTTCTCAAGAGGACAGGCCTTGGGTGTTTCTATCTTGTCCTCTATATATGATTACAAGGATCATAGACTTCTGTTACCTGTTTCTTTAGCTTGGGAAAAGGGAGTACTTAATGCTATGGCGTTGATAGATTCCGGAGCAGCTGAAAGCTTTATTGACCAAGCCTTTGTCACGAACCACTCTATCCCATCTCAGCTAAGGGATACACCCTTGGCCGTTGAGGCCATAGATGGTAGACCATTATCAGACCCTGTTATTTTTCGTGAGACTATACCAGTTAAGTTAACCATTGGTATTTTACACGAGGAGGGAATATCCCTCATGCTTATCTCATCTCCTTCAGTTCCAATAGTCTTGGGGTATCCCTGGCTTAAGAAGCATAACCCTATTATTGATTGGGAACAAGGTGAGATAGTCTCCTGGGGTCAGGGTTGCCAGAGAGGTTGTTTACAGAAAATCTCACCGGTTTGCATGGTTGACGCACCAAGTAACTCTAACCAGTCCACAGATTTATGGATACCATCTCAGTACCTGGATTTAAAGGCAGTCTTTGATAAAAAGAGGGCTGATACTTTACCCCCACACAGGTCCTTTGACTGTAAGATTAGACTCCTGCCTGGTACTATGCCTCCGAGGGGTACAGTATATCCTCTATCCACTAAGGAGAACTTAGTCTTAGAGGAGTACATACGGGAGAACCTAGACAAGGGATTTATTAGGAGATCCTCTTCTCCAGCCGGGGCCGGTTTCTTTTTTGTAGATAAGAAAGATGGCACTCTACGGCCTTGCATTGATTATCGGGGCTTGAATAAGATAACGATCAGAAATGCTTATCCTATTCCCTTGATTACTGAGCTATTTGATCGTCTGAAAGGCTCCAAGATTTTTACCAAGTTAGATCTGAGGGGAGCTTATAACTTGGTGAGAATTCAGCAGGGAGACGAATGGAAAACGGCTTTCAATACCCGGTATGGCCACTATGAGTATACGGTAATGCCCTTCGGGCTTTGCAATGCTCCTGCTGTATTCCAGGACCTAATTAATGAGGTTCTTAGGGAATTTCAACATGAATGTGTTATAGTTTATTTGGATGATATACTAATACACTCTAGAGAGCCTGAGACTCACCACAAACAAGTCAGAAGGGTATTGCGCAAGCTTCTACAACATGGTTTGTACTGCAAATTGGAGAAGTGTAGCTTTGACCAATCTCAGATAAACTTTCTTGGTTACGATATTTCTGGAGACGGGTTTAGGATGGCCCCGGTTATACTCCAATCAATTTTAGATTGGCCATTGCCCAAGGGACTCAAGGCCATTCAGAGGTTTATCGGATTCTCCAATTATTATAGGCGCTTCATTAAGGGGTACTCTTCTATTATTGCTCCTATTACCAATATAACTAGACAGGGTGCTGATACCAAGACCTGGTCTCCTGAGGCGCTTGTTGCTTTCAGAACACTCAAGGAACAGTTTGCCTCAGCACCGATATTAGTTCATCCTGACACCTCTTTGCCTTTTTTACTCGAGGTAGACGCCTCAGAGACAGGTATAGGCGCTATCTTGTCCCAAAGGCTAGGTTTGAATAAACCGCTGCACCCATGTGTTTTTTTTTCCAAGAAATTGTCTGGGCCTGAAAGCAGATATGATATTGGTGACAGGGAACTATTAGCGGTCATTATGGCTTTAAAGGAGTGGAGACATTTGTTGGAAGGGACTTTACACCCGGTTACTATTTTGACGGATCACAAGAATTTGTCCTATATAGGGGAAGCCAAGCGCTTGTCCGCTAGGCAGGCTCGTTGGTCTTTGTTCCTTACTCATTTCAACTACGTGCTCACTTATAGACCTGGTTCTAAGAACTCTAAGGCTGATGCATTGTCCCGCCAACATGAACCTTCTACTATGTCTGATATGGTTTTTTCTTCTGTAGTTCCCAAGTGTAATATTGTTGCCAACACGAGCATCAAGATTCACTCCCCGTTGCTTGCTGAGATCAAGAAAGTACAGCATCTGGCTCCCAGACTTGTTCCTGGGGATCGGTACTTCGTTCCTCCTGAACTCCAACTGGAACTGATGCAGTGTTTTCATAACAGTAAATTTGCCGGACACCCTGGCATACGCAAGTCGTGTTCTCTGATTTCTAAAGATTTCTGGTGGCCTTCGTTACGTAAGGATGTTAAGGACTTTGTCGGGGCATGTGATGTCTGTATGAGGACTAAACAACCTCATACGCTTCCATGTGGGCTTTTGCACCCCCTAGAAATTCCAGAGAAACCATGGTCTTGTTTGGCTATGGACTTCATTGTCGATTTGCCTGTTTCTAAAAAACATACTATTATCCTCACGGTGATTGACAGGTTTACTAAAATGGCTCATTTTGTACCCCTGCCTAAATTGCCCTCTTCTCCCGAATTGGCTGAGATTTTTGCGAGGGAAATTGTTTCTGATAGAGGGCCCCAATTTGTTTCCCGGTTTTGGAGGTCCTTCTGTTCTCAATTTGGCATCAAATTGAATTTTTCTTCTGCCTATCATCCCCAGTCCAACGGAGCTGCCGAATGCACCAACCAAAAGGTTGAACAATTTTTGCGTTGTTTTGTTTCTGAACACCAGGACGATTGGGTCGGTCTGATTCCTTGGCCGGAGTTTGCACACAACAATCTCGTTTGCGATTCTCCCTTTTTCATGAATTATGGCTTTCATCCTTCCGTTCTTCCGTCGGTTTCCCCTTCCCAAGGGATACCGTCAGTTGATGTTCATGTTGCCAATCTGAGGAAGTTGTGGGATCAGACTCGACGAATTCTTCTTCATAATTCCACGGTGTCCAAACGACACGCTGACAAACGCAGACGGGTGGCTCCGTTTTTTCCCCCGGGTGATAGGGTATGGCTGAGTACCAGAAACATCCGCTTGAAGGTTCCTTCCATGAAATTTGCTCCTCGTTACATAGGTCCTTACAGGGTTCAGTCTCGTATAAACCCGGTTGCGTATCGTCTGGCTCTTCCGCCTGCCCTGCGCATCCCGAACTCCTTTAATGTTTCCTTATTGAAACCTTTGGTTTGTAACAGGTTTTCCTCCGCTGTATCCTCCCCTCGTTCTGTCCAGGTTGAGGGTCAGGAGGAGTATGAAGTCAAGTCTATTCTCGATTCTCGGGTTTCTCGGGGGAGGGTGCAATATCTTGTTGACTGGAAAGGTTATGGTCCTGAAGAAAGGTCTTGGGTGGTCCGGGAAGATGTGCATGCCCCTCGTCTCCTCAGGGCATTTCATGCTCGTTTTCCGTCTCGCCCCGGTTCCTTCCGCCCGGTGGGCGTTTCTGAGAGGGGGGGTACTGTCAGGGTACCTGAAGTCTCTACCTCGGAGGAGGTTAGACTTTCAGATGGCCGTCCTCTCAGGGGGGCTGACTCACCCAATCCTCACAGCTCTCATAGCCGTTTACACGCCGGCCGCGATAGCCCCACCTCCTTTTATGACGCGGCGCTCAGGAGCCGACGTCATGACGCCAATCATGTCCCGACCTGTCAATCTAGTTCCGAACAACGAATCAGGGCTCGGCAGGGGCGGAGTCATCAATTAAAGAGCCAAGGTATAAAATAGGGATGTGTGTAATGGTTCATTGCCCTGTCGTGGTTCTAGCTTGTCTGGTCACTCAGTGCTCTTTTTACTGTTTGTCTTTTTGGTTCTGACTCGGCTTGTATTTTCGTTCCTGCTTACCTCTCTTGTCCTTTGACCTCGGCTCGTCTCTCGCTTACCTGTTCTCTCGCTCCCTCGACCTCGGCTTGTCTCTGACCATTCTTTGCTTTCTCCTTACGTTAGTCCGGCCATTCTAAGGTCCGGTATACGTACCTAGCTCCTGTTTGTATTCTGCGTGTTGGATCGATGTCCCGATCCTGACAGTCCCCGCTCAGATCTTAAGCTGGTTTTAGCTTAACTTGTGCCATTACAGAGAGACCATTTCTGAAGCATATCAGACTGATCTCACCCATACGGGCAGCCCAGATCCAAAATGCCAGCAAGTTCCCTCTGTATGAGAGATACGGCAACCCCAGACAATTGTTTCAGCCTTGTAAGGTATCATCAGTGAGATATAGCCAATATCCCTCTAGGCACCGTGAGCAAGGGGTCCACGTCTGGATTGCCCTTTACACTTAAGGAGATAAAAATATATGAGAGAGGTGTAATTATATTTTATTAAACTAATAAAGTAAAAACTAAAAAGCAATCTCTTCTAATACCACATATTTTTCTGTTTACAAGACGACCAGTCCCCAATCACTATCTGCCTACCAGGATACTCCAATACAGAAGTTGACTTCTACATCAGCAGAGCTCAAGTAAACGGGGCCGGCTGTAGGATTTGTAAGTTCTTTTTTCAAAGTGCTTAAAAATAATTTGGCTAAGACCAGATAAAAAATGCTATAACAGACTCTTTGCACCATAATTAATACATAGTTACATTCAATTATATAGTAATCTAGGTTTAAAAAGGCTCCAGTCCATTGGGTTTAATGTTTAAAAACTAAAATTAGCAGATGTACCGCAGTGGTTATCATGCAAGACTGCACCTAGAAAATACATAAGATATTTTGGCAGTATCTGTTACTTATTAACATCCTAAGTAAACTAAATAAATGTAGATCTCTTAATAATTTATTAACTGGAAGAGGAACAAAACTAACTTGTGTATTAAATGGTTGATTGTGCTTTAAATCATCTCAACATTCTAAACTGTGCAGTGTGGTGAATGGAGACGATGCAATTTACAGTTTCTCTGCAGAAAGGCAAAATTATTTGATCCCTAATGGTGATATGTGTTTCTATGTATGGCAATCAAGAAGTGATGGAGCAAAGGGAGAACACATATGTAACTGCCTCTGCTTCTACACATCTTTATATCATGAGAGCAGCATGTATGATTACGGTTTTGTAGACATAATCTTAAAGTACAAAAGCCTTTGCTTACTTTTTACCACAGTCCCCAAATTGATCTAATTTTGTTAAACTAAACCCTTGCACCCGCATGTCTTGAAAGGAGCACTCCTTTGTGTTCCAGTGCTTATCGTTCCAGGAGTGCCCTGGCACCACCCCCACCCATTGTAAGTAATCAAAAAGTTTTAGAACAGTTTGACTTATTCCCTAGAGTCCACCAGGTGATGCACTCTGACTCCACTACATCGACCCAAGAGCTGGAAGCTCTCATGAGCTAAGCTCATTGGCTGAGTGTCATGACATACTAGTAACCCAACACGCAGAGTGTAAATCATAATAGATGTATTTACATATACCAGTCCTTATGGTGGCATACGTTATTAAGATAGAGAATGGTCAGGGACAAGCTGAGTCGGGGAAACCAGAAATCAGGAGAGCGGGGTACAATATTTGAGTCATGGAAACTAGAATTTAGGGAAGCAAGAACCAATAGCTTAATCACAAGATAACAGAAAGGAGAATAGTCAGAATAACCAAGATCAATAAACCAGAAATATGCAGAAATTACAAGCACTATTGGGAATAAAAACAACAACAGGGCAATAATCCGTGCCCTATAAAGCCTTTTTATAGTTTGTAGCTTTAATTATAAAAAAATCTTGGGCGAGCCGTGACGTCATTAGCATCATGAAATTGGTGCAAGTGCACCATTTCATAAATGTGGGTGGAGGTACATCAGCCTGCGTTGGAATCGCTGAGTAGAGAAGAGGGACTTTGGGAATTGTCCTTCTCCACCATATGATTGTCCCCAGGCTGTGTTACAGCCTGGGCAATGAAAGGTAATGTTATATACCCCCCTATTCGAAAACCACCCATAGGATGGAAAGGACCAGAATAAGAAGGAAAACGAGTGTGAAAAGATTTGAGGATGCGGGTTCATACTGGCAAGACAAAGCATCAGCTTTGGTATTCTTTGACCCAGGTCTGTAAGTCAATACATAATTAAATCTAGCCAAGAAAAGTTACAAACATGCTTGTCTGGCAAATATCAAAAATATAAAACAGTGTATGTAAGGTGCTTAACAGTGATTTTTACTAGTTATAATTGTGATACCAATAGCTATTGCACATTAAGTGGATATCCCAAAAAATCCACTTAGAACAAGAGATATAGACAACAAACAAACTCAGTGTTTGGGTAATCAACCCCACCTCCCAACACACAGAGTCCACCAGTGCAGTGCTTTAAATGTGTTTACACTTACCCCTCAGTATATATAGGGGATTTTCCACATGTAAGAAATAAAGAGATATATATGTAATATATTACTTTACAGATGTATATTAAAGTGAGTATATAAATAAACCTTTTTCGATATCGGCTCGAAACTAGAGGAGAATCTGGGCCTTTTAGGTGGCATCAGGGAACCTTATTCTGTGGTTTGTTCTCAGCAGCAAATATGGAGATAAAGCAGAGAAACAGGAACAATCTCTGTGTAGCTAATTAAACAATTAAATAATAAAATATAAAATTGCCTGCTCACATTGTTTGGAGCCTGTTAGATAACTGGCTCCAAAATTTTAACTTAGTGTCAGATTCCTAGGGTGACACTTCCCTGTTGGAACCGGAAATTCAGGATGAAGATAAAAAGGGGGACTTTGATTTTATTTGTTTTATTTGTAATAAATTTACACATTTTAACTTTAAAGTTGAAAATGCAAATATAATTAAGCAATAAGTCCTTCCTTTGGTCCTTTTTCTAATCCAAGACGCGTTTCACCGTTAAGGGCTTTCCCAATTGGTGGTGATTTCCAAGTTTCCCGGTTCCAATTTAAATGCTGGCAAGGCTCCTCCTTTTTTTTCTTAATTAACCAATCCGGGGAGACTTCCCTACAGCTGTTGCTTGTACTCTTCGTAATGAGAAGGGTTACTTCCTGGTTGTACGTGAAACTGGAAGTAACGTCGGGTTTTCAGTCCGTCACATCACATCCTTAGAAGTTCACCTTTCCTACATTACCCATACTGCTCCACTCAACATTTTTAGCGATACCTCATTTCCGGTTTTGTTTGTTCTACTTGATTATTCTCACGTATAGTTTATTAATACATGAGGAATATGAGAGGGAAAAGAAAAAAGGTATACGTGTGTTTTATATAATCTTAACAAATAAAAACATTTAATATATATTTCAAACAAATGTGTGTGTGTGTGTGTGTATGTATATATATATATATATATATATATATATATATATATATATATATATATATATATATATATATACATACATTTACTACTTAATTTGAAAATTTGTATCAGAACTTAAAGTTCCATAGATTTAAAGTAAGAGTGTGCGCACAGAAATTACATAGCTTACAATTACATCAATTACAAAAAATAACATTATAAGAAGTTAACTATAAATGGCATTAATTCAATTTAAATAACATAGGGCTGAGGGAATTTAAATAAAAAATCCATCTCATTTCACATTTCCTTAAACAATGTATGAGGTCATCTCCCCTCCAATTTGGTTTTACTTTCTGTATGGCTAAAAAGTTTAAATATTGTGCATCACAATTATGTTTTTCTTTAAAGTGTCTTGAGACACTATGCATCCATTTTTGATATTTCTGATGTGTTCATTTAATCTAACATGTAGAGAGCGTTTGGTTCTTCCTACATACCATAATTGGCACTTACAATTAAGTAAATATATAATATTTTTTGAGAAGCCAGTGGTAATTTCTTTAATTTTATAAACTTTCTTTTTATTGTGAGGGTCTTCAAATGTTTCTGTGTCTTTGCTCACTTTTTTTTCTACAGGCTAGGCATAAGACGCACCCATAGAAACTTTTTTTTTTTTTTTTTTTAAAGAAAAGGCTCTGATTGTCCTTTCTTATTTGATTTTTAACCAGTTTGTTTTAAGTTAGTTGCTCCTCTATATATAATTTTTGGTTGGTTTGGTAAAATATTGTACAGAACATGGTCTGTTTTTTTTAACATTGGCCAATATTTTGGCACAATTTTCTTAATTTGTTTATTATTTTGGTCAAAATTACATATAATGGGGATTTCACAATCTATACCTTTATTTTCTCTTATTTTGTATTTAAGAAGGCATGATCTAGGGTTCTAGGCTCTCAATCTCTCTTATAGAATTGTCCAGCATAAGGAGTTCGTAACCTTTAGATATAAATTGATCTTTTAATTTATTGGCTTGAGTGTTAAAAATGTTCACATCAGAACAATTTGTTCTGGGGATAAAGACTTCTTAATTAACCAGTGTTTAAGGTTTTCTATTGTGTATTCTTCTAATACTATGTTTTTTTTAGCAGACAAATGATATACAGTGCCTTTTGGTGGCATAGTGCCAGGCAATTGTTCAATGGCACAATCATGTGGTGGTAAAGACCTGGCTTTAAACTTGTCAAACACTTCTTTAACATCTATGTATGATTCAGGTATCACAGTGGATAGAAGTAACAATAGTAGGAATATTTATCAGTAGAACGGATTTTACTTTGGTAATGCATCCCTGAAAACATTCTTTACTCCAAAACATGACCTTTCCCTTCTCCCAGTCAATAGAAGAATTGCGTTTCCTCAACCTAGAAATCCTAAAACCACTGGGAATGTAGGGTATGAAATCTATTATATTACAATGGTTTCTTTATGCAGAACACCTACATTCTTTTGCAAGGGTTCAGTTTCATGTGAAATCACAGGAATCCAAAGTTGTCTACCATCTATGGCCTCAAAAGCCAAGGGTGTATTCCTCAATCTTGAAGGAATAGAATGACTACTGGCAAAGGTTACATCTACAAAACGTTCAGCTGCCCCTGGGTCTAATAGTGCCATAGTATTTAGTATATTATTTCCCTAGACTAATGTGATGGGAATAAAAAAAAACTATGATCTTAGGTGCAGGAGTGTTCTGGCCTACTAGGGCAGGTCAAGCTGAGATGTCCCTTTTTTCTGCAGTACATATACAACCCTTCTCTCCTCCTGTATTGTCTCTCTGCTTCAGTTAATCTAGTTACCCCAATTGCATAATTTCGAGCAGAGCTAAAGCCATAGATTCTGCAGACACTCTCCTAGGTCTTTCCCTAGTATTTTGCCCGTTTCTAAGACGTTCATCATTATGAGACATATATGTGATTAATTCTTGTAAATTCACAATGAGTTTTCTGGTAGGAACTTTATCAAGAAAAGTGTCAGAACGACCATTAAGAAATATGTCTACAAAAGTTTGGTTATTTCATCCTACTTCTGCTGCTAAAGACCTGAATTCTAAGGCATAATCAACTAAGGATTTATTTCCTTGTTTGAGACGGAGAAAAGTTCTGTTAGCATTGGCTTTTTCACCAGGAGGATCAAACTGTATAATTATAAACTAGAGGCTTCCCATAAGGGGATAAAATCAACGCTTTATCAACAACAAGGTGATGATAAACCCTATTTTAGCTCTATCTGTGGGATAACCCTAGGACGTAACTTAAAATGATTGCTTATCTGATTTAAGAAACTATGACAAGCATCAGGCACTCCACCATAGCGTAAAGGTGAAGTAACAGGAGAAGTGGATTTATAAGGTGTAACCTCTAATCCGGTCGTAATAGGATTAACTATAGTCGATTGGCCTTCCATTTGCAGAGTTGATGGACGTGTCATCAATGCCTGCATGGATGGGCAATTTGGTCCATATGATGGTCCATTTCCTTGAATCTAATATCATAAGAAGCCCCATGAGAGCTTCACCTGCAGGGTCACATGGCCCTGTTGTAGTGTCACCATATCCTGGTGACCCAACACACAGAGTGTAAATGATAATAGATGGATTAACATATACTGTTCCTTAGAGTGGCCGTGCTTATGTCATTAAGATAGACAATGGTCAGGGAAAAGCTGATTCAGGTAAACCAGAAATCAGGAGAGAGATATATTAGCCGAGTCAGGAAAATCAGAAATCAGGTAGGTGAGAACCAATAGCAAAGTCACAGGATAATGGAAAGATGAATAGTCAGAATAACCGAGATCAATAAACCAGAAATACACAAAAACTACAAGAACTATTGGGAACCAAAACAATGATCCTTTCCCTGTGAAGCCTTTTTATAGTTTGTACCTTTAATTACATAGCCACGTCCCCAAACATTTAAATTCTAAGTTTTGGCTGGCCATGATGTCATTAGCATAATGACGTCAGCGCACGTGTCGCATAAAAATTGGGGCGAAGAGAGAAGAGTGGCTTTGGGAAGTGTTCCTTTTCACCACATGGGTGTCCATAGGCCATTTTACAGCCTGGGCAACAAAAGGTAATGTAACACTGAGAGCCTAAGCTGCTTGCTCTTAGCCAATGTGCTAAACTCTGCACTTCAGGTACTTTGATTGATGTAGTGAAGGCAGGTTGTGGTGTCCAGGTGGATCCCAGGTAAGAAGTCAAATCACACTAAAACAGTGTGATTAACCTGTATTGGAGGACTATCAGGGCACTGATTGCACCAAAACACTACATTGTGGTGTAGTTGTGATGGTGTTGGGAGTGGTACTTTAATGTATGTTTATTAGGCACACCTTTGGTCCTCCAGCCTTTGCAGGTAAACACAGGATTTTGGCAGGGGTTTTGGGGGTAGTATATTAACACCATCCCAAATTTTTATACTTTAGCCAAATTTCAGAAATTTAACTTTAGCCAATTTGGCAAATTTCACAAATTTCTGCAATGCAGTTAATAACTCACCACAATCCGTTGTTTACTGAATACACTCCGAAATGCTGAAGGTCTTTTTTTAAATTTAAAAAGGCAATGGGCCATAGTGAACAATGTCAATGATGGGGAATTCTTGGACAAAGTACTAAATATAGAGCGAAAAACCCCTAACATTTTGTTCATTACTCCAATGATTACTAGGATACTGCTTATGTTACAATTTTAAAAAGAAACTATTTAGTTTTGCTTTGATAAATATAATGAAACAATTGTTTTATTGTACTTACTTGTTCTTTTATATGTTTTGTTCACAGTATAACCTTCAAAGAGGGATTTTATGAGATAAGCGTGACAGGCAGTGAGTTTTATAGAGGAAACAAGAGATTTTATTGTTTACTTAATCTATTGTTTCACTTATCCAGTGAATCTAACTCTAACCTTGCTCGCTAGCTTCCTGTAAAAACTCTAATTCAGCCGCTGGCTCACATCAATGTCAGCTGTGTAACTACACAAATTGCCATTAGAGAGCGCTACAGACATACAAATGAATACATGCTTTATGTATCGAGTGACAACAGTCTAAGAAAATAATTCTTGAGTTTTCTTTAATTAGAGGCAACAGATAAGATGCTTGGCTTCACTTGCTTGAACAGTAACATTGTTTTTTTAACTGACCTTCACTCTAGATGTTGTGGTCTACAAGTTCATGGTTTAGGTTTTAATCCTGCAGAATATTCACTGAAGATGCAGGACTGTGCTTCACTCTCTATGCCATCCTACTGACACCAAGCCATGGTGTCAGTAGGATGGCATAGAGAGTGAAGCACGCATTCTCTAAGCATAGAGAGTGAAGCAACTTGTTTCTCTAAGTATGGCAATTCCATAAGGGTACCAAATTAGGGAACAATCTACCAGAAAGCTGAAAAGACAAACCAAAGAAACACGTGTTTCAGTTGCTTTGTAGACGGCTTCCTAATTGGTATTGCCATATTTAAGAATACGAAATAAAATAACTATATCTACTCAATTGGTACCCTAAAACATTGGCAATCCTACATAATGTGACTTATTTTATTTAGGGTATAATCTGCTAAACAAAGCAGCTGAAAGGTCTAAAGCAAAAAAAAAAACCTTTCTAAATTTAGAATTTTCAGCTATTTAGTAGATATTTCCATAAATTGGTATGCCTATGTTGGATTGCCATATTTAAAGGGACACTATAGTCACCAGAACAACTACAGCTTAATGTAGTTGTTATGGTGAGTATAATCATTCCCTTCAGGCATTTTCATGTAAACACCACCTTTTCAGAGAAAAGGCAGTGTTTACATTGGCTCTACGGACACCTCCAAGTGGCCACTCCTTAGATGGCTACTGGAGGGGCTTCCTGGCTCAGGGTTGCACATTAATCAGCCCTGTAATAGAGCAGCAGGAAATGCTAGCAGAATGCTTGGTTGTATAGGGAGAGGTATTAGCAGTAGAAAGAGGGAAGTGCTCATGCCATTGTACAGAACACTGGTGAGACCTCACTTGGAGTATTGTACGCAGTACTGGAGACCGTATCTTCAGAAGGATATTGATACCTTAGAGAGAGTTCAGAGAAGGGCTACTAAACTGGTTCATGGATTGCAGGATAAAACTTACCAGGAAAGGTTAAAGGATCTTAACATGTATAGCTTGGAGGAAAGACGAGACAGGGGGGATATGATAGAAGCATTTAAATACATAAAGGGAATCAACACAGTAAAGGAGGAGACTATATTTAAAAGAAGGAGAACTACCACAACAAGAGGACATAGTCTTAAATTAGAGGGACAAAGGTTTAAAAATAATATCAGGAAGTATTACTTTACTGAGAGGGTAGTGGATGCATGGAAAAGCCTTCCAGTTGAAGTGGAAGAGGTTAACGCAGTGAGGGAGTTTAAGCATGCGTGGGATAGGCATAAGACTATCTTAGACTTAAGATAAGGCCAGGGACTAATTAAACATATTTAGAAAATTGGGCAGACTAGATGGGCCGAATGGTTCTTATCTGCAGTCACATGCTATGTTTCTATGTTTCTGACACCTGGGGAGATAGAAACAGTCAGGGTGGATGGGAAGGAAATTAAAAACTGACTTGATGTCAAATTTTACCAACAAAGACTCTCTACCTGCCCTCAATACTAGCTTCAAAGCCCTATCAAAGAAGTGTAGTTAACTCGGCATGCCACCTCAGGGTTAACATAGTTAACAGAATCAACTATAGGAAATGAAAGATGATGTATAAGCTGAGTCCTTCTTGGGAACTAGTCCTAGCAGTGAAGATCCAGCAAACACCCCCTTTGGAACTGCCGGCAGCACCTCTGATGCTCCCAGAGGGGTCACGCTGAAAGGGATGGGGTCAACTAGGAGTTATGAGCAAGAGCCACAAACAACGATCCTGAACATCAAAACGCATGTCCAGGCGTCATGCTATTTTGTGACAAAACCCCTGATCACACTTGTACCAACACTATTCATGGTATACCTTATAGGCACCCCAAATGTAAAAAAAAAAGGAAAATGTTTTGTGGTCCATTGAAACAAAAAGCTTTTTCTGTCTCAATTAAATTCTTGTGTTTGGTACAAAGTAAAAACACTACCTGTAACTTAACAAACACTATCCCTGTGTTAGGCACCCCAATTTCTTTTTAAAAAAGGAAAATGTTTTGTGGTCCGATGAAACAAAAAGCTTTTTTTGTTTTAATTAAAACCTTGTGTTTGGTACAAAATAAAAACACTACATGCAACTTAAACACTATCCCTGTAGTATAGCGTGGGCAGCATCCAACTGTGGGTGTGTGCTTTATCAGTAAGGTCTGAGAATCTTTCTAAAAATATAGCAAGAATGGATGGAGCAAAAGGTAATACTTTAAAAAAGGGTAGGCAACATTCTGGACTCCATATGTTGTGGACTACATCTCCTCTTATGCTTTGCCAGAATTATGACAGTAAGAGTATTATGGCAGATGTAGTCCACAACATTTGGAGTGCCGATGGTTACCTACCAAGACTGTGAGCATGTTGCTAAAAAGCTGAAGCTTGGGAGAAAGTTCTCCATTCAGCAGGGAAATGATTCCAAACACAACACAAAAGCAAATGGGATTGGCTCAAGCATAAATACTTTTATATCCCACAGTAACCCCATCAAAGTCTTAATATCAATCCTACAGAGAATTTGTGGCACTATTTAAAAATTGAAGTACACAAGCACCACCCAACAAACCTGGACCACCAGGAGAAAATCTGCCTTGATCAATAGGCAAAAATTATTCCCATCCTCTTTGTGAAAATCTGGAAGCTACTTACCTTGAAATACTTAAATCTATTATTACAGCAAAATTTAACTAGATTACATATTATTATAAATAATTTGAATAGTGTGCAAGATGTATGTTTACGTTTTTCCTCTTCTTTTAAATATCTACTTAAACATTCCTAATTGTGGCTTTAAAACAACTATTAGAACAGATGAGTTTGCAAAAACATATTGTTTGGTCACTTGTTAGTTTGTTTCATTTGTGATCCAGATATACTGCACACAGTCCTATTTTTATTTTATAATAACTTATTGCCTGTCTAATAGTTAATATTTTACTTATTACCTGTGATTAAAGTTTTTTATTAACTTTAAGCCCACCGTTTTTATTACACTAAGGTTCAATGTTCTCCATATATAAATTGAGGAACAGATTTATAATTCTCAGCACACGATGGCTGCAGTTACACATGAAATACTCTACTAGCCTGTTTTGAATATAAAATATAGATTCTGTGAAGAACACTTGATCTGTCCTGTGAACCTTGTCATGGAAGGCATTGCACAAACAAGAAAGTGCTCTGTGTGAGCAGGAAGTATTTTAAAAAAAAAGCTTAGTTGTATTCTGGCTTCGAATCACACTGTTTTTACTGCCAAAATATTTGGGCAAGGCTTGTTTCAGAGAGAGAGGCACAGACAAGAGATGCAATGATGGAGGGAATTCTATTAAGGTTACCATGAAAATAAACAAATAACTCAAAAACAAAAACACAGTTAAGCACCATCAGTTTTGACCCCTGGATCCAGACTCAAAACAGGATTTTCATGCTATTTTTGTGTGTCCAAATTAGTTGAAAGAGGGACTTCATATCCACTCACGCCTCAAACAATTGCTCACAAGAAGTAATTCATTAACACTACAAAGAGCCTAAAGTCTATAGTGTTTATGATATGAAGTTAATTTGTGTCCCATTAAGAATCACTGTAATAAATACTCAAAGTGTGTAGAGAGAGGAGATTCTTGATAATTTAAGTCCATAACATATTGCATCATAATTTAACTCAAAACCATTTACCTTAACAGGGGCATTGACCAGGTTAGATCCAGTGTAGTATATAAAAAAAGGTCTTGGAGGAGAAAAGGGTGAGGTTCCCCACTGACGGTTGGTCCGGGAGGTGAAGAGATCCACCCAAAGCGAGCCTTGGAGCACCTCCAACCTGTACTGGATAGCATTTGTATAATTCTTTGTATGGCGAAGGAGCCCACATTTAACTCCAGACAAAACATGTGCAAACCCTGTTCAAACAACCAAGGACCCACCATGGTTGGCTCTGTAAAGTGTGCTCCCCAGTCCCACAGGCTGGAGTCTGACTTCACAGCGAAGTCCTGCGAGTAACCGAATATCGCTGTTCCATTACAGGCTTGCATATTGAGCAGTCACCAGTGTAGTTGCTCAGTTCAGTCCACTTGGAGTGGGAGGCACCAAGTGGGCATGTGCGGCCTGAATGGAACTTCTCCTTTAGACGTTGCATTGCCTGGTAGTGAGTAATCTGGGAAATATAGCCTGAATGGTGGATGTCAGGAGACCCATGATGAGAATGAGAAGATGGAGAGGAATGAATTCTCATAGGAGAACTCTGCAAAACTCCTTCTGGTTGGCCGTAATCTTTGGCACGGACAGTCGAAAAAAGCAAGTGACCAAATCCATTTTGATACCAAGAAACTGGGTGACCTGTGAAGGAGAGAATGCTGACTTCTCTCTGTTCACTACAAAACCTAAAGTCTCAAGAAAGTGAATGGTAAGTGTCGTCTGAGATCGCAATCGAGAAGTGGAATAGCAACAAATCAGTAAATTGTCCAGGTAGATAAGGCAATGTACACCCTTGAACCACAGAAAAGATACATTTGGAAGAACTGAGACCAAAAGGACAGCGAGTGAATTGGCAGGGAGTGGCCCGCCAGGGAAAATGGAGAAAGCACTGACTTGCAGTTGCATCCTTCAGATAAAGAGTGAACTAGTCATTCTTGTGGAGAAGGTCCCGTAGTAGATGGATGCCTTCCATCTGTGCTGATAGAGCACAAACTGGTTGAGATGGCATAAACTGATGATGGGTCGGTAGTCTTTGGTCTTTTTTACAAGGATGATTTGCTGAAGGAGACGCAGATGTCCAATGCAAACTGAACAACTCCTTTGGCAAAATGCATATTTAACTCCTCATCGATGAGGATCCTGTGGGCCCTGGAGAGAGGTAAGGAAGGCAGAGGCAGCACCTGACTGGGTGGTGAATGGTATTCTATGACGTAGCATTGTTTTGTCTGGACGATCCAGGCATCTGTAGAAATCGCCTATTCTTTAAAAGAGGGACAACTTGTCCACAGTAAGCCAAGTACAGGACCCACCTGAGGATAAGTGGTCTCAACATCTGGCTCTATCCGATCCCCTGTGGAAGGAGGTGGTCCAATTGGATACGGCGAGACAGAAGGAGGTTGAAGGCTTGTCTTGTCCTGTGGGCAGATATTCAGAAGTGGCTGGTGAGACAGCACTTCTGCTGACCTGCCCTCCCAAAAACTCCACTGTGATTCTCGGGTGATTCTCTGAAAATCGCCTCAGAGGTCCATGCCTCATTCAATGTGTTGAAGAGATTTACATGCTTGGTTTTATTTTCTCAGTTCTGCAATGAAGTTTCTCGAAGAGAAAATCCTTGGCCCAGGGTCCCAGCTCCTTAGAACACAACTCAAGCAATTTTGTATTTATCCATAAGACTACGGCCTTGCACCGTTTCGAACATAGGGTAGCATTAGTGTTGCCAAGAAGACAGATGGAACACTGGGCCCATTCACTGAAGGCATTTGGGTCCAACTGTGTGCCCTGCGATAATGCCAGATCTGTGAAATATAACATCTTTTCTATTAGCTCCATTATATCCAGGAGCTTGCCCTGGGTCACCTTTAATGTATTTAAAGTGATCAATGTACTTAAAGTTATCCTGTCCCATCTGTGACATAAAGACCACCACAGTGGTGTTGAATTCTGGCATGTTAGTCATCTTATCCAGGAGTAGAGGGTAAGGCAATTCCGCCCACAGAAGAGCATGTACTTCCTGTCCCTAAACCATCATTGGACAAATTTGGTCAGATAACCTGGCAGGGTCCGCTCCAAGGATAGGGTGCCGGACTGAACATGGGTCAAATAGAGGGCACCTTGAGTGTCCATAAAGAGATCTTCCTCAGCATGTAAGAGTGTATGGGTAATACAATTAAGCTTATATTTATTGGTACCTCCAACAAAATCAGTGTTTAAATATTAAAAAAAAACATGCTGTACAGCAGAGATTAATCCAAACAAACGTTTAGTAGGTAACAGGGGGAGACAACTGACATGGACTGTTTAAAATTATTAAGAGAACTTTATTATAGGTTTACTGCTTCAAAATGTATGTGTTAATTTTGTCTTGCTTATGTACACTTAGTATGTGTACATTAATTTTTGTCAAGATATGTATTCGCAAGAGCGTATGTACAGATAATAGCGGATACTGAGGTTATTAGTCCATCTAAACATTTTAATAAAGAGGGTTTGAATGAATAATATAATGAACAGTTGGCAAGCCTTTGGGGCAACTGCCCAGCGTGCCCATGCATTAAGGCAGCCCTAAGGCAGGTATCGTCCCCTCTGTCTATACTGCTGCAGCCCTTCCTCCAGGCAGGTATCACCCCCCCTGCCTATTCTGCTGCAGTCTTTCTTCCAGGAAGGTATCATCCCTTCTGCCTATACCTCTGCAGCTCTGTTTACAGTTATTGCAGTTGCCTTTACAAAGGCACTTGTGGCTCTCAGGCCTAGCTCTCTTGATTTATCTCTGGGCTAGAGGGAACATGCTGCCAGTCAACAGGTCTGAAGACTCTGTCACTGGGATCCCTAAAAATCCACACAGGACTCCCAGTTTCAAATGGAACTAACATACAATACTTTATTTTACATGGGACTAGCCCATATGCACATTACATAAAGCTTGTTGTGGCAAACATAATCAAATTCAAATAACCAGAACATGTCACAAAATATACAGGAAATTAAAATAGCATAATAACATATTTATAAAAAAAGATGGGGAAGATGGTAACCATCACAAATATGCAAATCTACCTGAATTTGAAAATTAGCCAACTTTGCTATTCAGGTAGTACATATAACTGTTGCTACACCCTTGCAATCAACAGGTGGAACTAAACAGGCTCCTCAGCCAAATCCTAGTTGATTGCAAGCATTGGCAAAACAGAAGAGCACACTAACATATAACAATAAAACAACAATACACTAAATATTTTACACACACCCTGTACCTATAATGGGCACAGGGTGACTAAAATATAAGAATAGTCCAGGGACCTACATAAATAGTCTGTCTGTAGCTACTGGTGATGGTGATTACCATCCACGTGACCCCTCCTTTCAACCTAGAGCAGTCTGGGCCATTACCCTTCCAATGGCGCTTGGCCGGTAAAAAATGCTCCCTAGCAGGACACTCTGAGCCTATGATGTCATTAATATCGGGCATCATTCAATGGACAGACTGTGTCATTGGGAGCTGAGTTAGTACTCTAGACAGTGCCTTTTCCACAGTGGCCGCCATCATGACCTGGAAGTCCTGAGTAGGCTGTGGAGATTTGCTCATGATTACTACTGATCAATTCCGTCCTGCCCTTTTCTAGAGAAATAGCAAAATGAGAAATAGCAAAAATAGTCTTAGTACCTTCCCCCATAACTCAATATTTTTTCTCTAGCCCTCAAGCAAGGATAGAGGTGAGCCACCCACAATACCACCCAGTTCCCAGGCAGATAATACACTATAATGTATGGAAATAGAGCAGGGCAGCCTGAAAGACTTTACAAGAAGTAGAAAAGGAGAAGAGTACAAAAATACATAAACTAGGGGGAAGAAGATGTATAGACAGGTGGGGCAAAGAAATAGGTATACATACAGCACAAAATAAAGAAAATAAACAATCATTAAATACAATTAATAAAGCAATAACCGAGAGCCAAACACTATCACCTGTCTCAATAGGAGCAGCAGCGAAAGATAAGGTGCTTGTGTTGTCAGGCCCTTATACCTCCTGTGGCCTTTTTTTCTGATTGGTTGTTTATTTTGGTGTAAGATCTGTTTGCTTCTGAAATATAGGAAAGAGAGTTTATGAAAAATATGAAGCCTCCTGATGTGGTATTATTACATATTACAATATTACAAGATCAGAATAGCTGAACTGAAAGCATATTTTTTTTTAGTTTGGCCATTCTCACTTTAAATTTTTAATTCACATTGACATTGATCTCTCACTTAGTGAATAGCCCTGTATGTTTCGTTCATATGTAGATTCAAAATAAGGCAAAATAAAATAAACCCTTTGCTGGTTGAAAGATTGTCTAAGCATTTCATTACCTTTAAACATATTAATTGTAAATACCTCTTACATATTAGGGATCAGCTCGCTGTTGGGAGGTAGTAATTCAATTTTTCATTCTACCAGCTTGTGGGGGGGTGACTGTCCAGATATCGAACTACACTTCAATCATTAATTGCAATATTGCTATTTGTGAAAAAAACCAAACCAATATTTATTGAAACTATTTTAATTTGGTGTACAAATCATTTAGTTGGCAATGGAGCTATTTGATTAGCCAGATGATGGGGGAGAAAAGAAAACAATGGGCAGAAGAATGAAAGTTAGAACTAGCCATAAAGTCGAAGTGGGCAAGGGCAATATTGGCACCGTGCATTGTTATCCCAGACAAGTTATGTAATCTATGTCACATTGTTTATCCAAACCAGTCATGGTCACATTGCTTTCAGAACTGCTGGTTGGAAAAATAGTTGATATAAACAGTGCTGGAATTATAATAAGAAGACCAAAACCACAAGGCAAGCTTTGTTTCTGATGCAAAATAAAGAACAAACGATATACTTTAGAGTGAGCATTATTTTGCTTGCTTGTACAAAAAAACTATACAGTACTTCTTTGGCCATCTTTTGTTCCAATCTCCATTAAATATTTGTCAGATAGTATTAGAGTTAGCAGTGGGTAACCCCTAGTCGGGTGGTGCACAGGTGGGTTTTGTCAGATATTATCTATAGAAAATGAACACATATATTCTACAAACACAGACATACACTCACAAACATAGATACAGTGACTTATACTACACCCACACATAAATAGATGCATACATTTTACCAAACACAAATATCTTCATCCACATACAGACAAGCGATCACACAGACAGATAGATAAATACATAGATTTATATATGCAAAATGGCGACAAACATTTGATGAAGCTTGTAATTCATTCAATCCCTGTTGCTGGCCAGACATAAATACCCCTGACTTCTCGAGGAGATCATTTATTTACCTCCGAATCAACCACTGAGTGAAAGAGACAAGAGCAAATTATGGCACCATTCTGTGGACACCCAGAGAGGCCATGTATTTTTTGCAATATTTTTCTGACTTGTTATCTCAAGTAAACAACTTGTTTTATAAAGATCACAAGACAGAAAAAACGAACAAAAAAAAACACATGTCCTCTCTGGTCTTCCGATCTTTCACAACAATGGCTCATATGATATTTATATTAAGGTGTTCTACTAGGGAATATAGAAATAGGATTATCTGCATGAAATTCAGTAACTTCCTTATTGGGACAAGGGGAATTTCCACGAAGCGCACAGTTTCAATCTAATATTGACATGTGCTAATTACGTAATTAGTAGGCTCAATTGTTTTCGGAGATCAAGTGTTTACTGTGCTTACTGATTCACAATTTTCCTATAAACTTCAATGAAAGAATTGCTCTTTAGTAAGCAGAGCAAACCCTTACCCTGCTACGAAAATTCCGTCCATAGAATGTTTCCTACTGGTGTTATATAATAATAACAAAGTATTTACAAGGTGGCTTCTGATAATAATAACTTTGCTTTATATACTGTCCTTGCAAACTCTCCAGTATACAGATTGGTGAAATATTAGGAATTATGCTAGATTGAACTAAGGTAGACAGTGCATGAAACCATCTCTGAAACCATATTTCTATGCTTTATTAAGGTTTAAGTTTAAGGAAAAGATAGGAAAAGATAATGTTTGTAGAATAAAATTAATTCTATACATGTTCTAGCACAAGTGTAGGCAACCTTTGTCACTGCAGATGTTGTAGACAATGCCTCCCATAATGCTCTTACAGCTATAATGTTGGCAAAGCAACATCTGGACTGCCGAAGATTGCCTGCCCCAGTTCTAGCACAATAATGGCAAGCATCATGTATAGGTTAGACCAGGGATAGGCAACCTTCGGCACCCCAGATATTGTGGACTACATCCCCCATAATACTCTTACACCAATAATGCTGGCAAAGCATCATTGGAGGTGTAGTCCAAAACATTTGGAGTGCCGAAGGTTGCCTATGCCTTGGTTAGACCTTATTCTCTATGTGGTGCCAATATATATTTCTCATTATCTTTACAGACACACTTTAGTTTTATATTATATGTAATATTGCCAACTAGCTTGTTTTTAAAAGCAGTACAAAAATTTATGTGGGCTTGTTGTAGAAAGCTGCTTGGGCCACCCAGCCTGAAAAAATATTGAAATAGAGAAGAAACAGGGCTATAATGGACACTTAAATAGTAATTTTACTACTATAGTGTCACATATTACATGTTTGCGTTCCTGGCACCTCCAATAAGTAATAATCCCATAGTCTAAAGCCACTAGAGCTTGCAGAAACCTATATTTTGTATACCAGTCCACACAAAAGATTATCAGACTTCTCAGATACATTAACTAGTTATACGATGGGTTAATTTCAGGGGAGAATAGCAATGAAAGTAAAAAAAGTTGGTATGTGATAATGTTCTAAATTATATCACCTTCCCAATCCACGTTAAAAGTCAAATAGTCCTTCATTGCAGGAAGTTAAATGGCAATTTTGATCAATGACTGAAAGCTAGTGGTAGCCTCACCTATCCTCTCTAATATACAATTAGAAAACAAAACAATGCTGTATTCCTTATGCCTCCTATAAAAACTGGAGTAGAGTAGACATCCCCTCTGTATCAAAACTCCATGAATAATAGGCATGTGCATGGGGAAAATTTTCAGTTCGGTTCGGCATTTCGAAATTCGGGATTTTCGCACTTCAACACTTCAGAACTTCGCAAACATTGGCACTTTGGCACTTCAGAATTTCGGAACTTCAGCATTTTGGGACTTCAGGACTTCAGGACTTCTATTGCAGCTGCTTAGTAGATAACTCCCTAATACCGTGGGGAGTTATCTACCAAAAGGCTGAAAAACCTAAATTGGTCTTTCAGACAAATTTAGTAATACTAAGTAAAAATGACTTCGTATTAGTAAATTTTGCCCCTACTCGCTATACAGCCTTCCATGGGTGAAGAAGTATTATTTTTTTTTTTTGCACTTGATTTTTGTTTTTTTTAAGTGCGCTGGTTATTATGGCTTTTTATTTGGCCTTTTTTGGGGCTGAGAAAAGAAGATTTTAGAAGACATCGAATGGTAAGTTTTATTATTTTTTTACAGGTACTTAGTTAAAGGTCCCCCCTCATAATTTTTAGGGTGAGGGGGGTAGGTAGGGGGTTAATTTTTTTTTTTTTGGGGGGGTGAATAGAGGTTTGGAGACCCCTAGTCTCCTGGGAGGGGGGTTAACATTTTTTTAGGGCAGGGGTGGGGTCGGGGGGAGTACAATAAGTCCCCCCGATTGGTATTTAGGGCCCTCACCCACCGCTCAGGGGTGGGGGCCAGGGAGGAGGACATTAGGTCCCCCCCTTATTAGTATTTAGGGCCCCCACCCACCACTCAGGGGTGGGGGCAAAGGGGGAGGACATTAGGTCCCCCATTATTTTACATTAGGTCCCCCACCCACCGCTCAGGTGTGGGGGCCGGGGGGAGGGCAATTGGTCCCCCCTTTAGTTTAAAAGCGTGGGTGGGGGCTCAGGAAGGGGGACCTTTTTTTTTTACATTTATTTATTTATTTTTTAACAGTGAGCAGCCACAGGCTGCTCATTGTTTAATAGACATGCCCCTACTCACGGTATAGCGAGTAGGGGCATAATTTACTAATACTAAGTAATCTTTACATAGTATTAGTACATTTGGCTGAAAGCCTTTTAGTAGATAGCTCCCTAATACCACTGTGGGAATTAGGGAGTTATCTACTTATTCATTCCTGTCATTACACTGACTGGCCAAGTAACTTCCATTTTATATGAATGTTTGTTTTTTTGATTGTTGTAAGTGCTGCAAATGCTTACAGGTGAATCCGGGCTATGTTTGTATACTTTTTACTTAAAATTGTATACAATGTAACATTCTTCTTCTTTCACTGGGTAAGTATATTAGTACTTAGGCAATACTGTGCTTCGGACACTTCGGGAACTCGGCAATTCGGCAGTACCTGAATGTCCGAATTGCCCGAAATTCGTCCGAATTCATATTCGGACCGAAACGAATTGCACATGTCTAATGTGTAAGCTAAATAAAAACAGGCAGGACCTAAGTGTCCCCATACGCTCGGAGAATTGTACACATGAAACTAATTGGGTCCATCTAGTTTTCCAGCAAGCAAGGAACGCCTTGTGTTGTGTTAACTCTGGCATTCAGGAAGGTTGCGACCACCAAATTATGTATATTGATAGAATATTTTTAAAGAGCATTATATATCTCTATCTTTTCAAGTGAGTTTCAATAGCATTTTTAGTGCCACCATATTCAGAGTCATGTATCATGTAACCACTGCATTTATGATTGCATGGAAATGATCCAGGGATAGTTCACAGGTAATTTACATATGTCTTTTATAAATATATAGAAAAAAGGCAGCATATTCTCTTTAAAAAGCAGTGTCACTTATCCTCAAGCCCTTTAGTGATTTTGCATTATATGGATTTTTTTTTATTGATTTTTTTTAGCTTTTATTCGCTCTTCAGATTTTTTAAAGTTGTGCCCATATTTGTTTCTGCTAGTGATTTCCTCACCTATGCTGGTATATCTCCTATGTTCCACTTCTTATGTATGGTTCAAGTATCCAATACTTCTATGGTTTCCTGAACTCAGAACTGGTCTAAGAACGGTTACATAGTTACAAATTTCCAGACTGGTAATATGATTTTCTTTCCATTTTTCTCTACTGATATCAGCATCAAACTGCCCACCTGACCTGCTTCTGATATGCGGACACCCTCTTCCAGTGGTCTACTAAATGGTGCTATCACAGGTGATATCTAGGCTGGGAACATTATGTAGGCCCAATCATGTCAAATGGTTGTAAAAAGTTGAAGTATGGCTGAGTGGAATCAAGGCAGAGACTATGCATGTTGCTTTGCCCAGTCTTTCAACGAATGTCTGAGTATCTTATCTTGCCTTTCCATCAGTCACATTGTATGCCCAACTGACCCTTCACCAAAATATTGGCTATAAATATACGAGTATGTATTAACTCTGGTTGTCTACAGTCTGGTTAATTGGGGAATGTTATGGTTGTTATGTTATAGTTGTAGGGGTGCAAATACAAATGGAATAAGGAGCACAACCATAAATCTTTGTATACAAAAACTTTTTTTTATTAGATGGGTATTATGAAGCCAAAAAATACAAAGTCATATCATGTTGTCAAGCTGTTTTTTGGCTTCATAATTTATGAGATATTTTTGTGTACCCATCTAATATTTTTTTTTTTGTATACAAAGATTTATGTTTGTGCTCCTTACTCCATTTGTATTTGTATTCACTTGGTCTTTTGGGGATAGAGCCTTATGTAAGTGAGCACCCAATACCTAGATTTTTTGTTGAAGCTCCATTTGGGGCCAGCTTGCATGAATTATTTGAGTGTGCCTACCTTGCTTTATTTTTATTATAGTTGTAGGGGTGATCAGAATTGTTTAGGGTTAAGAAGGGGTGGAGACACAGAAAGGGGAATAGTGAGATTAAACTATATACAGGTTAGTGGAGAGACAAACGAGAGAGTAAAGTAATACCCTGGAAGACGCATATAAGGTGATGGGGAGTGAAGAGAGACACAAGTGGGTAAGGGGGATTAGGGCTACAGGGGAAAAAAAAAACACACAAACTAGAGATTAGTAGATTGAGTGGCACATGTGGACATACAAATGGGAGAGAGGGTGATGGAGATGGGAGCCACAAGTGGAGTATAGATTAGGTGCAAGACAAATGGACAGAAAAAAAGAAAGATACAAATGCGTGGAGATGAATAAAGAGAAATAAGTGAGAGGGTAATCGGAGAATCGGAGAAATAAGTGAGAGGGTAATCAGAGATACAAGTGGGAGGAGAAGGGAGACAACTGGGATAAACGCTCAAGTAGATAAAAAGAGTAGGTGGAAGATGGAAAAAAGAAGTTGGGGAGTGAAATGGGAGGGGGTACAATTGGGGAGAAATATTGCTTTTTTGTGTTTCTTATTGCGTTGTTGATTAACCCCACATATAAATACCCAATTAGTGGAGTTTAAAAATTATTTTAATTTATGGGGAATTACATCATGGTTAAAGAAATATTTAACCCCTTAACAACCGAGGACCGAGGACGGTTCAGGACCGTCATCGGCATTTTTGCATTGCCGACCGATGACGGTCCTGAACCGTCCTAACGGTGCAATGCACTTACCTGATCGCCGTCGTTCCCCCGGCGGCGATCGGCGTTGGTCCCGGTGTGGGGAGACTGTCTGCAGCCCAGACAGTCTCCCCATGGCGGATTAGGACCCCTGTGTGTTGCAAAAGAAGACAACAAAAGGTATTGCAAATGGGGTATGTCCAGTCTTTTTTAGTAGCCACTTAGTCACAAACACTGGCCAAAATTAGCGTTCAATTTAGTTTTTTTGTTTTTTCACACAGAAAACAAATATGAACGCTAACTTTGGCCAGTGTTTGCGACTAGGTGGCTACTAAAAAAGACTGGACATACCCTATATTGAATACCCTGGTTTGTCTACTTTAAAAAAAATATGTACATGTGGGGTGTTATTCAGAGACTTTTGGCAGATAATAGTGTTACAATGTCACTATTGATAAATTTGAAAGAATATATGTTTTGAAATCGCAATATCCTACTTGTACCTATAACCCTATAACTTGCAAAAAAAAAGAAAAAAGCATGTAAACACTGGGTATTTTAAAACTCAGGACAATATTTTTAATCTATTTAGCAATTTTTTTTATTCGCTTTTGTAGATGAGTAAAAGATTTTTCAAGTAAAAGTCAAAAAAACATATTTGTTTTACATTTTTCATCATATTTGTTTGTTTTTTAAAATTAAATTACATGAGATTATATAAATAATGGTATGTAAAGAAAGCCTTTTTTGTCCTGAAAAAAACAATATATAATTTGTATAGGAACAGTAAATGAGAGAGCGGAAAATTACAGCTAAACACAAACACCACAAAAGTGTAAAAAGAGGCCTGGTCGCAAATGTACAACATCGCAAAAACAGTCCAGTCCTTAAGGGGTTAAGAATTACTGTGTAGAACACTTCTTTCTGTGCAATACAGGATTTGCCATAATGGAGATTAAGTAAGATACTATAGCTATATAGCACAACATTTTAGACACTTTATTTTAATTTCATAGGTAGTATACAGGTGTGGGTTTCTCTTATATTGTCAGATATTTCAGTAATATATGAATTAACACATTAACTAAGTCAATATAGGAGAAGGGCATAGGAGTGGGACATCTTACCATGTTGTGAAATAACTACAATATGAATACATTATTTGGCAATACCTTAGTAATATAAATGTTTGACTGCTCACACCCTGGAAGATTAAAGTATAATTATAATGCTCAATTTATAAAAACATTGTTGGATGACTTGACGCCACAGAGGTGTAATTCATGGTAACATGCCAAACTACAACCTTTTGTAAATACTGTAATTTAGATAATGAGAGAACCCAACCTTATGGTCTCCTACAATATATGTGTAAATGAAATAAAACCTCAATTGTAGAGTAAATTAAGTTGAAGAGTGTATTGGAATTGACCACTATGTCGCAAGAATTGACTCAACATAGCTACTAAAGAACTAGCACTGTTGGTTAACAGGGAACAGTAGTGTATAACTTATTGCTTTGTCATGATGTCTATTTTATTTCTACTTACCTCTTTTACAAAAAAAAGGTAATCTTTCCCATGAAACATAGGTTCCTTATGTATTGGTTGCATTTAAGAGGTCACATGTATGTGAGTGTCTTTTTCCGCTCTGTACTTTGTGTGACCATCTTCCCTCTCGTGTCTTCTTGTCTGTTCTGTCAACCATATGTCCTTCTTTTACATTATATTTCACCTTGTGTCCATGCATTGGCCATCTTTGCCCTGAAACATTAGTACCATGTTGGTTAAACATTGTAAATTAGACCTCAGACTTCTAGAGTTTTAAAATATATAACACAATAGGGTATCTAACTTCATTGGCAGTAAGGGACCATATATACCTTTCATTTTAGCGATGGGGCAAACTAATATTTTAAGTCCTCTTCTTGAACAGCACTATTTAAAAAAAAAAAAAAGAGAACATCTATTTTTATATATAATCATGAGGTTAAAAGTACATTATTGTTTTCTAGAAATCTCAATATTTATATAACAGTGCGTAAGACCTTTTACAAGAATACCTTAAAAAGATAAATAGCAATAATCATATAACAAACATATACATCTGCATACGTTATATGTGCTTATTTCTATGACAGCATTGGTTTTTAGGTTCCATAATACATATTGTTAACTAATCATAAAGCAAATAAAACTCAGTATGTTATAAACATTATAAATATAATATAGGCATGCTTTGAGTAAAGAAAAAACATCCATCATCACCATCTTATATCTTTCCATATTTCACCATTGTCATATTTCTTTTAAAACTCTAATCTATAACGTGATCAGTGTGAAATCTGTCATACTTAGTGCAGAGGAAGGTTGTATTGTAATTATATTTGAAAAACAAAAATGCAAATTGTAAAATACGAGTATATGAAAATTGTTTGATAATTATCAGTACATTAATGAAGGCAGATGATCAGGACTCCCATTAGAAATTTTGGGGCCCCTGACACAGCTCAGGATCTGGGACGCTGGGCCCCGCCACCTAGTCCGCCCACACAGCCTGCCCCTGAAACTGCCCACAGGGCCTGTACATAAGTCTGCCCATAAGAATGAAGTGTGTGTGTACTTAATGCGATGTGTATAGTGGATGTAAAATGTGTGTAGTGGATGGAGAGTGCATGTGTAAAGTGGATGCAGTGTGTGTAAAGTGGATGCACTGTGTATATTTGATGCAGAATGCACGCTGGTGTAAGGTATGTAGTGCGTGTGTGTATTAGATGCAGAGGGTATGTTTGTGTAGTGGATGTAGCATGTGTATAGTGAATGCAGAGTGTGTTTGTATAGTGGATATAGTGAGTGTATTGTGAAAGCAGAGGGTGTATAGTAAATGCAGAGTGTGTACAGTGATTGTAGTCTGTGTGCAGTGAATGTAGCATGTGTGTACAGTGAATGTAGTGTGTGTGTAGTGAATGTAGTGTGTGTATAGTGAATGTAGTGTGTAGTGAATGCAAAGTGTGTGTCTGTGTGAGGATGTCATATATAATAGGGGCTGATTCTGTGGGTTTTTTATCATTTATTTGACCACATATAATGTTAGTCCGCCCTCCCTGCTTCTTACCTGGCCAGTGAGGGGGAGATGGCATTCCTTGGTGGTCCAGTGGCATGGTGGAGGGAGCTCACCATGGTACACTGCAGAGAGGGCCCAGCACACTCCGTGTTCACTTTGCAGCTGATCCTTTTTCTCTATTTCTCACTAGTCTTGCCTGCATGCTGTGTGAAGCCCGTGTCAATGCTTTGACGGCTGTGGAGCTCGCAACACTTAGAGACAGATGAGCTGCCGGGGGATCGCAGTGCATATATATATATATATATATATATATATATATATACACACACACACACACACACACACACACACACATACATACAGACAGATGACAGGCAGAGAGATAGAGAAAGAGAATTGCTATATTTATGAACATAGGAAATGTGGGGCCCCGGAGACCCAAAGCAGTCAAGGCCCCCATGACTGCTGTTCCCATGACACCGATCATTGTTGTCATGCCCTGATGGTGGCCCTGCAGTTGAGCATTTAACAAAGTCAAAGCAATTACAATCTCATTGTTCCAATAAATAATCTTCTTTTTACGGATTTGTTAATTGTAAAACTTTTGCCATTAGCAGTTCTTTAAAAAAAGAGTTCTCTATGTCACATTTAACAGTCAAATGTCAAGAGTTACTTTAAACTCTAACCAAAAAAAACGGTTTTCATAAGACACCCTTACTGTTTTCATAGGGTAACCCTTACTATCATGGTACCCCTCCCCCAAAACGTAAAAAACAAAACAAAAGAAAACTAAAGCTAAAACTCACCTGCGTTTCAGTGCAGTGGCCAAATTATCCTCTTGGACTTGAGGACCTGTTACTGTATATGCTGATGTCAGACATCCAATATACATAGAATTCACACTAGCTAGCCAGCCTAGAACAATAGTTCCGGGCTGGCGAGTGCCACCCCAATGATGCTACCAGAAGTGGAATTTTACATCCAGCAGTAAAGATGTCAAACTCTCTTTCATAGTGAGACACTGTTCATAGAGACTTCTAGGCACCATGACCACTTCAAATAACTAATGTAGTTATGGTGTCTGGAGTAACTCTTTAAGCAATTCCATCTTCTGAAGAAGGATTATCATTAACACATTGGCACTTAGTTAAGTATAAGAAGTATAACTCCTGAATCTGAAGAAAAATTCTAACCCTATATCTTCAAAGTGTACATACAAGAGCATACATAAAACCGCAATCCACCCCTGAGATCATGACATGTGCAAGGAACCCCAACCAAGCATATTCTAAGAATTTCTCATTAATCCATTAAAGGATAAATACGCAGTAGAACTACACTATAACTTTGTAAAATTGATAACAAATACCATGTACACAATACTTGACATGACGATTCTGACCTTGAAGTGTGCACACACTGCACCGTTCATATAGAACATAATAGATTATATATGTGTGCGCATCTGGCAACAGCACGGAGGCTACCTAATGAGAAGTATTTCCCACCATGACTGAAAGTCTGTGCCGAGAAAAAAGGGAGGGCATGCAATGGCTGTAGGCAAGAAATCTACAGCTTTTGCAATCCTCCTTTAGAAATACCCAATGCGTGCACGTTTTTATTATGGCATATCTACTAAATATACTAAAGCACCAGTGTGTCGAATGATGTGTTTGCATGGAATTTGCTGGAGATATTTCTCTGATGACCCCAAATGCAGGACAACAGGAAGTCAACTCAGAATCATGGACAGAACCCTGAAATTGGTGCAGTCACACCAGATCTGGAACTGCTCAGATGTATGTGTCTGTCTGTTGTCCTGTCTAGCTGTCTGTTTGCCTGTCTATCAATGTATTAAGTTTCATTTTATTCCACAAACATGGTTTTCAAACATGTCATTGTTTGTAAGACAATTTCTTTTATGTACTTACCGTATTTATTTCATTTTTGCAGTAAAACTGATGTAATGAAATTATTTCTACTTTCGATCTGTGTCATTATTTTTGATCTTTGTTATTATGAAACCTGATTTTTCTCTCAGTTTCCTTATGTTGTGCAATCATGGTTTCTGAATTGATTCTATTGTTGGCATGCTAAAATAAAAAGGCTATTAATATAAACAAAAATAAAAGACTCACGTTATTAATTAAATTAACATTGTCTTCTTTATTCTTCTGTCTGTTGGTATTGTCTTATTTAAAATACATTAGTGATCACGTTACATTCACAACTTTCTTAATAATTTACACTTTCTGTGCTGTGAACACTTAAAATAACATTAAATAAGTTATATATTAAAGGGTTTTGTTTTAAAAAGTTGTCTAATGTACTAAAAGTAGGGTAATCACAAAGGAAACAACAGTCACATCACATTGGTGATGCCTACTTTTTAAATTTTCACACTATCTTTAGAACAGAACACTTTGATAGATCTCTTTAACTGTTTAAAATGTTTGTATCTCTTAAATTCATAACAATGAACAAAGCAGCACACCTAATATTAGAATAAAATTGTACTTGTTAAACATGTAAGGTGATCAAGAGCACAGTGACCAGAGTACAAGAGAACATACATTTGAACAAGGAATTATAAGAACAACAACAACAAAAAATGGACAGGAGTCAATAAAAATAAACAAACAAGACACTTGGAAGAGAATGGTAGAAGGAGTCCTTGGAAATCATGGTCAGATCCATAGTCTCCTTCTATAATTGCTGAGTCAACCTAAATGCACATGTTCTGAACGTTTTTGTTTGTTTTTAATTAACAAAACAAAACACTCATCAATATTTTGTTATGATTTTAATTATGTCATCATTACCATATCATACAAGACATAAACCCCCTTTTGTTGCATCACTGTAATAACCGGTTTGACAAACACACATATATATATATATATATATATATATATATATATATATATATATATATATATATATATATATATCACAATGCCCAGACTCTGGCACTCAACCTCAACGAAAAAATGTATATCAGCTGTATATTACCAGGGTGCCTCCAGGCCAATGGATAAAAAGGTAGAAATCAGGAGCACTCGCTTGGATTTTCCAAATGTAGATAAACTATTTAATCACACCTTCAACATCAACGTTTCGACCCTTCAGGGTCTTTATCAAGATGATCTTGATAAAGACCCTGAAGGGTCGAAACGTTGATGGTGAAGGTGTGATTAAATAGTTTATCTACATTTGGAAAATCCAAGCGAGTGCTCCTGATTTCTACCTTTTTTTATATATATATATATATATATACATATATATATATATATATATATATATATATATATAATATAGAACAGCTTGGCACTCTCCTTACTATGAAAAAAAGAAGAAGTATCTTGCTTAGGTGCTACCCGCGTTTAAAAATATAGAAACATAAAGTCGGGGGTACACTCACAGGTCTTCAGTAAAGTGGAAACTGGTTTATTTAAGTGAAAAAATCTTCAGTACATCCGTGACCAAAATCGACGTTTCAACCCCTACGGGTCTTTTCCAAGAGATATATATATATATATATATATATATATATATATATATATATATACATATTTATTTATTTTTTTTTCTTTTCAGTACTCCACCTTAACTCTACTGGAATGCAGTGGGAACATATTCACAATTTCACACTTATTTTTTTTCCTTTTGTATACATGATCCACATATGTGTTAAAAAGTCCCGTTCTTGTAACAATCATGTTCACTGGAAACCCTGTCTGATACAATAAAATATTTTTACTTAAATGCAATGTATCCCATAAAAGACAGAAACAACATTAAATCTGTATAATGTGCCTGATGTGTAAACTATATTGGCTTATTTTATTTTCAAATAAAGAACAAAAAAGTTGTATAATTAATTATGAATTAATTAATTATTTAAATCAAGAAAAAAAATAGTTTGGAACCTATATGTAAAATAAAGAAACAACCACTGTCTCCAAATAGATTACATAGAATTAACTTGAATTTCAGTCTGTGCAAAACCTTTTTACAGTAATTAGTAAAATACAATCAAATGAGTAAGTACAGTTGCAAGAAAAAGTATGTGAACCCTTTGGAATGATATGGATTTCTGCACAAATTGGTCATAAAATGTGATCTGATCATCATCTAAGTCACAAAAATAGACAATCACAGTCTGCTTAAACTAATAAGCACACCATGTAAACATTCACAGTGCAGGTGGAAAAAGTATGTGAACCCTTGGATTTAATAACTGGTTGAACCTCCTTTGGCAGCAATAACTTCAACCAAACATTTCCTGTAGTTGCAGATCAGACGTGCACAACAGTCAGGAGTAATTCTTGACCATTCCTCTATACAGAACTGTTTCAGTTCAGCAATATTCTTGGGATGTCTGGTGTAAATCGTTTTCTTGAGGTCATGCCACAGCATCTCAATTGGGTTGAGGTCAGGACTCTGACTGGGCCACTTCAGAAGGCATATTTTCTTCTGTTTAAGCCATTCTGTTGTTGATTTACTTCTATGCTTTGGGTCATTGTCCCGTTGCAACACCCATCTTCTGTTGAGCTTCAGCTGGTAGACAGATGGCCTTAAGTTCTCCTGCAAAATGTCTTGATAAACTTGGGAATTCATTTTTCCTTCGATGATAGCAATCCGTCCAGGCCCTCATGCAGCAAAGCAGCCCCAAACCATGATGCTCCCACCACCATACTTCACAGTTGGGATGAAGTTTTGATGTTGGTGTGCTGTGCCTCTTTTTCGCCACACATAGTGTTGTGTGTTTCTTCCAAACAACTCAACTTTGGTTTCATCTGTCCACAGAATATTTTGCCAGTACTGCTGTGGAGCATCCAGGTGCTCTTGTGCAAACTGTAAACATGCAGCAATGTTTTGTTTGGACAGCAGTGGTATCCTCCGATGAAATCCATTGTTTAGTGTTTTACATATTGTAAATTCGCTAACAGGGATGTTAGCATTTGCCAGTGACTTTTGTAAGTCTTTAGCTGACACTAGGATTCTTCTTGACCTCATTGAGAAGTCTGCGCTGTGCTCTTATAGTCATCTTTACAGGACGACCACTCCTAGGGAGAGGAGCAGCAATGCTGAACTTTCTCCATTTATAGACAATTTGTCTTACCGGGGACTGATGAACAGCGAGGCTTTTGGAGATACTTTTATAACCCTTTCCAGCTTTATGCAAGTCAACAATTCTTAATCGTAGGTCTTATGAGAGCTCTTTTGTGCGAGGCATCATTCACATCAGGCAATGCTTCTTGTGAAAAGCAAACCCAGAACTGGTGTGTGTTTTTTATAGGGCAGGGCAGCTGTAACCAACACCTCCAATCTCATCTCATTGATTGGACTTCAGTTGGCTGACATCTCACTCCAATTAGCTCTTGGAGATGCCATTAGTCTAGGGGTTCACATACTTTTTCCACCTGCACTGTGAATGTTTAAATGGTGTGTTCAATAAAAACATGTCAACATTTCATTCTTTGTGTGTTATTAGTTTAAGCAGACTGATTGTCTATTGTTGTGACTTAGATGATGATCAGATCACATTTTATGACCAATTTGTGCAGAAATCCATATAATTCCAAAGGGTTCACATACTTTTTCTTGCAACTGTATACTATTTATAGCAAACCAGATAACTTAATGCTTTCTTTTTATAAATAAACTCAGAATTGTGTCTTTAGTCGGTACATGGATGTACCATGTTGTTTTCTAGATATCCACTCAAATATTACATGGCATAAAACATTAGGTAAGCAATTATAATAGAAATGGTGAGCTGATAGTCTAATCATTTATTTAATGGATAAAACAAACTGTTCGTATTGCACCAAGGAGGTGCAATCATTTGTACACAGCCAATTCACAATAATGCTGTAACACTTGAAATAGTCTCATCTATGAAGGTCGTTGTGATTAACTTGTAATGCTGTAGTACAATGAGATAAGTACATTTTAGTTTATGGTCTTCCTGTATAACTAGTGCCTTTCTTACATCATAATCTTGATTTGACAGATTAAGGAAGCAGTCATACTCAAGTTTGTTTTTATAATTTAAAATAATAATGAAACTAAAGCTTTTAATATATGCTTTATTAGAGCCTTTATCAAAATGGCATCTTGTCTTTTCTTAATTTTTTTCCTGTTTGAGAATATTTCAACTTATTGGCACAAATAGGTTGTTAAAAATAGAGCACTGTGGGTAGAATCGCACTCATTCACGTTTCATATAGTTGTGCATTAATAAATGTATCTGCGCAGCAACACGGTTCCCTTTACCGTTCCAGATTAATTGACTGAACCTGTTACTTAAAATGTAGAGGCCACTACTGCTTGATGATGTTCTTTACTTTAAAAACGAAGAAAGGAGGTTTCTTTTGCACCTTTAATAGCATCTGTAGAAGAGATAGATTCAAGGTTTAAAGGGACACTATAGTCACCCAGACCACTTCAGCTCAATGAAGTGGTCTGGGTGCCTGGTCCCTCAGGTTTTAACCCTTCAGATGCAAACATAGCAGTTTCAGAGAAACTGCTGTTTACATTTGGGGTTAATCCAGCTTCTAGTGGCTGTCTTCCCGGACAGCCACTAGAGGCGCATCTGCAATGCTAGAGGCGAATTTCACCTCCATCACGCAGAGCGTCCATAGGAAAGCATTGACCATGTAAACATTCACAGTGCAGGTGGAAAAAGTATGTGAACCCCATAGACTAATGACATCTCCAAGAGCTAATTGGAGTGAAATGTCAGCCAACTGGAGTCCAATCAATGAGATGAGATTGGAGGTGTTGGTTTCAGCTGCCCTGCCCTATAAAAAACACACACCAGTTCTGGGTTTGCTTTTCACAAAAAGCATTGACTAATGTGAATGATGCCTCACACAAAAGAGCTCTCAGAAGACCTACGATTAAGAATTGTTGACTTGCATAAAGTTGGAAAGGGTTATAAAAGTATCTCCAAAAGCCTTGCTGTTCATCAGTCCATGGTAAGACAAATTGTCTATAAATGGAGAAAGTTCAGCACTGCTGCTACTCTCCCTAGGAGTGGCCGTCCTGTAAAGATGACTGCAAGAGCACAGCACAGACTGCTCAATGAGGTGAAGAAGAATCCTAGAGTGTCAGCTAAAAAGACTTACAAAAGTCACTGGCAAATGCTAAAATCCCTGTTAGCGAATCTACAATACATAAAACACTAAACAAGAATGGATTTCATGGGAGGATACCACAGAGTAAGCCACTGCTGTCCAAACAAAACATTGCTGCACGTTTACAGTATGCACAAGAGCACCTGGGTGTTCCACAGCAGTACTGGCAAAATATTCTGTGGACAGATGAAACCAAAGTTGAGTTGTTTGGAAGAAACACACAACACTATGTGTGGTGAAAAAAAGGCACAGCACACCAACATCAAAACCTCATCCCAACTGTGAAGTATGGTGGTGGGGGCATCATGGTTTGGGGCTGCTTTGCTGCGTCAGGGCCTGGACGGATTGCTATCATCGAAGGAAAAATGAATTCCCAAGATTATCAAGACATTTTGCAGGAGAACGTAAGTCTACCAGCTGAAGCTCAACAGAAGATGTGTGTTGCAACAGGACAATGACCCAAAGCATAGAAGTAAATCAACAACAGAATGGCTTAAACAGAAGAAAATACGCCTTCTGAAGTGGCCCAGTCAGAGTCCTGACCTCAACCCGCTTGAGATGCTTTGGCATGACCTCAAGAAAGTGATTCACACCAGACATCCCAAGAATATTGCTGAACTGAAACAGTTCTGTAAAGAGGAGTGGTCAAGAATTACTCCTGACCATTGTGCACTAGTGATGTCCCGAACAGTTTGCTGGCGAATAGTTCCTGGCGAACATAGCTTGTTTGCGTTCACCACGGATGGCGAACATATGCGATGTTCGGTCCGCCCCCTATTCATCATCATTGAGTAAACCTTGACCCTGTACCTCACAGTCAGCAGAGACATTCCAGCCAATCAGCAGCAGACCCTCCCACCTCCTAGAAAGCATACAATTTAGATTAATTCAGAAGCTGCATTCTTTTTTTTTTTTTTTTTAGACAGAAGTGTGTTATATTTGAGCATGCTAGGCTGAACGTGCGTATATCATGGCTAGTTGCACTGAGGGTATGAGTATATAGCAGTACATTGTTGTGGAAGATGGCTGTCATGTTTAGGGTGTAGCTTGCACTTTATCAACTGTGTATTTATATCAGCAGCTCCACCACTAGTTATAAATCAAGTGTGAGTCACCCCATGAGATGAGACTAGTGAATAGCATAATACATGATCGGTTAAGGTAAAGGCATGTAAGGAACTACGACAATAAACTCTTTAGGAGGTGAAATAATGACATGTTTAAATGCTTGCTACTTTACGATTAGTTAATGTGCAGAGAGCAGTTCATGTGATCAAAGGCATGGTGTGGAGGATTGGCTATAGTGGGACATGCTTGGCAGGCTGCTGTTTACTGCTTGTGCTCATCCAATCCCTTCTGGGCGCCAGGTGCAGACCCTGGGAGTCCCTGATACCTGGAACAACAAAGGCAAGTCTCTGGCTGAGTGCCGGGTTCGCGGCTTGAGGTGGTGGAAGCTTGTTTTGTCGGGTGGTCGGATCTGTCCCGGTGGTGCTTCACGTCCGGTGTGGGATTCTGGTGGCTTAAAGTGGAGGTGAGTGCTTGACGTGGGGCAGGCTCTGCATTTCTGTTTGTGCCTCCGGTCCCGTCTTCGACGCCTTTTGCGTTGGTGGATTTTAATGGGGACTGCTTCGCTTAGCTGTGGTGGAGCTTGTTGGGGCTGTGGTGCAGCTTGTTGGGGCTTCCTGCTTGTTATTTGCTTCCAAAATTGAGTAAAGAGTCTGTCCAGATTAGACTCAATATCCTGCCATGCTTTGCTGGTACCAGGAGCACACGCAGCTGCCGCCATATTGGGAGAGTCGCAGATGAGTATGTCAGCCTGGGCGGCTGTGCTCTGTGCGTCCATTAGCTCCAGACAGCCTCTCAGGGGTGGACCGGGATAACCCCCACCGGTCCGAGGGGCGGGGGGGGGGTAACGGAGCTCCTGCCGGGAAGTAGCTGCTCCTGGGCATCCCGCCCGGTGAGCACCAGGCCACACTTGCCACGCAGAGGTAAGTAAGACTCTGTCGAGTTGCTGACCGCTATTAAGCATGTCGGGTCGGTCAGGTGGAGCAACATTGCTGGGTCATCCCCTTCTGGGGTGAAATTCGCTTGTTGATAGCTGCTTAAAGTGAGATATTGAGGGAGCTCACACAAAGTGCGTCTTTCCTCCATGACAGCTAGGCCCCGCCCCCCGGAAGCTGCATTCTTAGTGAGAGGAGGGAGAGTGTAGCTGCTGTTGATTTAATACGGAAATCGATAGCTAGGCTAGTGTATTCAGTGTCCACTACAGTCCTGAAGGACTCATCTGATCTCTGCTGTAAGGACAGCACCCCAAACATCAGTCTGCTAGAACATCAGTCTGCTTTTTTTTTTTTTCGGTGTAATCTAATTACAGTTGCCTGCCTGCCAGCGTGTGTGTCAGGCTCACAGCGTATACTGTGCCCACTTGCCCAGTGCCATCACTCATATCTGGTGTCACAATAGCTTGCATTTAAAAAAAAACAAAAAACTTTTTTGACTGTAATATAATAGCAGTCAGTTTCCTTCACTAGTGTGCGTTTCAGGGCCTGCCCAGTGCCACCACTCACTCACTGGTGTCACAATAGCTTGCATTTAAAAAAAAAAAAAAACTTTTTAGACTGTAATATAATAGCAGTCAGTTTCCTTCACAAGTGTGCGTTTCAGGGCCTGCCAGGGCACAGTGTCACACCAGTGCAACTCATATCTGGTGTAACAGTAGTGTACATTTAAATAAAACAACACTTTTTTGACTGTGAAATAATAGCAGTCAGTTTCCTTCACACATGTGCGTTTCAGGGCCTGCCAGGGCACAGTGTCACACCAGTGCAACTCATATCTGGTGTAACAGTAGTGTACATTTAAATAAAACAACACTTTTTTGACTGTGAAATAATAGCAGTCAGTTTCCTTCACACATGTGCGTTTCAGGGCCTGCCAGGGCACAGTGTCACACCAGTGCAACTCATATCTGGTGTAACAGTAGTGTACATTTAAAAAAAAAAATACAGGGGGCTTGTTGTCACTTTTCGGGGACCCTTGGTGTTGTATGTGGCTGGGTGGAGGAAGAGACCTTCAATGACATCAGTGAGGACAAGGAATGGGACATGGCTAGCTTGGCATCCAACCTTGTGCAAATGGGGAGTTGGCGGTTGTGCAAATGGACTGTTTGCGGTTGTTTGCGGTGCGTTAAACGGGGAGTTTGGTCTCTCACTGTGAAGCGGGCGTAACCCTTACACTACCTGATCGATACAACATCATACCTGATGTTTTAAAGCAGGTTATTCCAAACAATTTAGGAATGTTAGGTGATTTATGCCCTTTATGGATTAAAACCAGACTCTGCATCAACTATGTAATTTTCCATGGGAGTTTTGCCATGGATCCCCCTCTGGCATGCCACAGTCCAGGTGTTAGTCCCCTTGAAACAACTTTTCCATCACTATTGTGGCCAGAAAGAGTCCCTGTGGGTTTTAAAATTCGCCTGCCTATTGAAGTCTATGGCGGTTCACCCGGTGCGCCCGTTCGCGAACATTTGCGGAAGTTCGCGTTCGCCATTCACGAACGGAATATTTTATGTACGCGACACCTCTATTGTGCACGTTTGATCTGCAACTACAGGAAACGTTTGGTTGAAGTTATTGCTGCCAAAGGAGGTTCAACCAGTTATTGAATCCAAGGGTTCACATGCTTTTTCCACCTGCACTGTGAATGTTTACATGGTGTGTTCAATAAAAACATAGCAACATTTCATGCTTTGTGTGTTATTAGTTTAAGCAGACTGTGATTGTCTATTGTTGTGACTTAGATGATGATCAGATCACATTTTATGACCAATTTGTGCGAACTCCATATCATTCCAAAGGGTTCACATACTTTTTCTTGCAACTGTAAATATTACTCATCAAGAAAATGAATCATGATTTACAATATCATTAGTCACAATGTAATATCCTGCACATTAGGTCATGTTGGACCATTCAGGTATGTCTGAAATACTCTCATCACTCCCGAGTAGAGATAAGGAGTTGTCCGAACTCCCAGTCCTGCAAGGTAGCATAAACATCCTTATCTTACAAGGTGTAATACTCTATTAAAAGGGTTTTCGTCACTTACTGATTCATGTGGACTTTGGATTCAATTATAATCGTCCGTCTATTAAAAACCCTTTTAGCATTGCAGTTTATGATATGCTTGATAATAACATCATGGCTTTTTTCTCTGACATGTTGCTGTTAAAATGCAAATTTGCGTAACTAAGTGAGAGCAATCTGATAAAGAACTACGAAAAGGGAACAGAAAAAGGGAACAAATTAGCTAACACTGGAAATATGGTTATAAACTGTATAATTCCCACCTGTACAATCAACTAGTAATTTAATACAATGCATATAATGTACACAAAATTGTTAACCTGTTATCTTTACTTTATATATCAAATACATTCATTTGTTGTTGTTATTATTATTATTATTATTATTATTATTATTATTATTATTATTATTATTATTATTATTATATCTCAGGCATTTAGTTTGGCATCAGCACATATCTCTTTTATTATATATACCTTCAAGGAAACATATAGAAATTGTATGACTTTTTTAAAGTCATTGTTGCTGTGCTTTATGTGTTTATATGTATTCACTTTAAAGGCATGCCAACCCACGCAGGCTAGTGTAATATTTTCTCACTAAGTAACTAAGTAAGCCAGATGTCAATCCTTCAATGGGATTTTCGAACATGTTCATGCTCGATTGAGTCTGTAGAAGGACATTTAACTAGCAAAACACAGGAAATAAAGCAGAGAAATCTGGACTTCAACTTAATTCTACAAAATATAGAAACATATCTTAGCTTACTAACCCAAGAAAGATACTAGTGGGACCTTTATGAAAGATGGCCATTTTTGGTGTGGCTGCATCCTCTTGAGAAAATAAATAAACAAAGACCTCCGTTGAGGACAAAAAATTGTAATTTTATACTCTGTGACAGCAGCAGTGTATAAAAGTCATCTCTGTAGCATGAGGGTGACAACACTTCCTCCATGCAAATGTGAAAAGAGAATCAACAAACACACCCACTCTATATAAATTGTAGGATGTATGAATGCCCTGTATTATAACCAGTATGATTAACAGGTGTTTGGTTATCGCAATAACAACTGTCAGATGATTCAGCTGAGCTTCGAATATGGTATCGGTACAGAGATCAATCAACAAATACTACCTTCATTGCCAAATTTTCACTTAGTTCGGTGCAGTTAGGACAATAGCATAGCATTACAAATGATGATCTCAGACTCCAGTGTGGCTATTCTGCCAAGGAATCCCATTTAAAACATACATTTTTTGTGCTAACATTGTCCCATAACTGGTGTGAAGCTGGCAACTATTAAATTATACTTTAGTATTTGAATGACCTGATCGGTGAGCTTACAATCTCTTTTCCTTCATCGCTGAACTGCTGAATGTTTAGTCACAGTATCAACATTAGGATGTCCAGAAAATCTATACAATGACACACATTTAACAAAATGACTTGTTCGAAAGGAGGTATAATAATAGTGTGCCATATAAAAGGCACCAGGGGCAGAAAAAAAAAAAACGATTCTGTAACAAACGTCAATGTAGATCACGTGACTGTTGCTTTTCTACACAGCAATGCATGTGGATGTCATAGGCAGCTAATTAGAAGAGGTGTCCACATACTTTTCCCATGGAATGCAATTATGTCACCAATTGCTTGGTAAAATATGTAATACATATTTATTATGTATATCAAGTACCTCAAAGTCACTAGCATATGTTTACTAAAGACTGAATTTGATTGCTACGTCTTTCCCACACCTTTTGATACATATCGGAGATAAATATTTATTTTAATAACAGTGAGACAGTTCTACATGGCGAGACATAGAAGCAGTTTTTTTTTAATTAACAATAATATTTAATTAACAATAATATTTTCATGCATTAAGAATAGTATATTTTGCCAAGTTTCATGAAACAAGCATTTGCTGGCAAAGAAATATACCCAGTCATCAAATTGTCATCTCCCTCTAGTTATCAACAAGTAGGACATTAGTTACAGTTATTTTTTTTCTTGCCTTAATCAAATAAGAATGTACCAACTAATAGGGAAAGAACTGAAGCTCTGCATAGCAGGTGAGGGCCTTATGTTTCATACACTAAGTCTAATATTGGCCCAAATAGACTCAAGACTCAATTATTCTGGGATAAACTCCTCTCACACTGTATATTAAACATATCACAGTGCTTGGACAGCTCTCCCTAGAATCTATGGCTTCACTCTCTGGCCCCCATGTGCCGACCACGTCTTCCGCTAGTCTATAATCTAGGACAAGCATAGGCAACCTTCGACACTCCAGATGTTTTGGACTACACCTCCCACAATGTTTTTTGCCAGCACTACGGGTGTTAGAGCATTATGGAGGATGTAGTCCAAAATATCTGGAGTGCAGAAGGTTGCCTATCTCTGATCTAGGACATCCCTCTCCTTACTGTGAGAAGGAGTGGCATTGTCAAGGGAGGATCGGACTGCAGGGAGAACATGGCCTCCATGCTGGAAAGAGATGAGTTTTTGCTTTCTTTTTTTTCCGCTAGGGTGGGGGACACCATGTCAGCAAGGGCTACTCTAACCAAAAGCAGTGTTTTATTAAAACAATGTTTTTTTTGGTTGGAGTAAATCTTTAAAGATTACATTCAAGCAGTAACAAAAGCAGGAGAATTGATGGAGGATCAGTTCTGAACAGACTACACCTCAGCATTTTTGCATACAGCAAAAGCCCAGCAATACTCCTTACAAATGCAGAGTATTTTATTATCAAATATTTTACACTTACTGAATCTGAAAAATGCTGCATATGCTTTTATGTTACTATTGCTAGAATGTTGAGATGTTACTGTCCTAATAAGCAGCAGTCCTATGTATTCCTATATCATTCAATACGTTCTGGGCCAAATGTACTTTATGCCATCAATTGGGATGAACAAATTGGGGTAAGGTTCAGAGACTTGAGGGGGCATTCCAGTAACGTAACCAGTGTTACTAGTCAGGTCTGTAAAGGGCCCAAAGAAAAGCACAAGAGACGCATGGGGAATCTGGGGCAGTGAAGAAGCAATGGGAACCTGGGACAAAGAAGGACCAGGGGATACTGGGTCAGAGAAAAAAGGAGATGGGGCATTGAAAAACATGTAAATTTGAAATAACAGAAACTATATTAATAACAAACATTTCACCAATATGAGCAGTACACTTTATGGAGATGGGCTGCCAAAGAGTAGTGAAAAAAGGTTGCCATTTATATATGGCTTGAGAAACATATCATCAGCTGACCACTCTAAACCAATCAGCGGTGCTCTGCCTGTGACAGATCAAGGCTTCCATTTTAAAGATTTTCGGAAAGCAGATATTGGAGGGGGCAGGGCAAAAAAGAACTGGAGAGGAGACTTTGTGGTTAATCCATTTAAGAATGATTTAAGCCCTAAAGGTCAGCCAATGTCATTGACCTCCTGGCACCATAATAACTTCATTTATATGATGTTGTTATGGTGCCTGTAGTCTTATTTTAAGCTGTGTGTCCAGATGTTTTGCAAATTCAGCAATACATGTACCAGTGATGATGTAGATGTAGCGGAGAGCGGATTTCCCACAGCTTAACTCCACCAATATATTAAGAGGATGCAGGAACAAGTAATAAATCCACAAGCAAAATATTGACCAAAAAAATCTTTAATATATAAAATGTACAATTAAATGTCCATAAAGATTTTTTTGGTCAATATTTTGCTTTTGCCAAGAATCTTTATATACACTTCATCACCTGGCATTTTATACTTCTGGACTCCAAGTAATCCTTGGAGGATATTTTTCCACCTACGCTGTCATCAAGAAGCAGTCAGCCTGCTCCACCTTTGTGAGTACCATTTCATTTATTTATTTTATTTTCCTACTGCTTTTATACAGAGAACACTATTGGTTTTTTATTTTCTCTTTGAGTGGCACTTACCCCTGAAGCGAAGGAAATCGCATTGTATCCCACAAGCGGGGATTTATACCGCTGTACGCTTTCTACGCTAGAGCTGGTTATAGCTCTATCAAATGTGAGTGCTATATCATTCTCTTTTTATATATCATATTTTAGAGAACATATTACACTATTTTGGATATCTGTTTTATCTTTTCATATTATTGGATTTACCAGAAGAAGGACTACGAGGATACCACCATTGTAGAACTTATCTTATTTAAAGAAGATTCACCCAGCTAAGACTGACTTTTACCTTATTTTATTTGGATTTCTCTTACTTGGACTATTTTATTATTTCTATTTTTATTGATTTGTCTGGCGCAGCTTTTACTATTATTTTACCTATTTTGTTTTAAGGGTTTTGAGGGATTCCGTTTTTAAGTTGCTGCCTTGTTCTGTTCTGTTTTAAAGCGCTAACCCTCTTCTTTCCTTTTATATTTGAAACCTTAGCGTGGTATAATTTTTTCGCTAGCCTGTACCAAGTGTAGAGGTAATACACATTTTCCCCCTTTTTTAATCATTTTTTCAACTTTTTTTTAACTTTTAAAAAGTTTTATTTAGCTTTTCACAACTTATTTTACTATTTTAAAACTTTGTTTAAACTTTTCAAACGTTTTTTTTTCACTTTTAACCCCTTACTAGCCTAACCGTAAATCCCCCAATTTCAGCATCTACATCTACCCACCCTAGCTAAATAAATAAATATTTTAAAATATTTAAATAAATTAATTAAATAAATTTAACCCCTGAGGATTAAAAAAAATAAAAAGTTAACCCTCAGGGGTTAAGAAAAAATCAGATCACAGTGAAATACTCTGATCTGTATTTTGATCACTACAGGCAGTGATCAAAGGGCAGGGAAGGGGTTACATTTTATACGATAGAGGTGAAGGGGGGTGGGATTTTGTAACTAACTGTTTTTTTGTTTTTTTTTACAGCCAGTGACAGATCAGCACTGATCTGTCTCTCTGCAGTTCACAGCTCACAAGGAGCTCACAAGGAAACAGTTCAGTCAGAGCGATCACGTGGGCTGAATCAGTGAAACTGCCCATGGTAGTGTGCCTCCGATATGGAGACACACTACAGGAAGATTAACCCCACGATTGCGGCAATCAGGGGTTCATTTTCATTTCGGACTGACATTTTCCGTCCAGTGTCCTTAAGGGAAGTGCTGCAATGACGGAAAATTTCCATCCAGCGTCCTTAAGGGGTTAAAATTACCTGAACATTCATTGTTTATTTTCTGTCCACACCAGTATCTGACACATATTCCATCCCCTTCCCATGGATGTTCTATGAGGAGGCATTCCTTCTCCATCCAGCCACCCAAATACCTGATTGTCTTGAGCAAGCACTGCTTGCACATTTAGGTTTGCCTTCTGAATTTGCCTTACTGCTATGTGCTATGCGTGTGCAAAGGAAGATGACTTGCATAGTGTTATTCACTAAAGTGAGAATTCATAGTGGATTCAAAGTGAGTTTCAAATGTTGGGCCAAAGTAGCCGAACTGACAGCAAAGACAAATTAGAGATTTTTTTCCAGTTCAGCAATTTTGACCTTAGATTTGAAATTCACTTTCAATTACCCTGTTAGTATTCCAGATGGAACCTCTTTGCTCTGTCATGTGAAATTAGAAGTTAGAAGAGTCTGGGCACTGGAGATTAAGCAAAAAAAAAAAAAAAAAAGGAACATAATTGTCATGTTAGTGGAGGCAGCTTCCTAGCACCCAAAACATTTGAAAATATACATTGGTTATGGTACTTAACCCCTTAACACCGCAGCCAAATGTACAAGTTGTGAACGAAACAAAATGTAAACAAAGCCTGGCATTTGCGCTATATGTCTGTCAAACCGTAATTCACCTCTTTCATATTAAATGCACCCCCCCTTATTATATATCATTTTATTCAGGGGAAACAGGGCTTTCATTTAATATCAAATATTTAGCTATGAAACATAATTTAATATGAAAAACATTGGAGAAAATAAATTTTTTTTTTATTTTTTTCGTTCTACATGACATTTTAACTGTCAATGTCATAATACTGTTTGCTTTTACTGCAATAAAATACACATATTTGTATTCAGCAAAGTCTCACGTGTAAAACAGTACCCCCTATGTACAGGTTTTATGGTGTTTTGGGAAGTTACAGGGTCAAATATAGCGTGTTACATTTGAAATTGAAATTTGTCAGATTGGTTACGTTGCCTTTGAGACTGTATAGTAGCCCAGGAAATAAATGTACACCCATAATGGCATACCATTTGCAATAGTAGACGACCCAAGGTATTGCAAATGGGGTATGTCCAGTCTTTTTTAGTAGCCATTTGGTCACAAACACTGGCCAAAGTTAGCGTTAGTATTTGCTTGTGTGTGAAAAATGCAAAAAACGCCAATTTTGGCCAGTGTTTGTGACTAAGTGGCTACTAAAAAAGACTGGACATACCCCATTTGCAATACCTTGGGTTGTCTACTATTGCAAATAGTATGTCATCATAGGGGTAATCTTCATTCTTGGGCTACCATAGGGTCATAAAGGCAACGTAAGCAATCTGGCGAATTTTAATGTGAAAAAAATCAAACACAAGCCTTATATTTGACGCTGTAATTTTTGAAAACACCATAAAACCTGTACATGAGGGGTACTGTTGTACTCGGGAGACTTCGCTGAACACAAATATTTGTGTTTCAAAACAGTAAAAAGTATTGCAGCAGTAATATCGTCCGTGTAAGTGCTGTTTGTGCGTGAAAAATGCAAAAAACTTCACTTTTACTGGCGATATCATCGTTGTAATACATTTTACTATTTTGAAACACTAATATTTGTGTTCAGCGAAGTCTCCCGAGTAAAACAGTACCCCCCATGTACAGGTTTTATGGTGTCTTGGAAAGTTATAGGGTTAAATATAGTGCTAGCAAATTAAATTCCTTATACTTTCGGCATGGGTTGTCAGGCAGGTCCCGCTAATTGTAATTAATTAGGATACCTAATTATGTAAAATTATTACATAAATATATGTGTAGAATTAATATATGTATATATACATATGTGTATATATACGTATATATATATATATATATATTTTTTTTTTTAAATATTTTTATTTATAAATAGGTATATATATAGTGAGTGATATATACGTATATATTTATGTATATAGATATATATTATTTCGTTCTACGTGTATTTTGATATAAATATATATATATTAATATCACAATACCGTTAGAACGAAATAAAACACATCTACCGTATATACTCGAGTATAAGCCGAGTTTTTTAGCACATTTTTTGTGCTAAAAAACCCCAACTCGGCTTATACTCGAGTCAATAGTCTGTATTATGGCAATTTGCATAATACAGACCGGGGGAGAGGGGGCTGGCAGAGCTGTAACTTACCTGTCCTGCAGCTCCTGTCAGCTCTCTCCTCCTCCGCGCCGTCCGTTCAGCACCTCGGTCAGCTCCCAGTGTAAATCTCGCGAGAGCCACTGCTCTCGCGAGACTTACACTGTGAGCTGACAGAGGGAGCTGCACGGACGGCGCAGAGGAGGAGAGAGCTGACAGGAGCTGCAGGACAGGTAAGTTACAGCTCTGCCAGCCCCCCCTTCCCCACACTGAACTGCCAATGCCACTGGACCACCAGGGAAGGAGAGCCCCCCTCCCTGCCATATATCAAGCAGGGAGGGGGGACGAAAAAAAAATGAATAATAATAAAAAATAATAATAATTAAATAATAAAAAATACAATAATAATAATAATTAAATAAATAAAAATAATAATTAATAATAATAAAAAATTTAAATAATAAAAATTTAAATAAAAAAAAACCACCCACCCCCCACCAAGGCTCTGCAACTCTCACACTCTCACACTCACACACGCTGCACTCACACATGCTGCACTCATACACTCACACTGCACTCATACACTCATACACTCACACTGCATTCATACACACACTGCACTCATACACACACTGCACTCATACACACACTGCACTCATACACACACACTGCACTCATACACACGCTGCACTCATACACACACGCTGCACTCATACACACACGCTGCACTCATACACACACGCTGCACTCATACACACACGCTGCACTCATACACACGCTGCACTCATACACACGCTGCACTCATACACACGCTGCACTCATACACACGCTGCACTCATACACTCACACTGCACTCATACACTCACACTGCACTCATACACTCACACTGCACTCATACACTCACACTGCACTCATACACTCACACTGCATTCATACACTCACACTGCATTCATACACACACACTGCATTCATACACACACACTGCATTCATTATACACACACTGTAAATAAATATTCAAGTAATATATTTTTTTTAGGATCTAATTTTATTTAGAAATTTACCAGTAGCTGCTGCATTTCTCACCCTAGTCTTATACTCGAGTCAATACGTTTTCCCAGTTTTTTGGGGTAAAATTAGGGGCCTCGGCTTATATTCGGATCGGCTTATACTCGAGTATATACGGTATATATTTTTTTATATTTTATTTTTAATTATTTTTTTTATTTAATTTTTTTACGTATTTACATATTTATTTGTTTTATATTATTTATAAATATATATATAACAATAATTATATATATATTTAATTAGTATCAGTCTACGTGTAATTTGATATTAATATATATATATATATATATATAATTATATATATATTAATATTAAAATACACCTAGACGGTGTATGTGTGTGTGTATATGTGTATATATATATACACTTAGATCATATATATATAATATATATATATGATCTAAGTATATATATATTTTTTTTTTACACTTTTAACTTTATTTTATTTTATTTTCAGCCAGCAGGGGGACCAACTGTCATTACAGTTGGTCCCCCTGCTGGCAATGCCTGAGCCAGCTATACCGGCCATGTGATTGTGAGGTCCTCGCAAGGACCTCACTCTCACATGACTGGGAGGGACCGGAGAAGGCAGATCTGCCGCGGGGGGGCTCCCTGGGAGTCCCCCCAACCGCGATCGCCGGCGTGGGACCACCGGCGACCGGGTAAGTTAAAAAAAAACGGCGGGCGTATATTTACATCCTGCGGCGTTTAGAGCCGCTTTTAAAAGGACGTAAATATACGCCCAGCGGACTTAAGGGGTTAAAGTGACCTGTGAACCTGGTCTGCCTACTGAAAATGTAATTTATGCAGTGACTTCTTTAACCCCTTAAGGACACATGACATGTGTGACATGTCATGATTCCCTTTTATTCCAGAAGTTTGGTCCTTAAGGGGTTAAACTGGAATATATATTATTTTTACAGATCCAGTAGGGACTTTCTTTCCTGCTGGATTGCCTTCTTTGAAAAATCAGTCACGGTTTCACTCTTCAACGGCAATATAAAACATGCAAGGCAAACATATATATAATTAATCAAACTGCTCAGCAATAACATGTTGATATAAACAGAAGTCCACATTAATACATTTGTTTTCATTCTATTTCTTAGAAATAGACTTAGATTTCCAGATCGTACATGGTGAATTCTGAAAATACAGCTTTTTCCCATCAAATGTAATCAATTAAATATATCTAAACTATAATAATAGAAGTGTTTAAGAGATATAAATGGCATGATTATGAAAGATAAAATTCCCAGCATACAATTAACATAAAGTTCTCTTGCACTTACAATATAAACAGAAAGTAGTTTATTTATCCTGATGGAGTTGCCTGAAGGCAAAACGAGTTCAAACATACCTCTGGGTATGAAGAATTGGCAGCACCATAATTCCTACTTTGTATAAAACTATGTCAGACGTCTTAAAGGTTACTTATGTTTGTTTGCTAATATCCCCAGCCAAGATAGATCTCATCTGTTTGTTTTGTAGGTGTAGATTGTAATTCAAATAACGCTTCATTTTCTTAAAATCATATAATGTGTTTGGAAAACAGCAAAAAAAAATAAAAAAATTAGTGTCCATCGTGAGTCCATCTTTTCCCACCTCAACCTCTTTACAAGTCTCCCTCTATCCACCCAACCTGCAACCTGCAATCCCTGTGTGTCTTTATTTGTATTTTCTATGTATAAGTGAGATATGCAAAGTGAATGGCTAGTTGTAAATAGTGATGTGTCACATGCACGCTGGGCCTAAGGGAGTCATTAAGCTAAACACATCACTACTAAACGCATCACTACTAAACGCATCACTACTAAACGCATCACTACTAAACGCATCACTGCTGGATGTGTAAATGCCAGTTTTCTCTAGGTTTCATCTCTGAGGGAGCCTTACCTTTGGAACTAACAGTGCTAATTTCTCTAACATGCAGTGTCAAGAAGACGCCCAAAACACTAGTCACTGATAGTGGCAACCGTCCCAGGTGGCTCTGGTCACTCTACATCCCATCTAATCCTACACTGTCCGGCAGTGTGGGAGAGAGCATAGCCCGACAATCTATGAGGAAATATGGAGAAGGCATCAAGAGGCAAAATTCGCTCTTTATTATTATTGGCTTGGGAAGCACAGGGAAGACAAAGGATGTATGCATGAAAACAAAATAATATGCGCCTGCTTTCTCTGCCTGAAGAATGAGACATCTGTCTCTTTCAAAATCAAAACTTTTAAGTTGTTTTTAACGGATTCATATACCTTTAAAAAAAGCATGTAATTTTCCAAATATATCTAAAACAGTTCAAATGGCTGCAACTCAAAAAGATTTATTCACTTAACTCTGAATTGTATCAGAAATAAAAAATGACCAAGCTGTAATTGTAGCGAAGTTGCTGGATTTAACTGATCTGATTTTGAGTAATGTTTGCAATCAAATTGCAGCTTGGTACAATATGAAAAAAAACCTTAAAGAAACTCTCTAACTTCAGGAACAAAAACATGTACCGTATATACTCGAGTATAAGACAAGTTTTTCAGCACATTTTTTGTGCTGAAAAACCCCCACTCGTCTTATACTCGAGTCAATTGTCTGTATTATGGCAATTTACATTGCCATAATACAGACAAGGACCGGGGGCTGACAGGAAGCTGTAACTTACCTTTCCTGCAGCTCCTGTCAGCTCCCTTCTCTCTCCTCCGGTCCGTGCAGCTCCCAGGTCAGCTCCCTCTGCAAGTCTAGAGAATGCCGCGGGGTCAGAGCTTTGCCACGGGTTACCATGGCAACGCTCCGCGCAGCCGCAAGACTTGCAGAGGGAGCTGACCTGGGAGCTGCACGGACCGGAGGAGAGAGAAGGGAGCTGACAGGAGCTGCTGTGAAGGTAAGTAAGAGCTCTCTGCCAGTCCCCCTCCTACAGCCCATCCACTGGACCACCATGGAAATGAGAGCCCCCCTCCCTGGCCAGCTAACAAGCAGGGAGGGGGGGTCGAAAAAAATAAAAAATAAAAAAAATAATATAAGAAAAAAATAATAATATTAAAAGAATAATAATTAAATAATAATAAAAAATGCCCACCCCCCACCAATGCTCTGCATCACACACACACACACACACACTGCACTCATACACACACACTGCACCCATACACACACTGCACTCATACACACACACTGCACTCATACACACACTGCACTCATACACACACTGCATTCATTATATACACACACTGTAAATAAATATTCAATTAATATAATTTTTTTAGGATCTAATTTTATTTAGAAATTTACCAGTAGCTGCTGCATTTACCACCCTAGTCTTATACTCGAGTCAATACGTTTTCCCAGTTTTTTTGGGTAAAATTAGGGGCCTCTGCATATATTCGGGTCGGCTTATACTCGAGTATATACGGTATATTCCCATTGTTATTGAGTGTTTTAATTCCTATTTAGATTTACTAACTATGTAATATGTAATGCCCACCTAAACAAAGAAAATTGTTTTGTTTGCTCAACTCTTGCTTCAGCGGCGACTGTGATCCCACTAGTAAAGGGCCTCTTGTGGCTGCCTGAGTGACAGCCACTAGAGGTGGCCTTAGAGATACATTTATACACTGTTTTTTATCAGGCCTTCAGGTTTTTTTTGCACCAGAATGTAAGAGTTCTGGTGCTTAGAGAGAGTGTCCCTTTAAGTATGGATAGTTTTGAAAAATAGTTCTAATGATAATGAAAACTGACAAGTAACAGATTTTTTTTTTTATTTGCTAGCAATGAAAGGTGGGAATTGTAGGCAAGCACAAAAAGCAGACTGGGAGGTATAAAGTTAACTCATTCACTACCAAAATTATGTATAAATATGCTTACATTATTGTTGCATTGCAAAGCAATGCAAGATAAAATTTAAACCATAATACCTAATTTATCTTTTTTTGGTCTAGAATTTAAGTTTAGAGTATAGAAAAAGTTATTTAATTTACACTTTATGTAGGTCCCCAGATGACTTTTATGTTTAAGTCACCCTGTGCCCATTATAGGTGCAAAATAAAAATAATGAAGGGGAGAGAAATATAAGTTCTAAAACTTTTTTTAACTCGTTAGTGACCAGACCATTTTTCAATGTTCTTACCGTTAAGGACCAGGTCTGGTTTTACATTTCTGCGGTGTTTCGCTGTAATTTTCCTCTTACTCATTCACTGTACCCACACATATTATATACTGGTTTTCCTGCCATTAAAAAGGCCTTTCCAAAGATACTGTTTATGTCATCATATTATATAGTTTACTATAAAAAAAGTTCTAAATTATGATGAAAAATGTAAAAAAAAACCAAAAAAAACACACACTTTCTAATTTTGACCCCCAAAATCTGTTACGCATCTACAACTGCCAAAAAACACCCATGCTAAATAGTTTCTAAATTTTATCCTGAGTTTAGAAATACCCAATGTTAACATGTTCTTAGCTTCTTTTTTTTTTTGCGAGTTATAGGGCCATAAGTACAAGTAGGACATTGCTGTATCAATATATATATCTTTAAAATGTAAGAATAGTGACATTGTAACACTGTTATCTGTCATACATCTCTGAATCACACCTCACATGTATATATTTTTTTAAAGTAGACAATCCAGTGTATTCAATATGGGGTATGTCCAATCTTTTTTTGTAGCCACTTAGTCACAAACACTGGCCAAAGTTAGCATTTATATTTGTTTGTGTGTAAAAAAATTGCAAAAAACAATTATGAACACTAACTTTAGCCACTGTTTGTGACTAAGTGGCTACTAAAAAAGACTGAGCATGTCCAATTTGCAAAAACGTTGGTTGTCTTCTTATGCAAATTATATGCCATCATGGGGGTAATTCTCATTCCTGGGCTACCATACGCTCTCAAAGGCAACATAACCAATCTAGCAAATTTCAATGTGAAAAAAAATGGAAAATCAAGCCTTATATTTGACCTTGTACCTTTCAAAAACAAGGTACTATACTAGGTTAAGGTTATACTAGACTTCGCTGAACACAATTATTAGTGTTTCAAAACAGTAAAGCGTATCACAACAAAGATATCAGTGAAAGTGCCATGTGTGTGTGAAAAATGTGTCACTTTCACTGACAATATTATCACTGTGATATGTTTTACTTTTCTGTCATAATCTCTCATAATACCAGGAGCAATTGTTTTTTGGTGGCCTCGTCATACAAGTTTTGAGAATTGTCTAGAGGATAATTCCTTTAGTGATTTTTGTTTAATGGAGGATCTTTAACTTACTCAAGCATTTTGTATATATTGAGGTACAGAATACAAATAATATCCCCTGTATTGTTTTTTTTTATGGTGCAGTTTCAGGTGCTAGCTATTTTCTGTAATTTTTTTATTGCATTTATTTCTGGGGGTCTTTGAGGGAGTCCACTCATTTTGGGTGTGTTGCCATTGTAAATGTGTTTGTTTTAGTTATTTAGTGCTTATCCATTATTTTGCTGCAACTGATAATAGTTGATGCTAAGTCAATATACCAGTTGCCACCATAAAAAACTGGCTTGACAATTATCCAAATATTTCAAAAGGACAAATATTAAGAATGAAAAAATATTGTAATTTAGAAAAGGATTCTAAAATGCAGAGTGGTCTTTTATCTAAATTATAAAAAAAAAAAAATAGCCTTTGCAATTGATCAATAAAATCCCATGAATGGGTGCCTCATTTTCTATGGATACACAAGATTGCAAGGCATGCTCTTAAAACATACACATTACCCTCTTAAAATTAAAGAAAGTAAAGATATGCATGCCTTGCAATCTTATGTGAGCAGAAATCTCATGTGCTAGGTTTAGCTGCTCTGTCCCATGATACAGTAGTACAATAACTTTCATATTTGATTATTTCTTATGTGTGTGTATATAGTATATTAGGTGTACATGCTTGTCAATTGTATTAATTGGCCGTGAGGAAGTTGGTTTTCAAAGAAATTGGTCAGCAACATTAGCACACTGATATCTCTACGCACTTTGGTGTAAAATATTCTCCAAAAACATTTGGTGGTATTAAGAGTGCACCTTGCCTGGATCCTGAACTACAGGCCGAGAAGGTGACACTCATGCAGGGGACAAATGGTCATAATTAGAATACTTTTTTGCACTTTACTTATAGCGCATATATATTTTTTATATTTGTAATTGTTAAGTGATGAGTGCTTACTTGGTTGTGGCTGCATTTTTATGAAAATTAAATCCGCGTATTTTGTGTTTTGGTCTGTTCACTTTAGGTAGCCCTAGTTATGCAATTCTTGTCCCACCTCATTTCACACCACCCACTGGCATCCCCTTTTAGGATGTTGGGGATATAAGAGTACATTGAACCGAAATATAAATTATTCATGCTGTATTTCAATATGTAATGGCAAACATTTTGAGTGAAAAAAAATGATGGTAATATATGGAAACATACCACAATTGCAATTTATTACATTACATTAATACATAGTTAAATATGCTGAAAATAGACATGTGTCCATCAAGTTCAGTCTTCCTCACATCTGATTTTTGATGTTTTGCTGTTGATCCAAAAGAAGGCAAAAAACACAATTTGTAGCACTTCCGATTTTGCAACAAACTAGGAAAAGTTTGGCAGTCAGATTTATCCTTGGGTCAAGAAGCTATTACTCTACAATTGAAAAATGATATCCTTGATTATTATATTTTTCAATTATGCATCTAGTTTCTGTTTAAACATCTGTAGTAGAAGTATACTAAAATAAAGTAGTTATTAAAACCAAAATGCAAAAATATAACTTTTAAAAAAAGAGCAATATAAGTATGAAAAGTGTACAGCATTTTAAACTAGGAAAATAATTCTGCATTAAAATAATTTTCATAATATGCTACGGAAATGTTTCTTTTCATTGGAAATTTTAATTGCACAATTGGTAGGCCATTAGGCATGGGCTAGAGTTCACTGTAACCACTGGGACCACCAGGGAATCCCCACCAGACTACCAGGGATCCAGAAATGTCCCCCCTCCTCCCAGTAAAGGTAAGAAGGGAGGGCATACATTAATTTATTTTAATTAAATTAAAAAAAATATATATAAAAAAAAGCCCCCCTCTAGCCTTCTTATCACATATCGCCCCTCCCCCTCCCCCACATGCACTGTCCCACATACACAAACACTGCCCCCCCACACATACACTGCCCCCCCACACACATACACTGCCACCATACACACATACACTGCCACCATACACACGTTCCCCCCATGCCCACATTGCCACAATACACTGCAATTCACAAACACACTGCTCCCCAAACACACACACTGCAACTTTCACACACACACTGCTCACATACTGTCCCCCTCACACACACACACACACACACACACACACACACACACACACACACACACACACACACACACACACACACATTGCACCACACACACACACACACACACCACTGCTCCTATGCCCTATGACAGCCCCATTTCCCAGCAGACCTCAGGTAAATTGTCAAACTGTTCTTAAACGGTTTGACTAGTTACTCTGGGAGGGGGTCCCGGCACTATTGGCACCATAACCACTACACTGAGCTGTAGTGGTTATTGTGTCTGGATTATTTATGTAAATAATCTACAAGTGCCCCTCCCGAGATCAGGCTCTGGAACTGCCACTGGCTTGAAGTGGCACAATCCTCCCTCTAGGATTTGTGTGGTACAGGCCCTCCTCATATGTGGGGTGGAAATAAAATACAAAGACAATAGTGCATACTGTAAAAATATGGCTAAAATAATATAGAAAACCTACTTACATGAGAGAGCAAATAATGGCTTACTCAATCCTGAGAGCATAGGTGGTATATATCCCCACTAAGGATATCTAAAGCAGGAATCAAGCAGCAGCAGTGTATAGAGGTCCAAAAAAAAAAAAGTACTTTTATTTGTAAAACAAATAAAATAATATTATAAATAGTGATGTCGCGAACATAACATTTTTGGTTCGCGAACAGCAAACGTGAACTTCCGCAAATGTTCGCGAACGGGGCGAACCGCCATAGACTTCAATGGGCAGGCAAATTTTAAAACCCACAGGGACTCTTTCTGGCCACAATAGTGATGGAAAAGTTGTTTCAAGGGGACTAACACCTGGACTGTGGCATGCCGGAGGGGGATCCATGGCAAAACTCCCATGGAAAATTACATAGTTGATGCAGAGTCTGGTTTTAATCCATAAAGGGCATAAATCACCTAACATTCCTAAATTGTTTGGAATAACCTGCTTTAAAAAACATCAGGTATGATGTTGTATCGATCAGGTAGTGTAAGTGTTAAGCCCGCTTCACAGTGACAGACCAAACTCCCCGTTTAATGCACCGCAAACAGTCCATTTGCACAACCGCAAACTCCCCATTTGCACAAGGTTGGATACCAAGCTAGCCATGTCCCGTTCCTTGTCCTCACTGATGTCATTGAAGGTCTATTCCTCCACCCAGCCACGTACAACACCAAGGGTCCCCGAAAGGTGACAGCAAGACCCCTGGGATGCCTGCTGTGTTTGGTCTTCCACCTCCTCAAAGCCACCTTCCTCTTCTGACGCCTCTTCTTCAGACTTCCCTCTCTGCATTGCCTCTCTCTGCATTATTCTAAAGTGTGTTAAGTAGTACTATTCCTATCAGTTTAATCCCTGTTACGTCCCCTATCAGGGGACGTGTATATAAGGCATCGATTTTAGGAAGCGGGAGATGGAAAAACATGCTTGGTCGGTACTCCTACTTCAAATTTGGGGCCACTGCTGTCCACTGCTGTCCTCCTTGCCCCCTCTCAACCATCCGCCCCTCCGTCTCTCGCCTTGAGCAGTTCCTGCTCATCTGCCCACAGTCATGTGTCTGTCAAGGACATGTTTGAGCATAAGAAGCCAATGTCACAAAGTCACCCCCTTGCCCGGCATCTGACAGCTGGCTTGTCTGAACTCTTAGCCCGCCAGCCTTTACCATACAAGCTGGTGGAGTCTGAGGCGTTCCAAAAAATTGTAGCTATTGGGACACCACAGTGGAAGGTACCCGGCCGAAATTTCTGTGCACAAAAGGCAATCCCCAACCTGTACTCGTTTGTGCAAAAGGAAGTAATGGCATGTCTGGCACACAGTGTTGGGGCAAGGGTCCATCTGACCACTGATACCTGGTCAGGGCAGGTATATCACCTACACTGCGCATTGGGTAAACCTGCTGACGGCTGACAAGCATGGAATGCGTGGCTCTGCAGAGGAGTTGGTGACACCGCTACGACTTGCAGGCAGGCCTGCTGCCACCTCCTCTACTCCTCCTACTCCATCCTCTTCCATAACCTCTTCGTCTGAGTCCTCTTCTGCTGCTGTGTCTTGCTCCACATCAACGGCACCCCCCCAGCTCCCCAGGTACTATTCCAAATCCCGGATACGGCAGTGTCACGCCGTCTTGGGGTTGACTTGCCTGAAAGCAGAGAGTCACACTGGACCAGCACTCCTGTCCGCCCTGAGCGCACAGGTGGATCAGTGGCTGACTCCGCACCAACTGGAGATCGGCAAAGTGGTTTGTGACAACGGAAGGAATTTGTTGGCGGCATTGAATTTGGGCAAGTTGACACATGTGCCGTGCATGGCACATGAGTGTAATCTGATCGTACAACGCTTTGTGCATAAGTACCCAGGCTTACAGGACGTCCTTAAGCAGGCCAGGAAGGTGTGTGGCAATTTCAGGCGTTCCTACACGGCCATGGCGCACTTTTCAGATATCCAGCGTGAAACAACATGCCAGTGAGGCGCTTGATTTGCAACAGCCCGACACGTTGGAATTCAACACTCCTAATGTTCGACCGCCTGCTCCAACAAGAAAAGCCGTTAACGACTATTTGTATGACCGGGGTGCTAGGACAGCCTCTGCGGAGCTGGGAATTTTTTTGCCATGTTACTGGAAGCTCATGCGCAATGCCTGTAGGCTCATGCGTCCTTTTGAGGAGGTGACAAACCTAGTCAGTCACACCGAAGGCACCATCAGCGACATCATACCATTTGTTTTCTTCCTGGAGCGTGCCCTGCGAAGAGTGCTGGATCAGGCCGTAGATGAGCATGAAGAGGAAGAGGAAGAGTTGTGGTCACCATCACCACCAGAAACAGCCTTATCAGCATCGCTTGCTGGACCTGCAGCAACGCTGGAAGAGGATTGTGAGGAAGAGGAGTCAGAGGAGGAATTTGGCTTTGAGGAGGAGGAAACATAGAAACATAAAATGTGACGGCAGATAAGAACCATTCGGCCCATCTAGTCTGCCCAGTTTTCTAAATACTTTCATTAGTCCCTGGCCTTATCTTATAGTTAGGATAGCCTTATGCCTATCCCACGCATGCTTAAACTCCTTTACTGTGTTAACCTCTACCACTTCAGCTGGAAGGCTATTCCATGCATCCACTACCCTCTCAGTAAAGTAATAAATCCTGATATTATTTTTAAACCTTTGTCCCTCTAATTTAAGACTATGTCCTCTTGTTGTGGTAGTTTTTTTTTCTTTTAAATATAGTTTCCTCCTTTACTGTGTTGATTCCCTTTATGTATTTAAATGTTTCTATCATATCCCCGCTGTCTCGTCTTTCCTCCAAGCTATACATGTTAAGATCCTTTAACCTTTCCTGGTAAGTTTTATCCTGCAATCCATGAACCAGTTTAGTAGCCCTTCTTTGAACTCTCTATAAGGTATCAATATCCTTCTGAAGATATGGTCTCCAGTACTGTGTACAGTACTCCAATTGTGGTCTCACCAGTGTTCTGTACAATGGCATGAGCACTTCCCTCTTTCTACTTCTAATACCTCTCCCTATACAACCAAGCATTCTGCTAGCATTTCCTGCTGCTCTACTACATTGTCTGCCTACCTTTAAGTCATCAGAAATATCACCCCTATCACCCCTAAATCCCTTTCCTCAGATGTTGAGGTTAGGAGTCTATCAAATATTCTGTACTCTGCCCTTGGGTTTATACGTCCAAGATGCATTATCTTGCACTTATCCACATTAAATGTCAGTTGCCACAACTCTGACCATTTTTCTAGTTTACCTAAATCATTTGCCATTTGGCTTGTCCCTCCTGGAACATCAACCCTGTTACATATCTTAGTATCATCCACGAAAAGACACACCTTACCATCAAGACCTTCTGCAATATCACTTATAAAATATTAAAGAGAATGGGTCCAAGTACCCTGAGGTACCCCACTCGTGACAAGCCCAAGCTTCGGAAATACTCCATTGACTACAACCACAACAGGTATCCCAGGGTGCTCGTTGTCACCTATCTGGTACGCGTGGTGTTGTGCATGGCTGGGGGGAAGAACATACCTTCAGTGAGATCACTGAGGATGAGGAACGGGACATGAGTAGCTCGGCAACCAACCTTGTGCAAATGGTGTCTTTCATGCTGTCGTGCGTGTTGAAGGACCCTCGTATAAAAAGTCTGAAGGAGAACGACCTGTACTGGGTGTCCACGCTACTAGACCCCCGGTATAAGCAGAAAGTGCCTGAAATGTTACAGAATTACCGCAAGTCGGAAAGGATGCAGCAGTTCCAAAATCAATTAAAAAGTATGCTTTACACAGCGTATAAGAGTGATGTCACAGCACAACGGGAATCTAACAGGGGAAGAGGTGAAAGTAATCCTCCTCCTCCCACGACCACGCCAGCAAGGACAGGACGCTTTACAGACGTGTTGTTGATGGAGGACATGCAGAGCTTTTTAAGTCCTACGCATCGCCACAGCCCTTCAGGGTCCACCCTCAGAGAGCGACTCGACCGACAGGTAGCAGATGTCATTGAAGGTCTCTTCCTCCACCCAGCAACGTACAACACCAAGGGTCCCCGAAAGGTGACAACAAGACCCCTGGGACGCCTGCTGTGTTTGGTCTTCCACCTCCTCAAAGCCACCTTCCTCATCTGACTCCTCTTCTTCAGACTCCTCTCTCTGCGTTGCCTCTCTCTGTGTTATTATAAGGTGTGTTAAGTAGTACTATTCCTATCAGGTTAATCCCTGTTACGTCCCCTATCAGGGGACGTGTATATAAGGCATCGATTTTAGGAAGCGGGAGATGGAAAAACATGCTTGGTCGGTCCTCCTACTTCAAATTTGGGGCACTGCGCGTGCAATCTAATGTGCCACCAGATAGGAGTGGTGTCTTAAGTAGTCCCCCTCATCAGGCCTTTTTTAGTTGAATGTATCGCCCACTGTCAGTCCCTTCGGATCCATCCCTCATTCATCTTAATAAAGGTGAGGTAATCAAGACTTTTTTGACCTAGGCGACTTCTCTTCTCAGTGACAATACCTCCTGCTGCACTGAAGGTCCTTTCTGACAGGACACTCTAAGTGGGGCAGGCCAGAAGTTCTATCGCAAATTGGGATAGCTCAGGCCACAGGTCAAGCCTGCACACCCAGAAGTCAAGGGGTTCATCGCTCCTCAGAGTGTCGATATCTGCAGTTAAGGTGAGGTAGTCGGCTACCTGTCGGTCGAGTCGTTCTCTGAGGGTGGACCCCGAAGGGCTGTGGCGATGCGTAGGACTTTAAAAGCTCCGCATGTCCTCCATCAACAACACGTCTGTAAAGCGTCCTGTCCTTGCCGGAGTGGTCGTGGGAGGAGGAGGATTACTTTCACCTCTTCCCCTGTTAGATTCCCGTTGTGCTGTGATATCACCCTTATATGCTGTTTAAAGCATACTTTTTAATTGATTTTGGAACTGCTGCATCCTTTCCTACTTGCCGTAATTCGGTAACATTTCAGGCACTTTCTGCTTATACCGGGGGTCTAGTAGCGTGGACACCCAGTACAGGTCGTTCTCCTTCAGCCTTTTTATACGAGGGTCCCTCAACAGGTACGACAGCATGAAAGACCCCATTTGCACAAGGTTGGATGCCGAGCTACTTATGTCCTGTTTCTCGTCCTCAGTGATCTCTCTGAAAGTATGTTCTTCCCCCCAGCCACGTACAACACCACGGGTACCAGATAGGTGACAACGATCACCCTGGGATGCCTGTTGTGGTTGGTCCTCCTACTCAAATCCACATTCCTCCTCTGACTCCTCTTCCAGCGTTGCCGCAGGTCCAGCAAGCGATGCTGATAAGGCAGTTTCTGGTGGTGATGGTGACCACAACTCTTCCTCTTCACGCTCATCTACTGCCTGATCCAGCACTCTTCGCAGGGCATGCTCCAGGAAGAAAGCAAATGACATGATGTCGCTGATGGTGCCTTCGGTGCGACTGACTAGGTTTGTCACCTCCTCAAAAGGACGCATGAGCCTACAGGCATTGCACATGAGCGTCCAGTAACATGGCAAAATTCCCAGCTCCGCAGAGGCTGTCCTAGCACCCCGGTCATACAAATACTCGTTAACTGCTTTTTCTTGTTGGAGCAGGCGGTCGAACATTAGGAGTGTTGAATTCCAACGTGTCGGGCTGTTGCAACTCAAGCGCCTCACTGGCATGTTGTTTCGCCGCTGGATATTGGAAAAGTGCACCATGGCCGCGTAGGAACGCCTGAAATGGCCACACACCTTGCTGGCCTGCTTAAGGACGTCCTGTAAGCCAGGGTACTTATGCACAAAGCGTTGTACGATCAGATTACACACATGTGCCATGTACGGCACATGTGTCAACTTGCCCAAATGCAATGCCGCCAACAAATTTCTTCCGTTGTCACAAACCACTTTGCCGATCTCCAGTTGGTGCGGAGTCAGCCACTGATCCACCTGTGCGTTCAGGGCGGACAGGAGTGCTGGAGACAGGGTGAGAATAAACATAGACTGAAGCAAGAACTGGAGAGTGGGTCTGAGGCAAAATATCAGGACTATGGCACAGAAGAACCACAGTTCAAATCCCTTGTTGGGCATTTCTGGGGCGACCACGTCTGGTCCTCTGGATTTCATGGTGAGTGCCGTGACAGGTTTACAGGCAAAAATGTCAGATTGACAGAGAAGGAAACTAGGAAAAGATAAACTGATCTGTTAATAATAAAAGTAATTATAATGAGTTACTAATACACTCTCTTGAAGAGCTTAATTTAGCATTGATATTGTTGTATTGAAGCATGAAAGTCTAAATAGAATGGAAAAGTTAAAATATTCAGATTATTAGATGAAAGTGTTTTGGGGAAGGGTAAATTTAGCTATAAAATCATCACAGCTATCTACATATAGCAGCAAACAGTAGAAAGTAGAAACCATTTTATATATATATATAGTCTTATATTTATATATATTTTTAACCACTCAGGTGCTTTCGCATCAGACATATTTCTGTCTCTCCCTCCCCCCCTCTTTTTTGTACATAGTTCAGTTTTTGTGTTATTTAATAAAGTTATTATTCATTTTCGACTGTTGCTTTGATATTGATGTATGTATGCATACACGTGTGGACAGACTGTGTTCTTTTCTTTCAATTCCTTCACCATTTAGGGTTAACCCCTGGTCTGTCCTATAGGACCCACTGCCCTTTGGCCATTTCTCTTCCATACTCATATTATTTCAAGGTTTCAATACCACTAGGCCATCACTAATACTTTGGATATTATTCCTATTTACCAACAGTCATTTAAACACCCACTGACACTACGGTGTTGCCATCTTATTTCGAATGACTGACCTCCTAGAACAATTATGTGACCATAACTTAGGTCACGATGAAATCACGAATGTCTTTTCAACAAACCCACTGACAAGTAATGAACTGACAAGTGATAACATCAATACTGCTTTTTTTAGCATACAAAAAACGTATCAGGATCAGATTAGAAGCCTCTGGGAACTGACCAGCTTGAAACAATATCTAGCACAAAAACTAGTCCCCAGAGGACTTCGCCCTGAGATCCTACTACCAGATAAGGTCCAGACGGAGGAGCAGCTAGCCGAGTGGAATTCCATTCTCCTTGACTGCTCCTCCAGACTAATGGACTTTTTGGTGAAACTGGAATCCGTCAACTTTGAATCAATTAATTCAAAACTCAAAGAGGACATTGTAGTGATAAAGAACTACAAAACCGACAGTCTATATACTCAAATGGAGAATAAACTCCAACTGAATATCAATAATTTCAGAAACCATCTTAAACTTAAAAAACACAACAAGTTTCAGAGGGATTTCAAACTACCAGATATCAGAGACGACAGAATATCCGACGAGGCTCCTCCTCAGGTGAAACCGATTGGTCCGATCAGGACCCACAACCCCAGAATAGACGGAAATCTCCATCTAATCGGAACTTTGACCATCGACGAGACACGAGCGCACACAGAAACACTACTAATAAGAGTATTCTGAAGTCGACTGACAAAATTGTTTCCTTTCTGGACATCCCGATACCTACAGATACCTCAAACTCTCAGGCAACCACCAACCCATCACTGAATCCTTTTTTAGATCAGGACCAGCCCCGCCACCAACGGGGACGTCTAAGAGACAGGGATCGCTGGGCATACAAAACTCAGAACCGTACCCAAAGACAATGAGTTCTAACAAAGTAATCAACCTCTCTAATTTTCATCTTGAACAACACCACCTAACGTTACTGAACCGAGGGCTGTCCTTTGTGCCCACTCCCAGTTGTGACATGTTTAACTGGTCAAAGGATCTTAACCTGTTTGGCCGTAAGCTGGCTCTTAATATCTTTCACGCCAAAAAAGACCAAGCACTGGCCAATGACATGGGCCTCACCCTAGAGGACTTTGAACTTTCTAAAACTTTGGATTCACTTTTAATCGATAATGACCTCTCTAGACCACTGACGGATTGCAAACCCTCAAGCTATTTCACCCCTAATTTTGTGGACACCCCCCATGTGGACCTCTTTATACAAATGACACTTAAAGAGTTAGAAACCATACCAAACCAAGCACCAGTTCTGAACAATCTGAACCTAATGGAACGGCAGGCATTGAAAGACCTGAAACAACAACCCACGATTGTCATCAAACCAGCTGACAAAGGTGGGAACATCGTCATCATGAACCGGACAGAGTATGTGGAGATGTGTATGGTACATCTCAATGATCAACAATACTACAGGGCTCTTCCCTCTGATCCCACTAAGGCATTTACTGATGAGCTTGATACACTCCTCAATGATGCCCTTAACGATCAGATCATCACTAAAGACGAGTTACGGTTCCTTCTACCTCACAAAAGTCCAACCATTGCGACTTTTTATTGCCTGCCGAAAATTCACACGGGTATCTGTCCCCCTCCAGGGAGACCCATTGTCTCCGGCAACAACTGCCTAACAGAAGCACCTAGCAAGTTCATAGAAAAAATCCTCCACCCTCTGGTAACTACATTACCATCCTATTTACAAGACACTAAGTCTACTCTGTTGAAACTCCAAGACCTCATAGTTCCTCCATATACCCAGCTAGCAAGCCTTGATGTCGTGGCATTGTACACCAATATTCCCCACGACAAAGGCATTCGGGCTTGCAGGCACTTCTTGGAGAACACAGCATACACTAAGTGCCAGACCGATTTCATTCTGACCATCCTCGAGTTCATCCTTACCCACAATTATTTCATCTTCAATGGGCAATTCTTTCTACAGGTCTCCGGAACAGCTATGGGGACGGCCTGTGCACCCACCTATGCCAACTTGTTCCTGGGGTGGTGGGAGCAGTGTGTGGTTATGACACCACAGTTTTGCCACTTCCAGGACTTCATCGTAAGTTGGCATAGGTATATAGATGATATCCTACTAATGTGGTCAGGATCTGTCAGCCTATTTCAGGAGTTCGTGAAGGCACTTAACGTCAATGACATAAATCTCAAATTAACCTGTGTCATTGACGAACATGAACTTGTATTTTTAGACTTAAAAATTCTGTTACAGCTGGATGGCACAATTCAAACTGAATTGTTCAGAAAGGAGACCTCAACGAATAGTTTACTACATTGGGAGAGCCATCACCCCTTCAAACTTAAGGCCTCTATCCCCTACGGTCAGTATCTGCGAGCGAGACGAAACTGCACAGTAGATGAAACTTTCTACAGTGAATGCAGAATACTAAGGTCTCGTTTCAAAGAACTCGGGTACCCTAACAGAGTTTTGAAACATGCCTTCCACAAAGTTTGCGCTATGGAAAGGAAGTCCACACTGACACTAAACAGACCAAAAGAAGAACAGAAATCACCACGTTGCATTGCCACATTTGACCAGGGGTGGTCTCCCATGTCTAAGATTCTCAAAAACCACTGGCCAATACTCCTACACAATCCGGTGCTCTCCAAGGTACTACCAGAACACCCACCACTGACAGCCCGTAGGCCGAGCAATCTTCAAGATCAACTCGTCCGCAGTCATCTGGCACCCCTCCCACCAGCTAGGAACTGGCTAACTGAGACCAAAGGTACATATAGATGCGGACATTGCAAGGCCTGCCAGTACATTCTCCCCTCCAAATTCGCTACATCTACTCAAACTCAGGTCTCCGTCGAAACCAACACCTTAGTCAACTGCAGTACCACAAAGATAATATATCTTATTACCTGCAGTTGCAGGATACAGTACATTGGAAAAACCTTCCAACAGTTTAAACGGAGAATCCTGCAACATATAACTTCAGTAAGGAACAAGGTCACACCCACACCAGTGGCCAGACACATCCAAAATTTCCATGAGGGTAACCCTGAAAATCTAAGATTTCAAGCCATTGAGCAACTACTCCCTAATCCGAGGAAAGGGGATTTCAATAAGGTGCTGCTACGTAAAGAATCTGAATGGATCTTCTCATTCAAGACCTTTTCCCCCCATGGTCTTAATGAGGAGTTTAATTATACTCCATTTATCCATTAAACATCTCCCCTACCCACTATATTACTACCTGAATAACTCTTACAAGTAAGAACCAATTACTAACCAAGAACCATTTATTTCCGTCTCTTCTGAATGGCATTTCGCCATTTCTCTGGATACCCCTGACATTGATGGCGCTAGGAGCATGTCTCATCCCTCTCCCGGCCCCCATAATGACATGTTTCACTGATGTGACAACTGACATTATCGTGGAGTCCACACAGGCATTTACCATGCCACACTTCACTGGTGTCGTCCTACCTATGTCTACCATCATACTTATTCTTTCAATAAGAAACTTTCACCAAACTATCTTTCCCCTACCATGGGCACTTAACAGGCTGACATTTATAGCACCCTGTAACTCTCACTCCACAACTGGTGGAGTACGAATCTCATCCTGACGACCTAGACAAGGCTCTCACTACCTATCCCGAGTTGGGACAACGCTTTTCCACACCGGTATGAGCCTTTCCGGCCACCGTAATCGAACTCCTCCCCCTGAGATTCCCTGGAACCAATCAGGGCTCTTTGCGGGCTATTTAAAACTAATTCACCCGGGAATTATTTTCCCCTGACGAGCCTGGCATTCTCCCAGGCGAAACGCGCGTCGGGCAAGACGCTGGAGAGATCCTACCTAAACGTTACCGTCTGACACCTGCTTTTGGGTGTCCAGACCTTTCGCCCCACTACTACAAAAGTTGGGCTTGTGTTATTTAAACACCTATCTTGATCGGATAAACCAATACCCGATCCCATACAAGCTAGCACTCACTCACAGTATTCTGTCGCCGACCAAGGCATAACATACAGTACTGTTGAGCACTACATGGGCACGATTGCTAAAGACTTAGGACACACTTCACCTGTGTCCTCCTTTTTTTTTTCTCCTCTTTACTATACCGGGTACCCAAGAAGGTACCTTTCTTTTTCTTCCACTACTGAACTTAACACTTCACTACATGACGAGGAGGGATTTTGGCCCCTTATCACACCATTCACTACCATACGGCTACATATGATACCCTAGCCCTAATTCCACATTATTCCGGGCTCATTATACGACTAAAGTAGTATGGTGTCTATTTGAGGTGTATAAACGGACACACTCTTCCCTACTGAGTGATCCTCGTCAGGTTGGCAGCGATCGGGAATGAGTCAAAAGACTGATATCTAACTGACTAGTCCCACTGCACGGAGTGTTACATTCTGTAGGACTGGGACAATGTATCCCCTGTAGTTCACAGACTAATTACTTTGTTATCCGCTCAGCCTACCCGTACATTTATCCCCCCTCTCTCTCTCGGTAAGAAACTTTACTGTTCCGAGGAGAACCGTGGGGACAACCGTAGCCACTGAGCTCACAGGATAATCACCGTGTGAACCGCTCAGCCTACCTGTACATCATTTTTCTCCTTTCTCTCTCGGCAAGAATTTTATTGTTCCGAGGAGAATTTGGGGGAAAACCGGAGCTATGCCACTCTAACGTATATTTAACAAACCACTATTATATTTTTTTCAAGTAATCCTGTGTAACTACCACTGTCTCACTCCGTTAGAATCACTGACAACCTAGGAGACTCAAAGGGTATCTGCAGCCAGGTTCCACTTATTGATGTATGCGTTACTCTGATAGAGGTGATTCACTCTCTCTCTCTCGGCAAGAACCTATTGTACCGAGGAGTTATTTTTCAGTTGGCATATACCTATTACAGAGCCTATTAACCCTCTCTCTCTCGGCAAGAATCCATTGCACCGATGAGCAAGTTACAAATGGCTATATACCTTTCATCATAGTGGTCCTGCATATAGCCGCTTACCCTGCCCAGTCACACAGTATCATTACTGTATCACTCGGCAAACCTCTCACGGTATTGAGGAGGTCTTGAGTTGTGATTTCTGGTCAGGCACCTTGAGTGCACCACTTGCTTAGACACTCTCGTGTGCTCGGCCATCATAGATTGCACGTAGCCCTTTTGCATAGTGTGTGGGTACCCCTTACAATAGTGGCCCTTGCCTCAATTGGAGTGCCCCAGCTAGCGGTTTCCATTATTTAAGAAACCATTTTATATATATATATAGTCTTATATTTATATATATTTTTAACCACTCAGGTGCTTTCGCATCAGACATATTTCTGTCTCTCCCTCCCCCCCTCTTTTTTGTACATAGTTCAGTTTTTGTGTTATTTAATAAAGTTATTATTCATTTTCGACTGTTGCTTTGATATTGATGTATGTATTCATGCACGTGTGGACAGACTGTGTTCTTTTCTTTCAGAAAGTAGAACATGACTGCAAATTATGGATAAAATGAGTTACATGAAAACAACAGGTGCAGCTACTCACAATAATTCACGTCGACAGCAGTCAGACAGCTTAAAGCAGTAACATACAGTTGTGCTCAAACGTTTGCATACCCTTAGAGAATTGGTAATATAGGTACCATTTTTAAAGAAAAATTACCCATGCCTTTAGAGCTCACACCCCAAAACATCAGTGAGCCATCGCCATGCTTCACAGTGGAGATGTTATTCTTTTTACTATAGGCCTTGTTCACCCTTCTCTAAACGTTATGGTTGTTACCATAAAGCTCTATTTTGGTCTCGTCATCCAAATTACAGTGTGCCAGAAGCTGTGAGGTGTGTCAAGGTGTTGTTGGACATATTGTAACCGTGTTTTTTTTGTGCCATTGGTGGTTTACCAAACACCGCATGGCAACTCGAACATGCAGATAGTTTTTGTTTAAGTATCGTTGTATTGTGCTCCTTGATACAACCACACCTTCTTTTTCCAGAGTTGCCTGTATTTCTTCTGAGGTTACCTGTGGATTTTTCTTTATATCACAAACAATTCTTCTGGTAATTATAACTGAAATCTTTCTTGGTCTACCTGACCTTGGCTTGGTATCAAGAGATCCCTGAATTTTCCAATTCTTAATAAGTGATTGAACAGTACTGACTGGCATTTTCAAGGCATTGGATATATGTTTATACCCTTTTCCATCTTTATAAAGTTCCATTACCTTGTTACTCAGGTCTTTTGACAGTTTTTGTTCTGCTTCCCATGGCTCAGTATCTAGCCTGCTCAGTGCATCCATTTGAGAGCTAACAAACTCCTTGTCTATTTATACACAGACATTAATTGCAATTTAAAAAGCCACAGGTGTGGGAAATGAACCTTTAGTTGCCATTTTAACCTGTGTGTTTTACCTTGTGTGTCTGTAACAAGGCCAAACATTCTAGGGTATGTAAACTTTTGATCAGGTCCATTTGGGTGATTTCAGTTATCATTACGATTTAAAAAGGAGCCTGTGGCGAAAGTAACCTCACCACTGCTTTTTGGTGGGGGCCTGTTTGCCAGCCTCCTACTCTGTAACTATGGCCCCACTATGTGTGCCTTTTTGGACTTGTATGACCACACTTCGAACTTTCGAAGCAGCACTTCGAATTAACGAACAACCGCACGAACCAGAGACCACCCTGAAGCTTGTTAACACCTATTTACAACTTGGAACGTTTCCCACCGCAGTGTTCTAATTGTTCGTCTGACCGCAATTCATTTGGACAACCACGAGGTGGCGGCCATCTTTTTTGCATGAACGCAGGCAGTGGTGTTTGGGCATGAATCTCATGGAACTAAAATCGGATACAGAAACTCCCAAACACCGCTGGACTTCCATCATGGCCTGCTTTCAGTTTTATTCAACTTAGAAGGGCACTGTTCGGTGAGATCATTCGTCTGGATGAGGAGAACAAGCTCCACGGTAAAACTATTGACTCTGTTCGGTAGTTTGTTCAGTTTTAAACTACCAAACTAGACCAACCACAAGCCCTGATTCTCTGGAACTGTTTTGGGCATGCGACCATGCCTGCGGTCGGTCAAATAAATGACTTCCGTAGAATTCCTGAACCCCTGAACTGATCTGGGTGATGTTTGGATATGTTTGTCACTCAGATCAGGGCCAACAGGGGATGTAACATTTGTGGGGATAATATGTGTTTTGGGGTACATTTGGGACTTTTTATAAATGTGTGTTTTTTCTGCCTGGAGATAATTGGGTTAATACAGTATCTGACTCAATTATGTCCCAGGCAGAGGGGAGGGATTGTGTGCTGTGTGTGGGAGTGTCGTGCCTTGTAACCTGACTGTTATTGGTCTGTGACGTTGTAAATCAGCCTACCATCAGGTCCATGTGAGCGTACCCCTTGCATGGGGATTTTCATATCAGGCCAAGTGTGGCACCAATAATATCAGTTCCTCTACACCCTCAACCTTGTCTCATGTGTGGAGGGGACAGCTATATTCACTCTGGGGATTGTTATATCACAATACTCCCCTGAGTATAATCACTAGCTCTTATAAGAGCTGTTCCTGCTATACTCTCTGGAGTAGGAAAGGTTCACCAACTGGAAGCTGGATCCTGGTCTTGGGTCCAGTGTGGGTGGAGGACAGTGAGACCCCAACCAAGCTATGGCATTTTGGGGGTCTACGGTGCTGATAGTGTCTGGGTGAGTGCTTGGAGTCCTTGGTGAGCACTAAGAGCATCGATTGATGGAGGTACACAGTTGGGGTACCAGGCGGTCCGTCACAGAGCCAAACAACTATGTGATAATAAATGGCTTCATTTGATCACTATGCTTCAAACAATAGGTTTTTTTTTGCATGATCAATCATATTTTCAAAATCAAGGCCAAAATTTAACTATTTCTGCCAGTGTATGCAAACATTTGAGCACAACTGTAGGTAGGAAGGAGATAAGGAATAAAGCAAATATTGTTAGCTATATATATAGTGTGTAAAAAAGGCTATCTGGCACAATTGTTTGCAGTATGGCAGAGTACATTATCCTGCTAAAAAGAGGCCACTGCCGTTAGGGAACACCATTGCCATGAAGTAGTATACGTAATCTGCAACAATCTCTACGTAAGTTGTATGTGTCAAAGTAAAATTCACATATATGTTGGGAACCACAGTTTCACAGCAGAAAATTACCCAAAAGTAATTATTCTGTTTATTCTGACCAAATGCTAGCTTTCGCTCCCCATGTGCATCAATGAGTCTTGGGTGCCTATGACCCTGATGCCTGTTCACTAGTTGTCCTTCCTTGCACCATTTTTGGTAGGTAATAACTGCTGCACACTGGGAACATCCCACAAGACTTGCCATTTTGGAGATGCTCTGACCCTGTCATTGAGCCATCACTAGTCGGCCCTTGTAAAAGTCACTCAGATCTTTTTGCTTGCCCATTTGTCATGCACTAAACATATGAACTTCACAAATTGATTGTTCAATTGCTTTCAAATATGTCCCACCCATTGACAGGTGCCATTTTAACAATATAATCAATGTTATTCACTTCACCTGCCAGTGGTTTTAATGTTGTGGCTGATCGTGGCTGATCCTTGTGCAATATTTTCCTCCCAATTCTCTTTTAGCAAGAACATCACTTTCCCATCACTGTACCATTCCCGTGTGATACTACTGAAGTAGCAGATGGATAATGTTGTAGTTCAGTAGCTAAATTTCATCGTAGATTTATGGAGTGCTCCTAGGGACCAGCATGTCTTCCTATCCTTGATGGCACACTGGTGGCAGCCCACTCTGTCTCTGCATGTGAAAGGTGTCCAACCTCAACAGCATGTATGGCTAAAATTGGATCTGTAGGGTAGCAGGGCTATCAATATAGCCTTCTTCATGCTGAAGTTATGGACAAAAAACACATTTTAACAAACAACTTGCAGGCAATCAGATGAATATTTAGAAATTGGTTGGGGAAGCAGGCAAGTACCAATCTAGGTGTTGTTTTTTTTGGTGACCGATGAATCTTCTAACATGGTCAAAGTGTAAGATGATTCCTTTGTAGGTGTGTCATCCCCTTGTTCGCCCTCCCATATGTAAGATTGATGCCTCTCTGAAAAACAAGGAAGTTGCTCCCCCACACCAATCATGCAAAAGTTGTCAGGACACTGAAAGATCTGCTTAAAGTTCATCTTCACGAATACTTGATAATTGCCCTGAACAGCTGCTAGCTTCCATTTGTGATCCTTGGATTAAGGGAAATGTGGCCCTCTGATACAACAGCCTGATTCACTGGAGCAACAGACTTATTAACAAGGTCTGTGATTTGCAGTTACAAAGGAGCATGCTTCATTTGATCAATGTGAGAAAATGTGTCATGACCACTGTCCTTAATGAGTGTTTTCTGTTTGAGAAAGCAATCTAAATCTACAGCGTTCACAAAGGTTCCAGCAAGTAATAGAGCAAATAGATTTCCTGAAGTTTTAATCAAGTTGGTTTTCTTAAGTGTACTCAAGTTTAGTACTTAAAGTGTCATCAACTGCTATCTGAGATCCAATAGGCAATGCACCTATCCCTTTAAAGTTGTTTTAACAATGTGTAAAAGTTTTGTTAAATCTATGGATCAATAAATAAAAAAATAAAAAAATTAAAACCAAATGTAAATAATAAATATTTCAAACTAACAATTGCAGCATGCTTATAGGTACATGTTATCCCACTTTTTGGGCTGTCTGAATGTTCCCAAGAATATTCCTTGAACAACAATGGGACAATTCCATGAACGACATCTGGCCATGCCAAGCTATCACATGGACAAGCATTGGATGTTGTGAACCAAATTGAAATTTCTGGAAAATTTGTTTGGCCAAACCAATCAATGTGCCATGCACAAATCTACCAATTTACGATTTCCCCACTTTTTTCCTTACTACACTAGATTTCCCACTGTCATTCCCCCAAGTTAATTTATCTATATCTAGTAAGTTCATGCAGATGTTAGTGTCGGATGAGAATTGTGGATGTCAGTAAATACTGTGCTGTATCTATGTGATAAGCATTTTATGGATGTGTGTGGTTATTTTCTATGAATGCATGCGGTAGATATGTATGGGGAGTGCTGCGTGCATGTGGAGGGAGTTGTCCCTGTGAATAATTGGTTAACTGTACGTGACCTGAATTAAAGTGGGGTTAATATCAAGAGCCTAGAACACGAAATATATTTGACATATTGCAATAACAGGAAATAAGATAAGAGACTGTTATCATGTTAGAATAAATCACAATATAGCCAACACTCAGTAATATCTGTTTCAACTCTTGTCATACAGACAATTTTCATTAAAATAAGCTTACTTGGAGTAAAATACTTTATCAACAAGGACCTTAGAATCATACAGGAAGCTGTTATGATTTAAAACGTATCCCATCACAAGCAGTGTCTGTACAAGGAAATAAGAAAAAGTAAGATCAAGCAACATTGAAGGCCACATTTTGTGTATTAGATGTGACGTGCTATGTTTAAAAAGATAACACTTAGACTGAAGGTGATCCCTAGCGAAGTAAGCCTGGGACCACCAGAAAAGGTTCTCTGGGCGCTGCACATATATATACAAATTAAAAACACCTTTATTATAGGGTATAAATTCCCCAAGAAAAACTATTAGAGACAGCTCATTTTGTTAAACTGGTGGATACATTTTAACTACTTATGGTTTCTGGATCATTGATACTTTTGGAGGTCTTAGCCAAGGGACACTTTCTAAGTGTATCAGTTGACTAGCAAGGATACTTTTTCCCCAATACCTATAGACCAGTATTAGGTTCAAGTGCTACTCTAAAGCTGCGTAGTGTGAGCAATTCAATTTAATACCTTGAGCCTTTGGTCTATTTTCTTAACCAAGGATATATTTACCTATTATTTGTGTATTATCACCAAGACTTAAGCAACAATGGTGCTAGTATAGATCACTGAGAAGAAACTTAATCACTGAGATCTAGCATATTGTATTACTATCTATCTCCAAATACAACTCTATATTGCATACTCCTACTCCTATATAGACCAAGGTCTCCCCTGTGTGTTTTTCTTATATGTGGTAGGTTTTATTTAAGTTTCCTTTTTTCTTGGGGAATTTATACCCTATAATAAAGGCGTTTCTAATTTGTATATATATGTGCAACGCCCAGAGAACCTTTTCTGGTGCTCCCAGGCTTACTGCGCTAGGGATCACCTTCAGTCTAAGTGTTTGATATACATTCAAGGGTTACCCCCTATATAGGGTTCTGTGGACACACTACAGATTCCGATAATCAGGAATCTTGCATTTTTGTGTTTGTTAAAAAGATAACACTAGTCTAATTCATGCACAAACACTTACATTTAGAGCAAAATAATGATTTTGTAACAAGTGCTCCAAATTTAACATTATGTCACTTGTATTAACAGTTTCATGTACTGGTTATGGTACTAGCAGGTTGCAGACACCAGCCCCCATTTCTGGGTAATACCAACTTCAAGTGGTTTCATCACAAGTGAAATTCTTTGAGGCTTCCTCAGTCTGCCTACAGCTCTCTATATTGCTAATATGGAGAAAAACAAAAATCTGCATTAGCAACATAGATTTTGACCACATCTTTCTCCAGAATAAAAGTTCACTTAAAAGGTCATTCTGCACCTTCTGTACCTTATCATTTATTATCTAGATTGTTTGCCGTGAATCACTTGGTTTCTTTACATTCCCCTTATAAAGTGCGGTGGAACATACTAGACGTTGATGAAAAAAAAATAAAGACGTGCTTTTTTAAGTGTCTTCTTCATCAAAAATAACTGCTATTTTGAGTTAAATGTTCTATTTTCTTTGACTTTAACTTTTGTACTCTTTACAGATTTACAGGGAAGCAAACTATTATAAGCTCTACTTTGTCTCAGTGTATCTCTTGAATGTGTATGGAATTTCAGGAAATTTCCAACACCATTTCATTTTTCAGAAGGGAAGGCTACTTTAAAGGGACTTTGTAGTCACCAGTCCCTGTAGGCCCAGCAGTGTAAACATGACCTTTTTCTGAGAAAAGTAATGGTTTACCTTGCAGCTTAGGACCGCCTTTTGTAGCTGCAACTCTGGCATTCACTTGTAGGTCTTCCTGGATAAGGCCCTGCAAAGATTACAGAACTGACATTCAGCATCTCCACACTTTCCAATTATATGCATAACTTACAGATGCACTACTTAAAGAAAATCTGCACTGTGTAATAGACTAATGATGCTATAGGATCACTCTAGGCAAGTCGTCTGGACTATTCCCATTCTCCACAAACACCAGCAAGACACTTGATGTAGTGGTAAATCAAGTAAACTATATTGCACAAAGTGAGAAAGCTTCTGTTACATTAAGATAATTTATTAGTTTGCTATTTACCCAAGTAAACATGAAGAAATATGGAATCTGTAGCGAATCATTTTTTTTAAATTTTTGTTACTAATGATTTTCAGTGCCCATTTCTTTTTCCTCCTTTAATTTTTTTTTTTCAATATATAGTTTTTTATTGTTTTGTAAAAAAGTGACAATACAGAGTCAACTTAACATACATTGCATTACAATATTGTTCAGAATAGTCCAAAGTAATACACAAAGTAGTACACAGTATATGGTGATAACATGTACAGTGCCAGTTCTGTTTTATCACGTAAGTACAGGACTGTATATATTTACCGTCTGCATGGGAACACAACCGTCTAACGCCATAGAAATATATGAGGATACCCATGTAGAAATATTGCTATCATATCCTTGAGAGCTAGACATCTGGTACACTGTTGTGGACACAGCTGCTTTAAACCGCCATCCACTTCCACATCTTAAGTATCTGCATGACGTATGCATCTATTACACAGTACACAGCACCAGGAGAGCGAGTATCAATGCTAAAAATTTAAAATAAATAAAAGTAATGAAAATGAAAGTCCACTGTGGGTACATTTCTGGACCACTTATAAACGAGGTGGTCATCCAGCTGCTTGGTATTGTGGTGCTACAGAGCATTAACTGAGCTGTGACCATGGTCTTAAGATTCTCATAGGTAGGATTGTGACCATACCACCCACGCTCTCCTGCTGCTGTAGCCAGTAGCTGTGAACCATATACTAATCATGGATAAGAACAACATATTATAAACATTAGCATAAAATAAGAGTTAAAATAGACATAAACACCCCTAGGGACAGAAAAGGGGAGGAATGGGATGTGGGGGTGAGCGATAGTCACAGTTTAATACGTGGTGATTTGCGCTACAATATGGTATAGCATAGTCATTTACATAAGTGTTGTGTATGGGCTAGAAAAAGCCTGGGAGAATATCAGAGCAACTTACATTAAAATAAACCTACTGAATGTGGAATACCTTGCGAATTTTAGTCCCTGAGTTGCATCCCACCCGACCTATAACTCCAAATGCAACGTAATTACAGCAGAGCCTGAGAGTCTACAAAGGACTCCCAGTTTTGCCATGTATGCGAAAAGTGTGCATTATTTCCCCCTTTCGCCCATTCATGTTCATGGTGGTATATGTCCTGCACCCTGTGTAGAACATCCTTCAGTGAGGGAGATATAACTTCTTTCCAATGGGATGCAATGCTAATTTTTGCCCCCACTAAAATGTTTAACACTGCATTTCTTGACGGTATGTCACGTAAGTTTGGGATAATATGGAGTAGATAAATCTCCGGAGATAGCGGAAGAGTAATCCCACTTAATGCCCGAATGGTTGATTGTATGGCCTTCCAAAAGTTTTGCAAGTTTGGACAATGCCAAAATATATGATCTATGGACCCCACATCAGCATTGCAGCGCCAGCAGGTTGGTGAAGATAAGGGGTATATTTTGTGAATCCTGGACGGAACCAAATACCATCTCATTAACACTTTAAAGTAGGCTTCCCAAAGTATAACACAGTTCGAGGATTTTTTAGTGTATGTAATGGCTTGTTCCCATTCTAAAAGTGTTGGGGAAATTCCCAACGATGTCTCCCACTGTTTCATATATGGTAGCTTGGGGGAGTCGTGGTTAGTAGACAACAGCAGATAACACAGGGATAGAGTTTTGCAGGAAGGACGACTTAATCTGGCATGGTAACAATGTGCTCCTAACTTGCTAAGTGACAGTGGATCGATGAACCTTATCGATTGTGATGCCAATATATTTTTGACACGCAAATACATGAAAATGTCTTTTGAAGGCAAATTATAACGATCCTGCAATATTGGGAAAGGATGGATGCCATCTGGGCTAAACATTTGATGTACATGAGTGATTCCTAGGGACGACCATCTAGATGTGTGGAGATCGGGAGAAAGTGCAGTCAGGGCTGACAATGGTGCGAGGTACAGTAATTCTGTTCTTGGCCACAGGGCTACATTCCACGCGGACCAAGATTTTGTAAGATAGTGTGATGCCGGGAGTGAGGAGGTTGATGTTAATGGAGTGGATGACCATAGTGCATTGTAGAGAGAATGCGAACCTCCACATGCGGATTCTAGTTCCATCCATACTGGTTTGTGACTGCCCAATATAACATTGAGGCCTTGCGACAGCAGGGTTGCTTTATAGTAGAACAGGATGTTAGGAACATTAAGGCCACCCTTCTTGTGTGGATGCCATAGGGAGTGGAAGGAGACTCGTGGGGGTTTTTTCTTCCAAATATGAGCGTTTATCACCCCTTGGAACCGTTTAATAAGCGAATTGGGTAAAGCGATAGGTATCGTCCTGAACAAATATAGTATGTGTGGTAAAATCATCATCTTGACAGAGTTTATTCTGCCAAACCATGATGTATGGTGAGTGGCCCAAGACTCCATTTGTTTGGAAATTTTATGTAATACCGCTATATGATTTTCCTTAATAATTAGGGATTTAGAGTGTGTCAGTTTGATGCCAAGGTATGAGATTGCTTTAGACTGCCATGTGAAATGGTATGTATTTTTCAGTTCACTCAACATAGGTGTATCAAGTCTTATAGGTAATATCTGGGTTTTGTTCACGTTATTTTTATAATAGGAGACGCCTCCATATGTGGTCAGTGTGTTTAATAGATGCGGAATGGATGCAGATGGATTGGCTAGAAAGATGATTACATCGTCTGCAAAAAGTGCTAACTTTTTTTCTCCCGCTGGAGTAATAACGCCGGGTAATGCCGTATCGAGCTTTATCGTCCTAACTAGGGGTTCTAAACATAAAATGAATATTAAAGGCGACAAGGGACACCCTTGTCTCGTGCCATTAGTAATGCGAAAGTTCCTAGATGCGAAACCAGAACTAAACACCCTGGCAGACGGGGCGGAGTATAAGGCCATGATGCTAGTAAGGAAAGAATTGGAGAAGCCAAAGGCCGTCAAAGTTGCGGACATATAACTCCAATTGAGGCGATCGAATGCCTTCTCCGCATCCAAGGCCAACAAGGCACCCGATGCGCCCCTAGAGTTGACCCAATCAATCAAGTCTATACAGTATCTGGTGTTATCCCCAACCTGCCTGCCAGGAACAAAACCCGCCTGCTCCTCCGAGACTAACTCGGACAGCAGGGGGCGGATCCTGTTGGCAAGCAGCTTGGCGTACAACTTAACATCGGCATTAAGTAGCGAAATTGGCCTAAGGTTACTGCATATTGTTGGTGGTTTATTTGGTTTAGGCAATGTAATAATGTAGGCCTCCAGCATCTCTTGCGGGAATTTACCTGTTGATCTAATTGTATTAAATAATTTTGTAAGGTGTGGTGTGAGATGTGAAGCCATTGTTAAATAGTAATAATTAGAGAGGCCGTCAGGTCCAGGTGCTTTATGTTTTGGTAATAACTTGATAGTATTGGCCACTTCGATCTCAGTGAAGGGGGCATCTAAAACACTGCTATGATGTGATGATATTTTAGGGAGTACGATTCGAGATAAATATTGTGATATGTCTGATGTTGTAGGGGTTGTAGTGTGTGAGCTATCGCTAAGATTATAAAGGTCTTCATAGAAGCTGGCTAGTTCTTCTACGATTTTGTCCGGATTATAGATTCTTACGTGATCTTTGGAGTATAAATATGGAATTTTGGTTTGTAGATATTTTGCTTTCAGTTGGCTAGCCAGTATTTTACCTGCCTTATTACCTGAAATGTAAAATGTTTGTCGAGTTTTACGCGCTTGAACGATATAAGATTGTGTTTGAAGAAGATGAATATCTTGCTGTACTTTGGTGATTTGACGTGTGATTGCCCTAGATGGGGATAATTTGTTGGAGTCCTCTAGTTTCTGAAGGGTTTGGCGAAGTGCGGACTCCTTAGATACATAACTCTTTTTAGCTATGGAACCCAATTTAATTAAGTGGCCCCTGACAACTGCTTTATGAGCCAGCCATTGAGTTTCAACTGTGGTATCTGTCGTGGAATTAACAGTAAAATAATCATCCAGAACCGTGGAAATGTATTGAATGTTTACCGTATTGTCAAGTAAAGTTTCATTCAGGCGCCATTTACCTCTCCCCGATGTAGGATGTGGTACTGCTAGTGTGATCAGGATTGGGGCATGATCGGACCATGTCCGAAGCCCAATGGAATGGTCCAGAAGATGTGGGAGGGTTTGCTTATCCACTAAGCATAGGTCAATACGAGAATATGTTAAATGGACCTGTGAGAAATATGTATAATTCCGTGCTGTTGGGAATAAATTCCTCCAAGTATCAAATAGATCTTGTTCAAAGAGAAGTTTAGAGAATAGCTTACTATAGTGAATAGATAATTTATTGGGAGGTTTATTGTTAACGCGTTGTATGTCCAGAGAGGGTGCAAGGGTACAGTTGCAATCTCCACAGATGATAACATGGCCCTGTTTGACGGAATTTATTTTCCTGATAGCTTTGTTGAGAAACGAAAATTGGGCCTCATTAGGAGCGTATAGCGACACCACAGTTAATTGAATACCATTGAGTTCGCCTACTAAAATTAATAAACGCCCATCTGGAGTTGTGAGTTGTTTATAGGCTGTATAAAGCCAATCTTTGTGAAAAAAAATCGCCACACCCTTGGACTTGTTTGGTGAATAAGCATGATACACTTGTGGATACAGTGAAGAGCGAATCTGAGGGGGGTTATGTTTCGCGAGGTGCGTCTCTTGGACACAGACAATCGCTGTTTTTGCTTTGTGCATGTCCTTCAACAGTTGCTTGCGCTTGTAGGGGCTATTGAGACCCTTTACATTAAGGGAGAGGATTTGTAGTGTGTTAGGCGGCATTAATTTCTTATAGAGAGTGGGAATATGGACAATCGTGGCATCTTAACACGGTACCAAGCGTAGAGCATCATTAGAGGTGTGCAGCATCGCCCAATTTGGAAGCAATGGGTACAAATTGAAGCAGAAATACACTCAATATTTCCTATGCCGTAGGTATTCTCAAGGCTCATGAGAGGTTTCGGTGCTGTGCTATCAAAAGTGCTCTTACATGGAAAAGGAAAGGGTGGGGGAGGGCATGAGGGAGGAAACCAAAGGGGTAAAAACATTAACAATAACATAAGTATAAACATTGGAAACCCATGATGGGTTTCACTTAAACCGTCCTCCACAGGATATGCATGAACATATCCCATGACGACCTAGGGGGGAATTTTGGGCTCCACCCGACCTATGTCACCTTATAATTGCTGCCTAATACAATTGCACGTTGAACAGTCCACGGGAATGGTATAGTGGTACCCTCGCATTAAACGAGTGATATTGTTATCCCAACCTTGATAATAAAAATAGAAAGAAAGAGAAAAAAAAAAAAAATGTATATAGTACGCAGGATATGTTTCTTCATGCATGTATGTATTATACTGTTACGCCGAGTGGCAATAGCAGCATTCGGCATAGTTATCTGAGTACCTCGTATATCATGGCTGCTCATTCAGGATGCGTGCGTCTGTATTGGTGGTGATCTTTCAGTTCACGGCAGTATAACGATCCCCGGAACCAGAGCCCTAGCACCGGAGAGGAAATACCCCACAACTGCAGTATACCCATATACATGAGGTGTAAATCTTCTCCCTCACTAGAAGGAATAGATTGTGTCAGGGTTTAATGCTCATACAGCTTCCATTCTACTAAGGAAACTTTAAGCAACCATTATACGTTATTACGGACAGACATGTTCTCCGTACCTTATGAGGGCTATTACTAGGCATCAGAAAAAAAAAAAAAAAAAAAATTTCTCCTGTACCCTATGCTTCACAAATCAAATTATTCTAAAGTCAGAATTAAGAAAGCTTTTCCGGGGGACCGGTAATACAAGTCACATACAAGACAACCACATCGGGTACTTCCAACAGAAGGGAACAAGGAAGGGCTCCCGTAGTTACAGTGTACATGTCAATCATGACTGCTAGCCAGTTAGTGTACATCCCCTCCCGAAACCTATATATACCATGTCAATATTAGCATATTACATGATGGCACAGTGATACGCCATAAAATTTACAGAGCTTACACTAACATTATCTCTGACCCGTTATGTGATATGCAGGCGTATAACAACATAATGAAGCAATATACTCAAGTACATAACTAACGCATTACACAGAGGGTACTTATCAACATGTCCATGTGTAGACACACGTAAGCAAAAAGGGTCATGGAGTGGCGGCTGGTGATTTCGCCATTTGCCAATCTGCTTGAAGTTTTCTTGGGGAGGCATTGTTCGATACATTTTGGGGATGAGGGGTCTCAGACCATAGTCCCCAGGATACGATCAACTTCATACCTTCCGCCGGGTCAATCGCTATATGGTTGCGGCCCTGTCGCCATATGATCAATTTCGTGGGATATCCCCATTTGTAAGCCACGTTGTTGTTCCGTAGCGTTTTAGTCACTGTTATAAATCCTCTTCTTTTTTCCATCGTGGCTGCTGATAAGTCAGCAAAAAGGGCAATCTTTTGATGCGGTTCTGGAAGAGGTGTAGTTTTCCTCGCCGCTGCTAGTAGGGTGTCCTTATGTGCAAAATAATGAAATCTTACGATGACATCCCTAGGGACTTCATTAGATAGACGAGCAGGTTTTGGGAGTCTGTGCATGCGGTCATAAGCCCACGCGGAATCAGGTAGGCCCGAGACCAGGGCTTTGCATATAGATAAAATGTAAGCTGGTAATGCAGCTTGAGTAACATCCTCCGGTATTCCCCTGAATCTAATATTTTGCCTTCTAGACCTATCCTCCATGTCCGCAAGCTTGTCTTTTAATAAAGAGTTTTCTTCTGACAATTTCTGAACTTTGTCCACCACTTCATTATGTGCCAAACAGAGCTCATCAGTTTTATTTTCCAGATGGTTTGTTCTGTCACCGATGTTAGAAATTTCCTTTCTCAGATCGCTGTTAATTCGATGAAAATCTGCATTAATGGTAGTTCTGAGCTCTTGTAACATTTTATGAAGACTGCGTTCCGTTATCGGAGCTTCAGAATATTTAGAACTCTGCTCGCAATCTGAAGGCCCATCAGAGAAGTTGGATGCCTCGTCGCCATCTTGGACTTCTCTGCGACGGTCCGTTTTTTTCGATTTTGTCATGTCCGACAACTTTATCTGCTTAGGAGGAGCCATGTTAGGGTGGCAGAATACTCCGGTGAATCCAGGGTAGAGGGTTTCGCTTAAGTAGTCGCTGAAAGCCGTGCAATTATGCGCTTAAGGTCGGGATATCGGCGGAGCTCCTATGCCATGCGTCCGCTCTCACCGGAAGCCAGACACGCCCCCCCTCCTTTAATTTTTATATTTTATTTCCATTCCACATATAAGTAGTACAGATATATAATTGCAAGTGGATGCATAACAAAGCAAAAAAAGAGAAACTCTATGTAACATTCATGGAATGCAGAAGATGTAGATTACATTTTGGTTTATCAAATAAAATTTACCATAATATAAAAATGTAGAGTTTTTGAAATTGACAATTTAAAACCAATTTCCCTTTTTACACTTCATATGCCACACAGGGCCAATGTCAACCCTTTGACATCTACAGGGTTATATATTTTAATATTAACTGACCATTTTTACAGTATTACTCATGCACAGAAGATTGCCTAAATTGTGTGGCTTGTGTTGCATATTAAGGAAGTGGCTTTTTTTTTTTACACAACACAAACAGTTATTTACTGAACTTGTGTATATTAAAAGAACATGAATTGGATGTACAGATGAAGCAAATGCAATGGCCTGCCTTCTTACACATGTAGAAGCCAGATATAGTCCATGTGACACAGTTTGAGGCTACGCTAGTTACGAAATAACGAGAACGCATGATTATGAAACAGTTTTTCTATATGTTAGCAGACGTGTGAAAATATATTTGTCTGAATTAAAATCTTTGACTGAACAGTTAAGAAGTTTGCACATATTTACCCAATGTCCGTTTATATTAAGAAAAAAAACGGTGTCTCGTAATAACTTCCTGGTTTTATATTTACTTGAAAATATCAGGGTTATTCACTAAAGTGAGAATTCAAAGTGAAATCAAAGTGAATTTCAAATGTACAGTCAAAATAACGTAATATAAAAAATTACCTTTCACACAGATGTTCCGTGCCCCCTCCATCACTAAAAGTGTGGTTCCCCCTTCCCATTAACAGGAAATTCACTTTAACAGCAGGTAATCTCTGATATTCTTGGTCACTCTTTTGTTTTGGAAATCCCCTCATGCCATCCTCTCATCACGATAAGTATCTTACTTAGCAGTGTTTGCATTTAATATTATAAATAGTGGTTGTTTGTTCCCTGTTCTTTCAGGCAATTCACATTCGCAAGATATTACATGCACATGAATGCAATGCCATTGTTAAATAAGATCACTAATAATAACAGGAATAAAAAAGGGGGCCATCTTTGATAAAGTGTATTTTATATATTTGACTCACAAAAAAACAAACAAACAAAAAAACAAAGTAAGGGAGGATCACAAAGGATTGTATGTTATCATACAAAGATTTTTTTTTATTTTTTTGTTCTGTTCTTTGAGAATGACTTAGATACCACAGGCAGACAATTAGAATTATTTAGATTTAATACTTTATTTGGCATGACATTGCTTATCTCAGAACACAATTCTATATCCAATATCAAAATGACAATATAGTACTTGGAATCCCCTGACCATGCCTCTCAATTTATTGTAAAACCATTTCCCAGCAGTTTAAAGCTGAAAGATGGTTCCTGGCCTCCACATCCCAGCCTTCACTGTCCTTCTTACTAAGGCAGATATTGCACTCTTCCTTAGTCATTCCAATTCATAACAGCATTGCTGACTTTGATAGGCTGAAAGTGGTCACCTGACACTCTCAGTCAATCACCATCATCCATTGCTGCTCAAGCTCATACTTCCTCATTAGCTTGAGCAGCACAGAGGGCATGGGCTACTGGTTTAACACATAAGGACAGTGAAAGGGGACAAAATCTATAACCACTTCAATTAGATTAATAAGTTACAGTGCCTACAGTATTTAAGTTTTTACTTGGTGCCTGGTATTTTTCTGTGTTTCACCCTGCTAACACGTGTGACATATTTCCTGACCATAATTTCTAGTGTCCTTGTTTATATTAGTTTCTATTCATGTGTGTGTAATATATCTGGATGGATTTTCCATTGAGACTGGCTAGGCTAATGTTCAGTAATGAACCCATTACTTTATCCCAATATTTTTTAGGTGAACTATCAACTAATGAAATAGATTGCGGAACATGAAATAGATTGCGTAAACAATTTTTTCAAGTATTCCCTTGAGTCAGGAAATAATTTATGTAGGCAGATAACTCACAGGTATCCCCACTTCCCTGTATAAATAAATATAAACAATGACAGTATATATTAATTTATTCAACTCTTATAATTCTTTTCACATATTAAATAACATGATAAGTAAATCACATGGCAAGTTTGACCTCTAAGTTGTGATGACTGACAGCGTTAGTGAGTGAGAATTGTTGGAAATTCAAAATTAATTCAAAATATATTTCAAATCTTAGGTCAAATGAACCAAAATGGAAGTTTATCTGACTTGGAGATGTTTTTTTTTTCAGTTCCGTTGCATTGGTTTTAAACTTAAATTTTCTTTGAATCCAGTTTAAATTCCTGAAAATGCTCACTGACAATAAAACTGTAGTGACATCAGTGACATCAGTGACATCACTTCTTGTGGTCCAGAGGCCACATGGGGCAGGTAAGGTTAGATTTACTTATCTGAACCTGTCCCTCACAGGCACCACCATCTTGCTTGCGCTGCTTCTCTTCAACTTCTGGCACCAGGGGCCAAGAGAGTGCAATGCACAAGAGTGCAGCATTGAGGCCTATGGAGAATCCTATGAGACCGCAGGCTCCTCCATAGACACAGCCAATTCCCATCAATGGTGATGGCTGTTGGGATTGACTCTTTGACTTCGCCTAGGAATTCGCCGAGTCTAGGAATGTCAGGTGGAGGGGTAGTTCCAACTTTGTCTTCTGTCTGTTATTCTTTTGACTGGGTTGGAATCTCAGTTAATTTCCAACACAATCAAATTGAGTATGTCATAAAGATTCTATCTTTAAGAAATACATTTTTTTCGGGGAAGGGAGGGAACGATAGTGCAGCTTTAAGATTTTTCTAAATAATAGTCATTAAAAAAAATCAAGATCTCAAAGCTTTTTAAATTTAGCTATGCAATTAGTAAATAGTCCCCTTGAACAGCATTGACATCTTTATATGTTTGACTTTAGGATGAAGCCAGGATTAGATTGATTATGTGTTAAAAAAGCCAAACCCAGTTGTTTTGCACTACACACACAACAGTGATCAGCAAGCCAAATAGCTTTTAGGCACTTTCACAGAAGGAATTTGTGCAATCAATGAATATAGGATTTTATGAAAACAGAAAATTCTCTTTTCATATGCTTTGATTTGCAAAGCAAACCTAGTACCTGTTTCTCTAACTTATCACAATGTAAAATTCTTTGAATACTTTCTTTATACTCAAACAAATAATGCATGACTAAAAAGACAGACAGGTTATGCCCAACAAGTACGCAATCCACTTTTTGCAGACAATGATAGCTGTGAGAGGGTTAAAGTTAGGGATACTTAAAAATAATCTGTCTAAACTTGTTGTTCAGGCCCGTCCCTGTAAGATTCTGCAGCCAATGTAAGAACAAAGCAAGGGTGATATAACAGTCAGTTAGGGGTAACCGTCACTCTTTCCTCCTGCTACACCTGAGCTTCCGTGAAGATGAGGTTGATCACAGTTTTTCTGCTGATTGCGTTCTTTGCTCTGTTCCACTGCTGGACACCACAAGAACACAGTGATGCAGGTAACTCAGAATTCTAGTACTAAGCAGGAATGGTAGACATTTATAAATCTAACATGGATAAGATAATGAAAGTGGAATTGAGATAAACATAATTACATCTCAAAGTAGCTCTGTGGGCATTGGAACCATGTTTAATTGCAGCAAATTGCAGCAAATTGAACAGTGATAATTAACTGATCATTGTATTGATACTTTTTTTAAATTGATATCTGTAAAAGATGTCCATGAGCAAAACCTCACTACAAGTAATTACTTGTAAACCTTCTAAATTGTTGCAATTTAACCATTTAATTATGGATTAGTAAAAGATTAGACCGTGTTGACCCCCAGAGGTACTCTTAATTCTTTGCCAAGATCTGTGTGTTTTCTTTTCCTTTGGAGTACATGTCCAGACTAACGACTGGATTCTCTAAGAGTTTACTCTGCTCATTGAATAGCAATTCCTCTGCTGAAGCCTATTGGAGGGAGTGAGTGAGGGAGTAACCCCTTATTCTGCCAAGAGAATCCAGCCCTATTTGTTTCATTGTTAGGGAAGATTAATATAACAGATATTCAAACTATTGCTACATGCACAAACCCATATCTTTTCAGAGAATATTTTTGAGCTTTTTAAAGTTTTACTTTCCCGTTAATCAGAATCATAACAATTCAAGGATTAGCACAAACTTTAATGGTATACTTTGGCTGCCATAACTATATGTGTTGCTTGGATGCATAGAGTGCATGAATGCACCTAGGTTTAATATACATATACACATATACATATACGTTTTATATGTGTGTGTGTGTGTGTGTGTGTGTGTGTGTGTGCGTGCGTGCGTGTGTGTGTGTGTGTAAAACTTGTATGTCACCAATAGTACTAATAAGTCAGCATTTGTAGCATTGATTGTTCTACATTTGGACAGTGATCTTGTGCTCTGAATAGTTACATAATTATATAAATTGAACAAATAAATCAACCAAGTTCAACCTACCACTTACCTGTATCTACTTTATATTCCTAAAGGGTTTCTCTAAACATCAGGAGTACCCTGGTCCAGTTCCCTGGTAATGGGGCAAACTGTATAGCAGTGGTTCTCCTTATTTGTCAGGTGACACTGTTCCAGCTTCTGCAGAGCTGCATAAGCCAATGCAGTCTCCACTCATTGACTGAGAGTGTCAGCTGATGCCCCAAAGACGTGGTTAGAGGTAGAGTTAGACCTCAGGCAGCACAGGGGTTAAATTCTGTATGTGCAGAGTTGCATAGCGAAACACTGCAGATACAGACTCCATACACAATGACCACTTCAGGTTACTAAAGTTTACATGGTGCTTGGAGTAACCTTTTTAAGGCAAAAATCAAACTTGTAATTAGTCCCAATTATGTTTTTTTGTTTGGATCATCAATATGTTAAAAGCTTAGGGGGGGCGTGTCTGACTTCCGGTGAGAGCGGTCGCATGGCTTAGGAGCTCCGCCAACACCCCGACCTAAAAGCGACTTTATTCACAGCATTCGGCAATAAAACTCAATAAAACTCACCTTACCTGCATCGGAGAGTGCACAGGTACACTATGCCCTCGTCTAAACAACTAAAGCTCTCTGAAACGGCCAAGCTGAAGAGATCAGAACGCCGCAAAGAAACTCAAGATGGCGACGATGCGCCTAACTTGTCGGATGGCCAGTCTGACTATGAGTCACACACTACCAAGTACTCAGAGGCTCCTGTCACGGAGCGCAGCCTTCACAAGATGCTGCAGGAACTCCGAGCGACAATAACAGCCGATTTTCATCGTATAAATGGAGAACTGCACAGAGAAATCTCCAACATAGGTTAAAGAACAAACAACCTGGAAAACAAAACGGATGAATTATGTGCGGCCCACAATGACATAGCGGACAAACTCCAGATACTTTCGGAAGAAAACGCATTGCTAAAAATCAAAATGGCGGACATAGAAGACAGATCTAGAAGACAAAATGTCCGCTTTAGAGGCATACCGGATGATGTATCCCGTGATGCGCTGCCAGCTTACATTCTTTCCCTATGCAAGTCTCTAGTCCCAAGCCTGCCCGACTCAGCGTGGGCCTACGACCGCATGCATAGGCTACCACGCCCGACTCGCTTGTCAAACGAAGTCCCTAAGGATGTTATTGTCAAGTTCCACTACTATGCGCATAAAGAAACGCTACTGCAGGCTGCGAGAAAAATCTCAACTTTGCCAGAACCTCACCAACACATCGCTTTATACGCAGATCTATCAGCGACCACGATGGCGAAAAGGAAGGAGTTCATTACGATCACTAAGACTTTACGAAACAACAACGTAATCTACAAATGGGGGTATCCCACGAAACTGGTTATATGGCGACAAGGTCGGAACTATGTGGCGAATGATCCGAAAGAAGGTATGAAGCTGATTACATCCTGGGGCCTATGGACCGGATCACCCAAGGGACCAGAATCCGTAGAAACCGCATCACCTAAGAGGTTCCAAGCTGATTGGCAAATGGCTAAATCTCCAGCCAAGGACCCTTGAACTCTCTAATCATAATTACCTACATGCAGGTTATGTTGATATGAGGTTTGCCTTAGCGATGTTATTTTGTCAGATTGCACATTATGTTTATGTTTTTGCCCTACTTGATCACTAAATTAGAGAGATAGGCCCCGCATTAATGTACGCCACATGGGCCCATGCCCAAATCACGTGGTGCCCCCTCAGCGATATTTAGCATTAACTTACGCTCTTTTTTTATATAACGCTAAAATAGCCTGCGCTTCCTTTAATTAGTGTGCAACCTCACCATATCCTGGTGCACCATATTGTACCATCCTCACCTGTGTAAATTCTGAAAACTGTATCTCAATGTTATTTTGATGCTTTAACGAACCTCTGACAATTCGCTCACCGAGCCCATACTACTTGTGTATACGCAATGTGGTACTCTAACATACCCCATGTACTCCCAGTTTACGTTCATACACGAACGATGTTTACGTCCCACGTGGGTGCTCTCTGAGAGCAGGTTTCATGCAAGTTAAGGTTCTTCAAATTCCACATATGTGGTTATTGTTGGTATTATGCAAAATTAAGGTTGCAGACCATAGGTCGGGAGGAGCCCCAAAGCCCCTCGTCGTGTCACTCATGGGTATAATAGTTTCTACCCTGAGAATGGCTACGATTGTTAACCTTACTAAGGGTTATATATGTAAATACTTTCGTTATTGGTGTATTTCCTCTTTTGTTTTTGCCCTCCCCCCTCCCCCTCTTGTTCTTCACCTAGATGGTTCCCAGGAAACCCCATTGCAGGAAAGGCGTGTTCACTGCCGTCCCCCCGTGACCACTCGTTCTGCCAACACGGATTCAATGACACCGAATGACCCAAATCTCTCATGGCTCAAGGTACTCAGAGCTCGCAATACATCTTTCATCAGGATAGATCACTCCCTAGCCTCATTAATACTCACCCATTATGGCTCCTAAGTCAATGACAATCCTCTCCATAAATGCCAAAGGCCTCAATAGCCCTTATAAGAGAAAGCAATTACTGCAGGAAATGCATAAATCAAAGGCGGCCATTGTATGTGTGCAAGAAACTCACTTTACAAGTAAAAACCCACCCCAACTTCGTTCCCCGAACTACCACACAGCTTATTTTGCATACTCGCAAACTAAATCTAAAGGAGTTGCAATAATATTCCACACGGATTGGGTGTTCACATTACGCAAACAATATACTGATAAGGAAGGCAGGCTACTTATACTAGTAGGCGAATTAAATGGAATACTGTTGACAGTAGCCTCCCTTTATGCCCCCAATGAGGCACAAATTTCATTTCTAGGCAAAGCATTCAAAAAAATTGCATCCATCAAACAAGGACACTTAATCATGTGTGGTGACTGTAATTGCACCCTAGACCCCTCTCTGGACATCAAACGCACAAACAACAAGACCCCCATCAAATCCTCCGCACATAATAGCAAATTACTCTCTCAACTCATTCATAAACACGACCTCTATGATACATGGAGGAATTTATTTCCAAAAGCCCAGGATTACACATACTTCTCGCCCGTCCACTTGACATATACGCGCATTGACATGTGTTTCATTGACAAATTTACACTTCCTCATCTTTTAGATCAAACCATTGGTCTTAGAACGTGGTCAGACCATGCTCCAATACTGATCACACTTGAGGTACCATACCCCCCAAGAGGGAGGGGAAAGTGGCGTTTAAATGAGGCCATTCTGGATGACCCCGCAAATAGCCAACAGATTTCCACAACCCTTGATAACTACTTTTCCCTCAACTCTACCGCAGACACATCAGTGGAAACCCAATGGCTTGCACACAAGGCGGTTATCAGGGGGGAATTCATTAAATTAGGCTCCATTGCCAAAAAACAAATCATTTCCAGAGACGCCACACTCCGTCAAAACCTCCTCACATTGGAAACTTCCAATAAAAAATCTCCATCTAAATCTACCTCCAAACAAATCGCTAAACTGCAAGGATAAATTCAAAATCTCCAGGCCCAGATGTACACCAAACGCCTACTCAGAACCCGCCAATCATATTACATTCAAGGCAATAAAGCAGGGAAACTATTAGCCAATCAATTAAAAGTTAAATACTTGCAGACAAAAATCCCGTATGTTTTCTCCAAAGACAACACCAGAATTTACAACCCTAACGATATTGTGGATGAATTGTCCCATTATTATGAAGATCTATATAATCTGGCCGCCAACAAGACCACGCACATACCGAACTCTCTAGAGATATCACACTATCTATCCCAAATTACGTTGCCACAAACTACAGGACCTCAAAACGATCTCCTAGATGCACCATTCACAGAGGAGGAAGTAGCCCAGGCAATACGCTCCCTACCCAAATATAAAGCCCCAGGACCTGATGGTCTCTCCAACTATTATTATATTAAAATGTCGTCATTCCTAACACCGCATATCACCAAACTGTTTAATGAAATTAGATTGATAGGCAAATTTCCCAGCGAAATGCTGGAAGCTTACATCATCACCCTGCCTAAACCTAATAAACCACCAACAATTTGCAGCAACCTACACCCAATTTCCCTACTTAATGCAGATGTCAAATTATACGCTAAACTAATTGCTAACAGACTTAAACCCCTCTTACATACTCTAATTTCGGAGGAACAAGCAGGGTTTGTTCCTGGGAGACAAGTAGGCGACAATACCAGATATTGTATGGATCTGATTGATTGGGCCAATAAGCAAAACGGAAAGGGCGTCTTAATGGCGCTAGACGCAGAAAAGGCGTTTGACCGCCTAAATTGGGAATACATGACCGCAACACTGTCGGCATTCGGCTTCTCACAAGCCTTTCAGACCAGTGTTCTGGCCCTTTACTCCGCACCATCTGCCAAAGTTTTCAATTCTGGCTTCACATCCAGAAGTTTCCAAATTTCAAACGGAACAAGACAGGGGTGTCCCCTGTCTCCGCTGATATTCATCCTGTGTCTAGAGCCCTTGATTAAAACAATAAAACTTGACACGAATTTACCTGGACTTGTTACCCCAACAGGAGAGAAAAAATTGGCTCTCTTTGCGGACGATATTGTGCTTTTCCTTGCTAACCCGACTGAATCCATTCCACAGCTTTTAAGTACTCTATCTACTTATGGCTCCATATCGTATTACAAAAATAACGTCGGTAAAACACAAATACTCCCTATAGGCATCAGCAAACAAGTAACACAGGATCTGAAAGATAAATACTCCTTTGACTGGAAAACGAAGGCTCTTTCTTATCTAGGGATAAAACTAACACACTCTAGGTCACAGACAATAAAAGAAAACCATATAGCGGTCCTTACCAAGATCACTAAACAAATGAACGCGTGGGATAAACTTTACACATCATGGATAGGCAGAATTAACTCAGTAAAGATGATGATTCTTCCCCATATACTCTATCTGTTCAGAACACTGCCCATAGCTTTGCCTCCTTCTCTTATCAAACGATTTCAAGCGGCAATTAACGCCCACATTTGGAAAAGAAAACCACCAAGAGTGGCCTTTCGGACACTCTGGCGTCCACTCCGGCAAGGTGGGCTCAGTGTACCAAACATAGCACATTACTACAGGGCAACATTATTGGCGCAAGGCCTCAACCTCCTATTGGGCACGACGAAACCGGTGTGGGTGAAACTTGAATCCGCATGCGGTAACTTAGTCTCCCTCCCAAATACCTTGTGGGCCTCCGACTCCCCGTCACATCCCTCCATGCTCCCAACAACTCGCTTTTTCTTAAATTCTTGGCAAAAGTGGAGCAAATCACTGTGGTCTACGGAGGAGTCACTGTATCTGGCACCTCTATCAGCCCTTTCCAGTATTTCACCTGATCTCCCGACACACAAGTGGATGACACTAGGCATGACCCATGTTCACAAATTATTCGATAGAAATGGGTTACACCCGTTTCCAATACTACAGGCGACATACAATTTACCACCAAGGGATATATTTTTGTATATCCGATTGAAAAACATACTTCATTCCAACTCAATCAAATATATCAACCCGATGGCATTTAGCCGATTAGGGAGGAAATGTTACAATGCAACAATATCCCGTCACTCTTGTAAATTTCTCTCCCTATGCTACTTAATGCAAAACGACACCAGCAAACTTGTAAAATTGCCTTATATGCTTAAATGGGAAGAAACGTTGGGTATAGCCCCCACTATAGATGAATGGGAATATACTATTTCATGCACTCAAAAATCATCTAATTGTGCCACGCTTTGGGAAGCATATGCCAAAATGCTGATGAGGTGGTATTTGGTCCCGAGCAAACTTCACAAAATTTATTCTGACTCCTCCCCATTGTGCTGGAGATGTAATAAGGTGGAAGGATCTCTGGAACATATATTTTGGTACTGTGATGACATACGTGATTTCTGGCGTGACATACAAAGCTCCATTCACTCACTTTGCAAAATTAAGATCCCACTCACGCCCAAAAGTTACTTGATTCATTTCATTGATGACCTGCAGATTTTACCTGCAAGAGATGCGGTAATTAACATACTCTTAGCTGCCAAAATTAGCATAGCAACCCACTGGAAAAGTCCCACCTGTCCTACGGTAACAGAGGTTATTCGCAGAACTGACACCACGTATTACCATGAAAAAGAATGGGCAAAGCAAGGCCGATTGGCCAAATTCCTAGCCAATTGGCAAAATTGGGAAACATTCAGGGAAACGGTCTTCTAATAACTGTAATTGTATTAATATTATACTGTTATTGGGGTATACACTGGCCTCCACAACCCGCCCCCCTGTTTCCCCCCTTATGTCCAACACTCTTCTGTAATCTCGTCTTTCGCTCTATTCCCTTTGCCTACTCATCCTTGTGCATTAAAAATGGTTCGCAACACTCAAATGGGAATTAACGCTTGTTATGGCCTGCTTTGCGTTTAGAGCGCAAATTCGCAAGTTGTACTGCGCCTGGTTACACGGCATATTAATATCAAACGCCATGGTACCGTATTTCGGGCAAGTGAACATAGCCGATATTGTAAACAGCATTTGGAAAACAGCCGCATACACTCATGCACCTTGTAACATAATAAGATGTTGCCTCCTCGCAGATGTCCAAAGTAAAGTATCCATGTAGGACAAAGTAGAGGTAATGCGTAGATACTTAACTTCGCTGGTGCTTCTTGATGCATGTGTCGTTGACCATAACATTTACTTCAGTCATTGTAACACTATGGTCGAGCCTACTCACCTTGCACATTTTCTTCCTTTGTTATTGTATTATATTATTTCCCCCTGTATGTATAATTGTTATTATTTGTAAAATCTAATAAAACATATACATTGAAAAAAAAATATGTTAAAAGCTGTTACAGCTACACAGATTTTCCTTTATAAAAAAATATGTTAGCATTTCATATATTTTGTAGTTTTTCAAGATGTTTCAAGAAAGCATACATAAGTATACATTATATGGAATGCTTAGGCTGATTTTGACTGCTGCTTTGTCATATTCCTGTAACGAGTTTTTGTTGATGTATTTGCTATGGCTTTTATTGGTCTTAAGTTATTTTCACTTTCAGTTTTTCTAAACAATGTTTAAACAAAAAGATGCACACCAATGCCACTAATAATACTATATAAAGCGTTATTAATACAATATAAAATACTTCTATATGAAACAAACAAAATGAGAAAAATAAGTGATATGGCTAGAAAGTGCCAACCAGAGCGAGGAACCCCCAATGTATTTCCAGTTACCTGAGAATGAATATATACCACCATACATATAAATTGTTGACTATATCCACTGTTTGGTTTCTGAGTCCCTTTAACATTATCCAAAGGCTACAGGGAAAGACCAATGTGAAATACAGCAAAAATTGAATATGTGAAATACAGCAAAAAAATGTCTGTGTATTATACAGTTAGCCCTTTGTTTTTTCCAATTCTATAATATGTTTGTTTTTCCATTTAACAGAGACGAGAGATACTCAAGGTCTGTCAAGAAAAAGCAGAACTATAGGTAATGAAGGAAGATGATATGATAATAGAGTACATCTTTGTTCCCCTGCCCTATAATATGCCCACGAGGATGCCAAGAATGGGCAAGAAATTTGGATCTGTTTGCACTTTTTCTTAACTTGTTTAATAACTAGTGATGTCGCGAACATAAAATTTTCGGTTCGCGAACTTCCGCAAAAGTTTGCGAACGGGTGAACCGGGCGAACCGCCAATGGGCAGGCGAATTTTAAAACCTACAGGGACTCTTTCTGGCCACAATAGTGATGGAAAAGTTGTTTCAAGGGGACTAACACCTGGACTGTGGCATGCCAGAGGGGGATCCATGGCAAATCCATGGAAATTACATAGTTGATGCAGAGTCTGCTTTTAATCCATAAAGGGACTAAATCACCTAACATTCCTAAATTGTTTGGAATAACCTGCTTTAAAACATCAGGTATGATGTTGTATTGATCAGGTAGTGTAAGGGTTACGCCCGCTTCACAGTGACAGACCAAACTCCGCGTTTAACGCACCGCAAACAACAGCAAACAGTCCATTTGCACAACCGCAAACTCCCCATTTGCACAAGGTTGGATACCAAGCTAGCCATGTCCCGTTCCTTGTGCTCACTGATGTCATTGAAGGTCTCTTCCTCCACCCAGCCACGTACAACACCAACGGTCCCCAAAAGGTGACAACAAGCCCCCTGGGACGCCTGCTGTGTTTGGTCTTCCACCTCCTCAAAGCCACCTTCCTCCTCTGACTCCTCTTCTTCAGACTCCTCTCTCTGCGTTGCCTCTCTCTGCGTTATGGAAAAAGATGCTTGGTCGGACCTCCTACTTCAAATTTGGGGCACTGCGCGTGCAATCTAATGTGCCACCAGATAGGAGTGCTGTGTTAAGTAGTACTATTCCTATCAGTTTAATCCCATATACGTCCCCTATCAGGGGACATGTATATAAGGCATCGATTTTTAGAAAGCGGGAGATGGAAAAACATGCTTGGACGGTCCTCCTACTTCAAATTTGGGGCACTGCGCGTGCAATCTAATGTGCCTCCAGATAGGAGTGGTGTGTTAAGTAGTACTATTCCTATCATTTTACTCCCTGTTACATCCACTATCAGGGGACATGTATATAAGGCATCGATTTTAGGAAGCGGGAGATGGAAAAACATGCTTGGTCGGTCCTCCTATTTCAAATTTGGGGCACTGCGCGTGCAATCTAATGTGCCACCAGATAGGAGTGGCGTGTTAAGTGGTACTATTCTTATCAGTTTAATCCCTGTTACATCCCCATGCTACTTAACACACCACTCCTATCTGGTGGCACCAAGCATGTTTTTCCATCTCCCGCTTCCTAAAATCGATGCCTTATATACACGTCCCCTAATAGGGGACGTATATAGGATTAAACTGATAGGAATAGTACTACTTAACACACCACTCCTATCAGTTTAATCCCTGTTACGTCCCCTATCAGGGGACGTGTAAATAAGGCATCGATTTTAGGAACCGGGAGATGGAAAAAGATGCTTGGTTGGTCCTCCTACTTCAAATTTGGGGCACTGCGCATGCAATCTAATGTGCCACCAGATAGGAGTGGTGTGTTAAGTAGTACTATTCCTATCATTTTACTCCCTGTTACGTCCCCTATCAGGGGACATGTATATAAGGCATCGATTTTAGGAAGCGGGAGATGGAAAAACATGCTTGGTCGGTCCTCCTATTTCAAATTTGGGGCACTGCGCGTGCAATCTAATGTGCCACCAGATAGGAGTGGCGTGTTAAGTGGTACTATTCTTATCAGTTTAATCCCTGTTACATCCCCTATCAGGGGACATGTATATAAGGCATCGATTTTAGGAAGCAGGAGATGGAAAAAGATGCTTGGTCGGTCCTCCTACTTCAAATTTGGGGCACTGCGCGTACAATCTAATGTGCCACCCGATAGAAATAGTAACACACCACTCCTATCTGGTGGCACATTAGATTGCACGCGCAGTGCCCCAAATTTGAAGTAGGAGGACCGACCAAGCATGTTTTTCATCTCCCGCTTCCTAAAATCGATGCCTTATATACACGTCCCCTGATAGGGGACGTTTATGGGATTAAACTGATAGGAATAGTACTACTTAACACACCACTCCTATCAGTTTAATCCCTGTTACGTCCCCTATCAGGGGACGTGTAAATAAGGCATCGATTTTAGGAACCGGGAGATGGAAAAAGATACTTGGTTGGTCCTCCTACTTCAAATTTGGGGCACTGCGCGTGCAATCTAATGTGCCACCAGATAGGAGTTGCGTGTTAAGTAGTACTATTCTTATCAGTTTAATCCCTGTTACATCCCCTATCAGGGGACGTGTATATAAGGCATCGATTTTAGGAAGCGGGAGATGGAAAAGATGCTTGGTCGGTCCTCCTTCTTCAAATTTGGGGCACTGCGCGTACAATCTAATATGCCACCAGATAGGAATAGTACTACTTAACACACCACTCCTATCTGGTGGCACATTAGATTGAACGCGCAGTGCCCCAAATTTGAAGTAGGAGGACCGACCAAGCATGTTTTTCCAATTCCCGCTTCCTAAAATCGATGCCTTATATACACGTCCCCTGATAGGGGACGTAACAGGGATTAAACTGATAGGAATAGTACTACTTAACACACCACTCCTATCTGGTGGCACATTAGATTGAACGCGCAGTGCCCCAAATTTGAAGTAGGAGGACCGACCAAGCATGTTTTTCCATCTCCCGCTTCCTAAAATCTATGCCTTATATACACGTCCCCTGATAGGGGACGCAACCGGGATTAAACTGATAGGAATAGTACTACTTAACACACCACTCCTATCAGTTTAATCCCAGTTACGTCCACTATCAGGGGACGTGTATATAAGGCATAGATTTTAGGGAGCGGGAGATGAAAAACCTGCTTGGTCGGTCCTCCTACTTCAAATTTGGGGCACTGCGCGTTCAATCTAATGTGCCACCAGATAGGAGTGGTGTGTTAAGTAGTACTATTCCTATCAGTTTAATCCCTGTTACGTCCCCTATCAGGGGATGTGTATATAAGGCATCAATTTTAGGAAGCGGGAGATGGAAAAACATCCTTGGTCGGTCCTCCTACTTCAAATTTGGGGCACTGCGCGTGCAATCTAATGTGCCACCAGATAGGAGTGGTGTGTTAAGTAGTCCCCCTCATCAGGCCTTTTTTAGTCAAATGTATCGCCCACTGTCAGTCCCTGCGGGATCCATCCCTCATTCATCTTAATAAAGGTGAGGTAATTTAGACTTTTTTGACCTAGGCGACTTCTCTTCTCAGTGACAATATCTCCTGCTGCACTGAAGGTCCTTTCTGACAGGATACTTGAAGCGGGGCAGGCCAGAAGTTCTATCGCAAATTGGGATAGCTCAGGCTACAGGTCAAGCCTGCACACCCAGTAGTCAAGGGGTTCATCGCTCCTCAGCGTGTCGATATCTGCAGTTAAGGCAAGGTAGTCTGCTACCTGTCGGTCGAGTCGTTCTCTGAGGGTGGACCCAGAAGGACTGTGGCGATGCGTAGGACTTAAAAAGCACCACATGTCCTCCATCAACAACACGTCTGTAAAGCGTCCTGTCCTTGCCGGCGTGGTCGTGGGAGGAGGAGGATTACTTTCACCTCTTCCCCTGTTAGATTCCCGTTGTGCTGTGAGATCACCCTTATACGCTGTGTAAAGCATACTTTTTAATTGATTTGGAACTGCTGCATCCTTTCCGACTTGCTATAATTCAGTAACATTTCAGGCACTTTCTGCTTATACCGGGGGTCTAGTAGCGTGAGCACCCAGTACAGGTCGTTCTCCTTCAGCCTTTTTATACGAGGGTCCCTCAACAGGCACGACAGCATGAAAGACCCAATTTGCACAAGGTTGGATGCCAAGCTACTCATGTCCCGTTCCTCATCCTCAGTGATCTCTCTGAAGGTTTGTTCTTCCCCCCAGCCACGTACAACACCACAGGTACCAGATAGGTGACAACGAGCACCCTGGGATGCCTGTTGTGGTTGGTCTTCCTCCTCCTACTCAAAGCCACATTCCTCCTCTGACTCCTCTTCCTCACAATCCTCTTCCAGCGTTGCCTCAGGTCCAGCAAGCAATGCTGATAAGGCTGTTTCTGGTGGTGATGGTGACCACAACTCTTCTTCTTCACACCCATCTACGGCCTGATCCAGCACTCTTCGCAGGGCACGCTCCAGGAAGAAAACAAATGGTATGATGTCGCTGATGGTGCCTTCGATGCGACTGACTAGGTTTGTCACCTCCTCAAAAGGATGCATGAGCCTACAGGCATTGCGCATGAGTGTCCAGTAACGTGGCAAAAAAATTCCCAGCTCCGCAGAGGCTGTCCTAGCACCCCGGTCATACAAATACTCGTTAACAGCTTTTTCTTGTTGGAGCAAGCTGTAACGGATCGCCCAGGGCCGGCGCCACCTGTAAGGCGACCTAGGCAGCCGCCTAGGGCGCAACTTACCAGGGGGCGCCGGATCCCTGCACCCGGTGTCGCTCCTCATGCTGCGCCGCCTGAGCGCTCTTGCAAGCCTCAGGCGGCGCAGCACTGCAGCATGGAGGGCGGCCGGGTTTGAGTGACCGACAGGAGGGAAGCGCAGAGCGCTCCCTCCTGCCGGTCTCTCCATGTAGCGTGGCCGGGCGGCGCGGAACGCGGGACAGGAACCTTTGTTTCCTGTACCCGGCCGCCGGCGGAATGACAGGAAGTGCTCACTCAGTGAGCGCTTCCCTTCAGTCCGCCGGCGGCCGGGTACAGGAAACAAAGGTTCCTGTCCCGCGTTCCGCGCCGCCCGGCCACGCTACAAAGGCAGGAGGGGAGGGTAAGGACCACTAGGGGTGGGAGGGAGGGGGGGAAAAGGACCACTAGGGGTGGGAGGGAGGGGGGAAAAGGACCACTAGGGGTGGGAGGGAGGGGGGAAAAGGACCACTAGGGGTGGGGGGGTGGGAGGGAGGGGGGGAAAGGACCACTAGGGGTGGGAGGGGGGGGGAAAGGACCACTAGGGGTGGGAGGGAGGGGGGGGAAAGGACCACTAGGGGTGGGAGGGAGGGGGGGGGAAAGGACCACTAGGGGTGGGAGGGAAGGGGGGAGATAAGGGCCACTAGGGGTGGGGGGGCTATAAGGACCACTAGGGGTGGGGGGAGGGGGGAAAGGACCACTAGGGGTGGGAGGGAGGGGGGGGAAGGACCACTAGGGGTGGGAGGGAGGGGGGGAAAGGACCACTAGGGGTGGGAGGGAGGGGGGGAAAGGACCACCAGGGGTGGGGGGATAAGGGCCACTAGGGGTGGGATGGAGGGGGATAAGGGCCACTAGGGGTGGGAGGGAAGGGGATAAGGACCACTAGGGGTGGGAGGGAGGAGGGGATAAGGACCACTAGGGGTGGGAGGGAGGGGGGGGAAGGACCACTAGGGGTGGGAGGGATGGGGATAAGGACCACTAGGGGTGGGAGGGAGGGTGGTATAAGGACAACTAGGGGGAGAGAGGGGGTATAAGGACCACTAGGGAAGGAGGGAGGGGGGGAAAGGACCACTAGGGGTGGGAGGGAGGGGGGGAAAGGACCACCAGGGGTGGGGGGATAAGGGCCACTAGGGGTGGGATGGAGGGGGATAAGGGCCACTAGGGGTGGGAGGGAAGGGGATAAGGACCACTAGGGGTGGGAGGGAGGAGGGGATAAGGACCACTAGGGGTGGGAGGGAGGGGGGGAAAGGACCACTAGGGGTGGGAGGGAGGGGGGGGGGGAGGGGGGAAAGGACCACTAGGGGTGGGAGGGAGGGGGGGAAAGGACCACTAGGGGTGGGAGGGAGGGGGGGAAAGGACCACTAGGGGTGGGAGGGAGGGGGGGAAAGGACCACTAGGGGTGGGAGGGAGGGGGGGAAAGGACCACCAGGGGTGGGGGGATAAGGGCCACTAGGGGTGGGATGGAGGGGGATAAGGGCCACTAGGGGTGGGAGGGAAGGGGATAAGGACCACTAGGGGTGGGAGGGAGGAGGGGATAAGGACCACTAGGGGTGGGAGGGAGGGGGGGGAAGGACCACTAGGGGTGGGAGGGATGGGGATAAGGACCACTAGGGGTGGGAGGGAAGGTGGTATAAGGACAACTAGGGGGAGAGAGGGGGTATAAGGACCACTAGGGGAGGAGGGGAGATAAGGACCACTAGGGGGGAGAGAGGGGGTATAAGGACCACTAGGGGAGGAGGGGAGATAAGGACCACTAGGGGGGAGAGAGGGGGTATAAGGACCACTAGGGGGGGGAGAGGGGGTATAAGGACCACTAGGGGAGGAGGGGGGATAAGGACCACTAGGGGAGGGAGGGGGATATAAGCACCACTAGGGGGGAGAGAGGGGGTTTAAGGACCACTAGGGGGGAGAGAGGGGGTTTAAGGACCACTAGGGGAGGAGGGGAGATAAGGACCACTAGGGGAGGAGGGGAGATAAGGACCACTAAGGGGGAGAGAGGGGGTATAAGGACCACTAGGGGAGGAGGGGGGATAAGGACCACTAAGGGGGGGGGGGTAAGGACCACTAGGGGTGGGAGGGAAGGGGATAAGGACCACTAGGGGTGGGAGGGAGGGGGGGGAAAGGACCACAAGGGGTGGGAGGGAGGGGGATAAGGACCACTAGGGGTGGGGGGGAGGGTGGTATAAGGACAACTAGGGGGGAGAGAGGGGGTATAAGGACCACTAGGGGAGGAGGGGAGATAAGGACCACTAGGGGGGAGAGAGGGGGTATAAGGACCACTAGGGGAGAAAGAGGGGGTATAAGGACCACTAGGGGGGAGAGAGGGGGTATAAGGACCACTAGGGGGGAAAGAGGGGGTATAAGGACCACTAGGGGAGGAGGGGAGATAAGGACCACTAGGGGGGAGAGAGGGGGTATAAGGACCACTAGGGGAGGAGGGGGATAAGGACCACTAAGGGGGGGGGGGGTAAGGACCACTAGGGGAGGAAGGTAAGGACCACTAGGGGAGGGGAAGGTAAGGACCACTAGGGGAGGGGGGGAGGAAGGACCACTAGGGGAGGGGGGGGAGGAAGGACCACTAGGGGAGGGGGGAGGAAGGACCACTAGGGGAGGGGAAGGTAAGGACCACTAGGGGAGGGGAAGGTAAGGACCACAAGGGGAGTGGAGGGGGGAGTAAGGACCACTAGGGGAGGGGGTGAAGGAACACAGGGGGAACGGGGGTGGGGAGGTAAGGACCACTGAGGGAGGAGGAGGGGAGGTCCACTAGGGGTTTGGGAGAGGGAGGACCACTAAGGGGGGAAAGACCACCAAAGGAGGGTAAGGAGGGAGGACCACTAAGGAGAGGGGAGGAGGGTAAGGACCACTAAGGGGGAGAGGGAGAGGATAATGACCACTGAGGGGGGGGAGATTACCACTAAGGGGGTGGGGTGGAGTAGGGGAAGGTCTACTAAGGGGTTTGGGAGAGGGAGGACCACTAAGGGGTTTGGGAGAGGGAGGACCACTAAGGGGGGGGGGGGAGCTGGGAGTGAGAAGACCACCAAGGGGGAACTGCAGAGAGACAGGGGGCCAAGGGAGAGCACTAAGGGACAGAAGGGGAGAACATGGAGGGACAGAAGGGAAGGGGAAATCAATAATTGACCGGAGGGGAGAGCACTATGAATTTTAAAAATAAATAAATAAAGCGCTGCTCCCCTCTCAGTCCTTATCCTACCCCACAAACCCTCTCTTTTACACTACACACATACACAATGCATCCCCCCCACATACACACACACACACACAGAAACATACAATGCATTCCTACTCACACACAGACACACCCGAAACACACAATGCATCCCTTACGTTCACACAAACACTAATTCTCTTAGACACAGAAACTACATTACATACACAGAAACAAACTTTGCACCCCTTACACACACACACACACACACACACACACAGAAACATACAATGCATTCGTTATACGCAAACACACACTGCATCCCCTATAAACACACTACATCCCTTACACAAATTGCACACATAAAACATCCCCAACTCATGGATGGGCCATGTAGGTGGAATTATGGGTGGGCATTGTAGGCATACTCATGGTCAAGCTCTGGGGGCCCAGACCTTGAGCTGTGTAAGGGGCCCTAAAAAATGGAGCTGCTTCCTGTTCGTTAATTGTTGTGAGCACTGTTAAAAACAGTCTCCAGAGAGCCTCTTCTACACCAGACCTGTGGAGCCAGACTGAGCCCATCATCAGCCTCTTGTCCTCATCTGGTGGTAAGTAGGCAATCCAATATATTATTAGTGGCACTAATTTCTAATTTACCTCACATTAAATGGATACTATAGTCACCAGAAGCACTACAGCATAATGTAGTGGTTCTGGTGTCTATAACCTGTACCTGTAGGCTTTTTAATGTAAACACACTGTCTTTTCAGATAAAAGACACTTTGTGAAGACTGCCGTTGGCCCATATGGCATAGCATATGGGCGGGGCATTGTGATGTCACATGGGGGGTGAGGGGGGGGCGGCCAAATTTTTTTTGCCTACAGCGGCAAAAATCCTTGCACCGGCCCTGGGATCGCCTGGCACCCCGACTGAGTACCTCCGTTAAAGGATGCTCCTGAGGACTCCAAGCACTCTGGCAGACACCACAATCACCGAATCTGAGAAGCATATAAATCCTCTCAAGCCTCTGAATGCTGTAGACAGTTGAATAGGAACCATACAAATAGGTTTTCAATCCTAGCAGTCAAACTGGAACATCATACAATAAATCCTCCCCCAATAATGAGACGACACTTCACTTTGAGGGTTAAACAGGAACTCTGGACTGGCCCATCCAGCCTGGCTTTTATTACACTTGTACACTTACAGGCCACACCCAGGGGGAGGCATAAAATGACCAATCACATACATGGTTCAACCCACACATCCCCTCCCCTCAGATAACAGTAAACCCAATTATACGGTACACATTTTTAGCCAAGTTCTGGATGTACCCCAAAAACAGGGGGTACACCTTTAAATCCAGCATCGCTGGATAGCCCTTATTCAGGGGGACAACATATCCAAAAATCATTTGACCGACCGCATGGGTAAAGTATCCGAAAACAGTTCCATGCATTTTGGCCCTGCGGTCGGTCACAGACAAGGGAATGAAAACAGACGAATTGCCTGTGTTATAGAGCCTGGAGAGGGTTTGAATGAATTCCCTTGTTTGCGGGGTTCTTTCTACCGAACGGCGGGCCATTCGGTAGTTTCTATACGAATTTCTGGAAGTATGGAGGTCTCAGCGGTGTTTGCCTAGTCGAGTGTCCGATTTTAGTTCCAGACACTCGACGGCAAAACACCGCTGTTCGGTAGTTTAAGATGGCCGCCGCCACGTGTTCGTTTCCCGAATGGCGGCCACCCAGAGGACAAAGAATACATTACACTGATTGCCAATTACCCGTTTGCAACATTGTTGCAAACGGTAATTGGAGGCATACTTATTCCTGGGTGGTCTGGTTGTTCGGTAGTTTCACTCAGTATAATGAATGGAGTGATTTTACCGAACAATCAGAAGAATGCTGCATACATATAACCCAGGTTAACTGAACACATTATAACATATGTAATATTAAAGGCAGTATATTGTAATATGCTCCACAGTCTTAAAGGGACAGTAGTCCCAAAAGTCCCAATATGTCCACTGATGCTTTTAAAAGGGCCAGCAGCAGCAATATAAAGTACAATATGCCCCAAATAACCCAGGGGCCATAGTCAGCAGGTAGGAGGCTAGCAAACAGGCTTCTCCAGGGCCCACTGGCGAGGTTGGTTTCGCCACATTATTTATTGTATGCTGTTCCAGTTTGACTGCTAGGATTGAAAACCTATTCGTATGGTTCCTATTCAACTGTCTACAGCATTCAGAGGCTTGAGAGGATTTATATGCTTCTCAGATTCGGTGATTGTGGTGTCTGCCAGAGTGCTTGGAGTCCTCAGGAAACGCTAGGAGCATCCTTTAACAGAGGTACTCAGTCGGGGTGCCAGGCGATCCGTTACATTGGTGGCAAGCGGTGGGGTGGCGTCCTAGTGTGAGGTAAAGCAGCTCGGAGACACAGTTCATTTTGATTACAAAGTGAGGGCAACGCTAGTACCTGTACAGCGCCCCTATCCACAAAAGAAGCAACTGTAGCAGAGCATGCATGGCGCCTGGCTACACTCAGGAGCGGTTGGACAGAGAGGTTGCCATACGGATGGCTTTCTTTGGACCCAACCCCTCTGAGAAAATTGTGCTGTTCATAAGGAAATCAACGGCAGAGTTCCTGCAGCGCCTAGCAGATTTGGACAAAAAGAGAGCTGAAGGTGTCGTCCTTCTCCCCAGCGGCAGTCTACGGTTCAGGGAGAGGAGCCTGTTATCCCCTCTCCCCAGCGGCAGCCTAGCCCACCAAGGGGAGATGTTAAGCCCCACAACAATGTAGATGGGACCGTAGTCTCGGCATCTGCACCACCGGGGATAGGGACCGTCTGTCCTGTCTCCCAACAGCAAGCCAAAGTATTGGAAGGGGAGGCGGTCGGTTTTCCCCTGCAGCAGAGAAAGGTAGTTGTTCCTGCCCCCAAGCAGCAGAGTGATATGCCGGGAAGGCAGTGTGAAAGGCAGGGAGAGGAGAGCAGCGTCCTCCCTCCCCAGTGGCAGTATGATTTTTTGGGAATTGGGAGCCCAGTCTCCATTCCCCAGCGGCCGAGTGATGTGCCGGGAATTGGGAGCCCAGTCTCCATTTCCCAGCAGCAGAGTGTCCAGCAGGGAAGAGAGAGCCCAGTCTCCTTTCCCCAGCAGCAGGACACTGTATTGGGAGTAGAGACAGTCGGTCTCCCTCCACAGAGTATGGAAGTATGTATGGGAGAGGAGCTTGCTACCACCTTTCCCCAGCGGCGGATCCGTAATGTGCAGGGAATAGAGAGCTCAGTCTCCTTTCCCCAGCGGCAGAGTGTTCTATCAGGAGAGGAGCTTGTTACACCCTCTCTCCAGCGGCAGACTAACCCACCAAGGGGAGACTGTAAGCCCCACAACTGTGCAGATGGGACTGTGGTCTCTGCACCTACAGCACAGGGTGTAAGGACAGTCAGTCCTGTCCCCCAGCAACAAGGCTGCTTAGCAAAATGGGAGACAGTCGGTATCCCCCTCCAACAGCGGAGCTATGTATCCAAGAGGGAGACAGTCGGTCTCCAGCAGCAGAGCTGCGCAGCTAAAGAGGAGACAGTCGGTCTCCAGCAACCAGGCTCCAACCAGACTACTCCCGTGGTAGTGCTGGCACCAGGGCAGAGTACCGCTGGTCTCTGCCCACTCAGCAACCCACCAAAACAGCCTACCAGCCCCCCACACAGCCGTGGTGAGGCACCTGGACCTGGACAAGTTTTTCCCTTACTCAGGTGTAGCAACCATTTATTGTGGGTGGGCTGTACTGCTGTTTCTGTTTTGTGGGTGGGCTGCTGGACTAACAAGGGCACTGACCGGCAGGGGGTCAGATACCCTGTTAGTCTGTTTGGAAAAGGGGAGAAATGTGGCGAAACCAACCTCGCCACTGGGCCCTGGAGAAGCCTGTTTGCTAGCCTCCTACCTGCTGACTATGGCCCCTGGGTTATTTGGGGCATATTGTACTTTATATTGCTGCTGCTGGCCCTTTTAAAAGCATCAGTGGACATATTGGGACTTTTGGGACTACTGTCCCTTTAAGACTGTGGAGCATATTACAATATACTGCCTTTAATATTACATATGTTATAATGTGTTCAGTTAACCTGGGTTATATGTATGCAGCATTCTTCTGATTGTTCGGTAAAATCACTCCATTCATTATACTGAGTGAAACTACCGAACAACCAGACCACCCAGGAATAAGTATGCCTCCAATTACCGTTTGCAACAATGTTGCAAACGGGTAATTGGCAATCAGTGTAATGTATTCTTTGTCCTCTGGGTGGCCGGCATTCGGGAAACGAACACGTGGCGGCGGCCATCTTAAACTAACGAACAGCGGTGTTTTGCCGTCGAGTGTCTGGAACTAAAATCGGACACTCGACTAGGCAAACACCGCTGAGACCTCCATACTTCCAGAAATTCGTATAGAAACTACCGAATGGCCCGCCGTTCGGTAGAAAGAACCCTGCAAACAAGGGAATTCATTCAAACCCTCTCCAGGCTCTATAACACAGGCAATTCATCTGTTTTCATTCCCTTGTCTGTGACCGACCGCAGGGCCAAAATGCATGGAACTGTTTTCGGATACTTTACCCATGCGGTCGGTCAAATGATTTTTGGATATGTTGTCCCCCTAAATAAGGGCTATCCAGCGATGCTGGATTTAAAGGTGTACCCCCTGTTTTTGGGGTACATCCAGAACTTGGCTAAAAATGTGTACCCTATAATTGGGTTTACTGTTATCTGAGGGGAGGGGATGTGTGGGTTGAACCATGTATGTGATTGGTTATTTTATGCCTCCCCCTGGGTGTGGCCTGTAAGTGTACAAGTGTAATAAAAGCCAGGCTGGATGGGCCAGTCCAGAGTTCCTGTTTAACCCTCAAAGTGAAGTGTCGTCTCATTATTGGGGGAGGATTTATTGTATGCTGTTCCAGTTTGACTGCTAGGATTGAAAACCTATTCATATGGTTCCTATTCAACTGTCTACAGCATTCAGAGGCTTGAGAGGATTTATATGCTTCTCAGATTCGGTGATTGTGGTGTCTGCCAGAGTGCTTGGAGTCCTCAGGAAACGCTAGGAGCATCCTTTAATGGAGGTACTCAGTCGCGGTGCCAGGCGATCCGTTACACAAGCGGTCGAACATTAGGAGTGTTGGGCTGTCGCAAATCAAGCGCCTCACTGGCATGTTGTTTCGCCACTGGATATCGGAAAAGTGCGCCATGGCCGTGTAGGAACGCCTGAAATGGCCACAACCTTCCTGGCCTGCTTAAGGACGTCCTGTAAGCCTGGGTACTTATGCACAAAGCGTTGTACGATCAGATTACACACATGTGCCATGCACGGCACATGTGTCAACTTGCCCAAATGCAATGCCGCCAACAAATTTCTTCCGTTGTCACAAACCACTTTGCCGATCTACAGTTGGTGCGGAGTCAGCCACTGATCCACCTGTGCATTCAGGGCGGACAGGAGTGCTGGTCCAGTGTGACTCTCTGCTTTCAGGCAAGTCAACCCCAAGACGGCGTGACACTGCCGTATCCGGGATGTGGAACAGTACCTGGGGAGCTGGGGGGGTGCCGTTGATGTGGAGCAAGACGCAGCAGCAGAAGAGGACTCAGCCGAGGAGGTTATGGAAGAGGATGGAGTAGGAGGAGTAGAGGAGGTGGCAGCAGGCCTGCCTGCAAGTCGTGGCGGTGTCACTAACTCCTCTGCAGAGCCACGCATTCCATGCTTGGCAGCCTTCAACAGGTTTACCCAATGCGCAGTGTAGGTGATATACCTGCCCTGACCATGCTTTGCAGACCAGGTATCAGTGGTCAGATGGACCCTTGCCCCAACACTGTGTGCCAGACATGCCATTACTTCCTTTTGCACAATCGAGTACAGGTTGGGGATGCCTTTTGTGCAAAGAAATTTTGGCCGGTGTCCCAATAGCTACACATTTTTTGAATGCCTCAGACTCCACCAGCTTGTATGGTAAAAGCTGGTGGGCTAAGAGTTCAGTCAAGCCAGCTGTCAGACGCCGGGCAAGGGGGTGACTTTGTGACATTGGCTTCTTACGCTCAAACATGTCCTTGACAGACACCTGACTGTGGGCAGATGAGCAGTAACTGCTCAAGGCGAAAGACGGAGGGGCGGATGGTTGAGAGGGGGCAAGGAGGACAGCAGTGGTTAACGTGGCTGAAGATGCTGGTCCAGGAGGAGGATGGCGGCTTTGAGCTTGTGTGCTGCTTGTACTCATGTGTTGATCCCATAGGCGTTTGTGAGGTGCGATCATGTGCCTTCGCAAAGCAGTTGTACCTAGGTGGGTGTTGGACTTTCCACGACTCAGTTTCTTTTGGCACAGGTTACAAATGGCATCGCTGTTGTCAGAGGCAGACACACACAAAAAATGCCACACTGCTGAGCTCTGCAATGACGGCATTCTGGTGGTGGACACAGCATGCGTTGATTGGCGTGCTGTCGGGCTGACCCCGGGTGCCGATGCATGCTGTCTGACCAGGGCCGGTGCAAGGATTTTTGGGTACATAGGCGAAGATGTATTTTTCCGCGCCCCCCCCCATTCAAAAATAACATCTTCACCTATGTGCCTCTTAACCAGCCCCTCTCCCCGTCCATTATTGGTCCCCTCCCTTCCCTGTCCCTTTGTGTTCTTCTGACAGTCACACACACTCAATGACAAACACAGAGACTCACTGATCTGACACACACACTGATTGACACTCATTGACAGACACACTGATAGTCACACACAGACTCAATGACAAAGATACTCTCACTGATTTGACAGACACTCACAAACACACACTTACACTGACACACTCATACACTCACATGCAACACTCATACAATCACTCACTCACAGTCACTCACAGACACACATACACTCACTCACGCACACACTCACAGACACACATACACTCACACACAGACACTCACTCACAGACACTCACTCACACACTCACTCACACACACACACACTCACACAGAGACACATACTCACTCACAGACACATACACACTCACAGACACACAGACACTCACTCACACACACACTCACTCACACACACTCACACAGACAGACAGACACTCACACAGACAGACAGACACTCACACACACAGACAGACACTCACACAGACACACTCACACTCTCACACAGACACAGACACTCACACACACTCACACACACAGACACTCACACACAGACACTCACACACACAGACACTCACACACTCTCACACAGACACACACCCACACAGACACTCACACACACAGACACTCACACACTCTCACACAGACACACACACTCACTCACAGACACTCACACACTCTCACACAGACACTCACACACAGACACTCACACACTCTCACACAGACACTCACACATCACATACATTCACAAATTATTTTAATAAATAAATAATATCCACCCAGCCTCCCTACCTGGAGAGCTGGTGTGGATCATTCCCTGGGGTCCAGTGGGGCTGCTGGGCGGCAGTGCTGCGATCAGGCGCGGCGAGGGAGCCGGTGCGCCCTAAGGCGGCCGCCTGTGCCACCTTATGGACGCGCCGGCCCTGTATCTGACTGTGCCACTAGCTCCTTGCGACGACCTCCCCCGGCTTCCAACTCGTCCCCCTGTTCTTCTTCTCTTCTAGCGGGCAACCCACGTGACATCCACGGACGCATCATCATCATCAACCGCTTGACTTGTATCTGACAACTCAGCAAAGGATGCAGCAGTGGGTACAACATCATCATCATCATCATCACACCGTACGTGTGTCATGCTGCCTGCCTGAGACATATCCCTGTTATCTACATCCTCTGGCAATAATGGTTGCGCATCACTCATTTCTTACTACTGATGTGTAAATAACTCCTCTGACATACCAAGTGAAGCGGCTGTGGTGCTAGTGTTGGTGGTGGCGGCAGGCGGGCGAGTGGTAACTTTAGAGGTGCCCGAAGCTAAGCTGGAGGAGGATGGTGCGTCGAGGTTCCGAGCGGAAGCTGTAGAAGATTGGGTGTCCTGTGTTAGTCAGTCAACTATGTCCTCAGAACTTTTCAAGTTCAGGGTACGTGGCCTCTGAACACTGGGCATTATTCTAGGGCCAAAGGGAATCACAGAACCACGACCACGACGGCCCCTGCGAGGTGGCCTGCCTCTGCCTGTCATTTTTTTTTCGATTAGTGGTACTATGCGTGCAATCTACTGTAACAACAGATAGGAGTGGCACTGGTGTGACACTGTGCCCTGGCAGGACCTGAAACGCACACTCGTGAAGGAAACTGACTGCTATTATATTACAGTCCAAAAAGTTTATTTTTTATTAAATGCAAGCTATTGGGTCACCATACATGAGTGAGTGGTGGCACTGGGCAGGCCCTGAAACCCACACTAGTGAAGGAAACTGACTGCTATTATATTACAGTCCAAAAAGTTTAGTTTTTTTTAAATGCAAGCTATTGGGACACAAGATATGAGTGAGTGGTGGCACTGGGCAGGCCCTGAAACGCACACTCGTGAAGGATACTGACTGCTATTATATTACAGTCCAAAAAGTTTTTTATGTTAAATGCAAGCTATTGGGACACCAGATATGAGTGGTGGCACTGGGCAAGTGGGCACAGTATACGCTGTGAGCCTGACATACACGCTGGCAGACAACTAACTGCTATTCAATCTATTACAGTCAATATATATATATAACACCTGATATGAGTTGCACTGGTGTGACACTGTGCCCTGGCAGGCCCTGAAACGCACACTCGTGAAGGAAACTGACTGCTATTATATTATAGTCCAAAAAGCTTTGTTTTTTTTTAAATGCAAGCTATTGTGACCCCAGTGAGTGAGTGGTGGCACTGGACAGGCCCTGAAACCCACACTAGTGAAGGAAACTGACTGCTATTATATTACAGTCCAAAAAGTTTAGCTTTTTTAAATGCAAGCTATTGTGACACCAGATATGAGTGGTGGCACTGGGCAAGTGGGCACAGTATACGCTGTGAGCCTGACACACACGCTGGCAGACAACTAACTGCTATTCAATCTATTACAGTCAAAATTGTATTTTTTTTTTTTTTTTAAATGTACACTACTGTTACACCTGATATGAGTTGCACTGGTGTGACACTGTGCCCTGGCAGGCCCTGAAACGCACACTCGTGAAGGAAACTGACTGCTATTATATTACAGTCCAAAAAGTTTTTTTTTTTTTAAATGCAAGCTTTTGTGACACCAGTGAGTGAGTGGTGGCACTGGGCAGGCCCTGAAACGCACACTAGTGAAGGAAACTGACTGCTATTATATTACAGTAGTGATGTACCGAACTGTTCTCTGGCGAATAGTTCCCGGCGAACATAGCGTGTTCGCGTTCGCCATGGCGGGCGAACACATGCGCGGTTTGATCCGCCCCCTATACGTCATCATTGAGGAAACTTTGACCCTGTGCCTCACGGTCAGCAGACACATTCCAGCAAATTAGCAGCAGACCCTCCCTTCCAGACCCTCCCACCTCCTGTACAGCATCCATTTTAGATAACAGCACCCCAAAAAGCCCTTTTTAGGGCTAGAACATCAGTCTGCTTTTTTTTCCTGTGTAATCTAATTGCAGTTGCCTGCCTGCCAGCTTCTGTGTCAGGCTCACAGTGGATACTGTGCCCACTTGCCCAGTGCCATCACTCATATCTGGTGTCACAATAGCTTAAGCTTGATATTTAAAAATAAAACATTTTTCACTGTAATAGATTGAATAGCAGTTAGTTGTCTGCCAGCTTCTGTGTCAGGCTCACAGTGCATACTGTGCCCACTTGACCAGTGCCACCACTCATATCTGGTGTCACAATAGCTTAAGCTTGCATTTAAAAACAAAACAAATTTCACTGTAATAGATTGAATAGCAGTTAGTTGTCTGCAAGCGCCTGGGTGTCAGGCCTTCAGCGAGTACTCTGCCAACCTCTGCAAGTGCACTTTGCCACTCATATCTGGTGTGACTATAGCGTGCCTTTAAAAAGAAAAAAAATATTTTTTTCTGTAAGCTAATAGCAGTCAGTGTCCTTCAAGCGGGTGTGTCAGGCCTTCAGCGTGTACTCTGCCAACCTCTGCAAGTGCACTTTGCCACTCATATCTGGTGTGACTATAGCGTGCCTTAAAAATAAAAAACTTTTTTCACTGTTATAGATTGAATAGCAGTTAGTTGTCTTCAAGCAGGTGTGTCAGGCCTTCAGTGTGTACTCTGCCAACCTCTGCCAGTGTACTTTGCCACTCATATCTGGTCTCACAGTATCTTGCACGCATAGTACCACTAATCCAAAAAAAAAAAAATGACAGGCAGAGGCAGGCCCCCCCGCAGGGGCCATCGTAGTCGTGGTGCTGTGATTCCCTTTAGCCCTAGAATAATGCCCAGTTTTCAGAGGCCACGTACCCTGAACTTGAAAAGTTCTGAGGACATAGTTGACTGGCTAACACAGGACACCCAATCTTCTACAGCTTCCGTTCTGAACCTTGAAGCACCATCCTCCTCCAGCTTAGCTTCGGCCACCTCTCAAGATACCACTCACCCGCCTGCCGCCACCACCAACACTAGCACCACAGCCGCTTCACTTGGTATGTCAGAGGAGTTATTCACACATCCGTTTGAAGAAATGAGTGATGCACAACCATTATTGCCAGAGGATGTAGATAACAGGGATATGTCTCAGGCAGGCAGCATGACACATATGGACGTACGGTGTGATGATGATGATGTTGTACCCGTTGCTGCTTCCTTTGCTGAGTTGTCAGATACAAGTGAAGCGGTTGATGACAATGCGTCCATGGATGTCACGTGGGTGCCCGTTCGGCAAGAAGAAGAACAGGACGAAAGTTCAGATGGGGAGACAGAGAGGAGGAGGAGACGAGTTGGAAGCAGGGGGAGGTCGTCTCAAGGAGCTAGACAGCATGCATCGGCACCCGGGGTCAGCCCGACAGCACGTCAATCAACGCATGCTGTGTCCACCACCAGAATGCTGTCATTGCAGAGCTCAGCAGTGTGGCATTTTTTTGTGTGTCTGCCTCTGACAACAACGATGCCATTTGCAACCTGTGCCAAAAGAAACTGAGTCGTGGGAAGTCCAACACCCACCTAGGTACAACTGCTTTGCGTAGGCACATGATCGCACATCACAAACGCACAACACATGAGTACAAGCAGCACACAAACCCAAAGCTGCCATCCTCCTCCTGGTCCAGCATCTTCAGCCACATCAACCACTGCTGTCCTCCTTGCCTCCTCTCAACCATCCGCCACTCCGTCTCCCGCCTTGAGCAGTTCCCGCTCATCTGCCCACAGTCAGGTGTCTGTCAAGGACATGTTTGAGCGTAAGAAGCCAATGTCACAAAGTCACCCCCTTGCCCAGCGTCTGACAGCTGGCTTGTCCGAACTATTAGCCCGCCAGCTTTTACCATACAAGCTGGTGGAGTCTGAGGCGTTCAAAAAATTTTTAGCTATTGGGACACCGCAGTGGAAGGTACCCGGACGAAATTTCTTTTCACAAAAGGAAATCCCCAATCTGTACTCGATTGTTCAATAGGGAGGATATGGCATGTCTGGCACACAGTGTTGGGGCAAGGGTCCATCTGACCACTGATACCTGGTCTGCAAAGCATGGTCAGGGCAGGTATATCACCTGCACTGCGCATTGGGTAAACCTGCTGATGGCTGCCAAGCATGGAATGCATGGCTCTGCAGAGGAGTTGGTGACACCGCCACGACTTGCAGGCAGGCCTGCTGCCACCTCCTCTACTCCTCCTACTCCATCCTCTTCCATAACCTCCTCAGCTGAGACCTCTTCTGCTGCTGCGTCTTGCTCCACATCAACGGCACCCCCCAGCTCCCCAGGTACTATTCCACATCCCGGATACGGCAGTGTCATGCCGTCTTGAGTTTGACTTGCTTGAAAGCAGAGAGTCACACCGGACAAGCACTCCTGTCCACCCTGAACGCACAGGTGGAAAAGTGGCTGACTCCGCAGCAACTGGATATCGGCAAAGTGGTTTGTGACAACGGAAAAAATTTGTTGCCGGCATTGAAGTTGGGCAAGTTGACACATGTGCCGTGCATGGCACATGTGTGTAATCTGATCGTACAACGCTTTGTGCATAAGTACACAGGCTTACAGGACGTCCTGAAGCAGGCCAGGAAGGTGTGTGGCCATTTCGGGCGTTCCTACACGGCCATGGCGCACTTTGCCGATATCCAGTGGCAAAACAACATGCCAGTGAGGCGCTTGATTTGCGACAGCCCGACACTTTGGAATTCAAAACTCCTAATGTTCGACCGCCTGCTCCAACAAGAAAAAGCCGTTAATGAATATTTGTATGACCGGGGTGCTAGGACAGCCTCTGGGGAGCTGGGAATTTTTTTGCCACGTTACTGGACACTCATGCGCAATGCCTGTAGGCTCATGCGTCCTTTTGAGGAGGTGACAAACCTAGTCATTCGCACCAAAGGCACCATCAGCGACATCATACCATTTGTTTTCTTCCTGGAGCGTGCCTTGCGAAGAGTGCTGGATCAGGCCGTAGATGAGCTTGAAGAGGAAGAGTTGTGGTCACCATCACCACCAGAAACAGCCTTATCAGCATCGCTTGCTGGACCTGCGGCAACGCTTGAAGAGGATTGTGAGGAAGAGGAGTCAGAGGAGGAATGTTGCTTTGAGGAGGAGGAGGAAGACCAACCACAACAGGCATCCCAGGGTGCTCGTTGTCACCTATCTGGCACCCGTGGTGTTGTACGTGGCTGGGGGGAAGAACATACCTTCATTGACATCACTGAGGAGGAGGAACGGGAAATGAGTAGCTCGGCATCCAACCTTGTGCAAATGGGGTCTTTCATGCTGTCGTGCCTGTTGAGGGACCCTCGTATAAAAAGGCTGAAGAAGAACGACCTGTACTGGGTGTCCACGCTACCCCGGTATAAGCAGAAAGTGGCGGAAATGTGACCGAATTACAACAAGTCGGAAAGGATGCAGCATTTGCAAAATAAATTCAAAAGTATGCTTTACACAGCGTATAAGGGTGATGTCACAGCACAACGGGAATCTAACAGGGGAAGAGGTGGAAGTCATCCTCCTCCTCCCACAACCACGCCGGCAAGGACAGGACGCTTTAAAGACGTGTTGTTGATGGAGGACATGCAGAGCTTTTTAAGTCCTACGCATCACCACAGCCCTTCGGGGTCCACCCTCAGAGAACGACTCGACTGACAGGTAGCAGACTACCTCGCCTTAACTGCAGATATCGACACTCTGAGGAGCGATGAACCCCTTGACTACTGGGTGTGCAGGCTTGACCTGTGGCCTGAGCTATCCCAATTTGCGATAGAACTTCTGGCCTGCCCCGCTTCAAGTGTCCTGTCAGAAAGGACCTTCAGTGCAGCAGGAGGTATTGTCACTGAGAAGAGAAGTCGCCTAGGTCAAAAAAGTCTAGATTACCTCACCTTTATTAAGATGAATGAGGTTTGGATCCCGAAGGGACTGACAGTGGGCGATACATTTGACTAAAAAAGGCCTGATGAGATGAGCTGCCTTGGGCTAAAAATGGTCCACACGCTGCTGTATTTTAGCTCTGAATGCCGGTTGACTTGCGTGACTTATCTGCCACCAAGTAGGGTTCAAGTCGCAGTGTTTTAGGGTACTTTCTGCCTGGGAAACAAACATCAATTTTTATGGCCGCTGCTACAGCAGCGGCTGCAACAATACCTACTTTTTCAGGCATGTGTACATGCCTAATTTTTCGGCCCTCTGGTGCTGCACTGCTGCACTGTGGCTTCAAAAACCAAACCAAAAAAAAAGGCACATAACAGGGATTAAACTGATAGGAATAGTACTACTCCTATCTGGTGGCACATTAGATTGCACGCGCAGTGCCCCAAATTTGAAGTAGGAGGACCGACCAAGCATCTGTTTCCATCTCCCGGTTCCTAAAATCGATGCCATATACACGTCTCCTGATAGGGCGCCAGCTCGTTATTCTCTTGGGCGCCAGCTCGTTATTCTCTTTTTCACTTCACTAGGGACACTTTACTGCATTATGGTCACTTAGACACACTCTTTGTCTTGCACAGTGTTATTCCTAGCCAGCATCTGTGATGGGAATCAGGCAGTCATCTAAACGTTTAGATTGAGCTTTAGCTTAGAACACCCTTGAAGGTGTTTAAAGAGATTAGGGCTAGTTTAGAGGATTCTTCTTAGACCTCTCTGAGTCTTTATAGCACTTCTACCTATCCAGCATTTCTGGAAACTAGCTAAGAGAAAGGGTGGCTGTGTGTCTGTGATACATTTAACTTTATATCACCTTATTGACACTTTATCACTCCGGTCTCCATACTCTCTGCCTATACCCATCTATTTAGAGGGAATTTCCTTGCCCCTGCCAATATTATATAATAGGTAATAGTATTACCATTATTACAAAATTAGGTCTCTGAGGACAGGTGTCAATCCATATCTGCCAAGTGACCCTATGTAGGGGGGAACAGTCCCTATTCTGCTCTGTGTCAGTGTGTATCAGTGATCATTAGGATAGGTGTCAATCCATATCTGCCAAGTGACCCTATGTAGGGGGAACAGTCTCTATTCTGCTCTGTGTCAGTGTGTATCAGGGATCCTTACGATAGGTGTCAATCCATATCTGTCAAGTGACCCTATGTAGAGGGAACAGTCTCTATTCTGCTCTGCGTCAGTGGGTATCAGGGATCCTTAGGATAGATGTCAATCCATATCTGCCAAGTGACCCTATGTAGGAAGAACAGTCCCTATTCTGTTCTGTGTCAGTGTGTATCAGGGATTATTAGGATAGGTGTCAATCCATATCTGCCAAGTGATCCTATGTAGGGGGAACAGTCTCTATTCTGCTCTGTGTCAGTGTGTATCAGGGGTCTTAGGATAGGTGTCAATCCATATCTGCCAAGTGACCCTATGTAGGAAGAACAGTCCCTATTCTGCTCTGTGTCAGTGTGCATCAGGGATCCTTAGGATAGGTGTCAATCCATATCTGCCAAGTGACCCTATGTAGGGGGAACAGTCCCTATTCTGCTCTGTGTCAGTGTGTATCAGGGGTCCTTAGGATAGGTGTCAATCCATATCTGCCAAGTGACCCTATGTAGTTGGAACAGTCTCTATTCTGCTCTGTGTCAGTGTGTATCAGGGATCCTTAAAATAGGTGTCAATCCATATCTGCCAAGTGACCCTATGTAGGAGGAACAGTCCCTATTCTCATCTGTGTCAGTGGGTATCAGGGATTCTTAGGATAGGTGTCAATCCATATCTGCCTAGTGACCCTATGTAGGGGGAACAGTCCCTATTCTGCTCTGTGTCAGTGTGTATCAGGGATCCTTAGGATAGGTGTCAATCCATATCTGCCAAGTGACCCTATGTAGGGGGAACAGTCCCTATTCTGCTCTGTGTCAGTGTGTATCAGGGATCCTTAGGATAGGTGTCAATCCATATCTGCCAAGTGACCCTATGTAGGGGGAACAGTTTCTATTCTGCTCTGTGTCAGTGTGTATCAGGGATCCTTAGGATAGGTGCCAATCCATATCTGCCAAGTGACCCTATGTAGGGGGAACAGTCTCTATTCTGCTCTGTGTCAGTGTGTATCAGGGGTCTTAGGATAGGTGTCAATCCATATCTGCCAAGTGACCCTATGTAGGAAGAACAGTCCCTATTCTGCTCTGTGTCAGTGTGTATCAGGGATCCTTAGGATAGGTGTCAATCCATATCTGCCAAGTGACCCTATGTAGGGGGAACAGTCCCTATTCTGCTCTGTGTCAGTGTGTATCAGGGATCCTTAGGATAGGTGTCAATCCATATCTGCTAAGTGACCCTATGTAGTTGGAACAGTCTCTATTCTGCTCTGTGTCAGTGTGTATCAGGGATCCTTAAAATAGGTGTCAATCCATATCTGCCAAGTGACCCTATGTAGGAGGAACAGTCCCTATTCTCATCTGTGTCAGTATGTATCAGGGATTCTTAGGATAGGTGTCAATCCATATCTGCCTAGTGACCCTATGTAGGGGGAACAGTCCCTATTCTGCTCTGTGTCAGTGTGTATCAGGGATCCTTAGGATAGGTGTCAATCCATATCTGCCAAGTGACCCTATGTAGGGGGAACAGTCTATATTCTGCTCTGTGTCAGTGTGTATCAGGGATCCTTAGGATAGGTGTCAATCCATATCTGCCAAGTGACCCTATGTAGGAGGAACAGTCCCTATTCTGCTCTGTGCCCGTGTGTATCAGGGATCCTTAGGATAGGTGTCATTCCATATCTGCCAAGTGACCCTATGTAGGGGGAACAGTCCCTATTCTGCTCTGTGTCAGTGTGTATCAGGGATCCTTAGGATAGGTGTCAATCCATATCTGCCAAGTGACCCTATGTAGAGGGAACAGTTTCTATTCTGCTCTGTGTCAGTGGGTATCAGGGATCCTTAGGATAGGTGTCAATCCATATCTGCCAAGTGACCCTGTGTAGGAGGAACAGTCCCTATGCTGCTCAGTGTCAGTGTGTATCAGGGATCCTTAGGATAGGTGTTAATCCATATCTGCCAAGTGACCCTATGTAGGGGGAACATTCTGCTCTGTGTCAGTGTGTATCAGGTATCCTTAGGATAGGTGTCAATCCATATCTGCCAAGTGACCCTATGTAGGAAGAACAGTCCCTATTCTGCTCTGTGTCAGTGTGTATCAGGGATCCTTAGGATAGGTGTCAATCCATATCTGCCAAGTGACCATATGTAGGGGGAACAGTCCCTATTCTGCTCTGTGTCAGTGTGTATCAGGGATCCTTAGGATAGGTGTCAATCCATATCTGCCAAGTGACCCTATGTAGGGGGAACAGTCCCTATTCTGCTCTGTGTCAGTGTGTATCAGGGGCTCTGAGGACAGGTGTCAATCCATATGTCAAGGTGTCAATATGTCATATGTCAGGTGTCAATCCATATCCATTGTGATTTAGGAATGTTAGGTGATTTCTGCCCTTTATGGATTAAAACCAGACTCTGCATCAACTGTGTAATTTTCCATGGGAGTTTTGCCATGGATCCCACTCCGGCATGCCACAGTCCAGGTGTTAGTCCCCTTGAAACAACTTTTCCATCACTTTTGTGGCCAGAAAGAGTCCCTGTGGGTTTTAAAATTCGCCTGCCAATTGAAGTCTATGGCGGTTCGCCCGGTTCGCCGGTTCGCGAACGTTTGCGGAAGTTCCCGTTCGACGTTCGCGAACCGAAAATTTTGTGTTCGCGACATCACTATATTACAGTCAAAAAAGTTTTGTTTTTGTTAAATGCAAGCTATTGGGACACCAGTGAGTGAGTGGTGGCACTGGGCAAGTGGGCACAGTATACGCTGTTAGCTTGACACACACGCTGGCAGACAACTAACTGCTATTCAATCTATTACAGTCAAAGTACACTACTGTTACACTAGATATGAGTTGCACTGGTGTGACACTGTGCCCTGGCAGACCCTGAAACGCACACTAGTGAAGGAAACTGACTGCTAATATACTACGTTAAAAAAATGATTTTTTTGTTTAAATGCAAGCTATTGTGACACCAGTGAGTGAGTGGTGGCACTGGGCAAGTGGGCACAGTATGTGCTGTGAGCCTGACACACAGGCTGGCTGGCAGGCAGGCAACTGCAATTACATTACACAGAAAAAAAAAAGCAGACTGATGTTCTAGCCCTAAAAAGGGCTTTTTGGGGTGCTGTCCTTACAGCAGAGATCAGATCAGTCATTCAGGACTGTAGTGGACACTGAATACACTAGCCTAGCTATCAATTTCAAATCAGCAGCAGCTACACTGTCCCTACTCCCACTAAGAATGCAGCTTCACAATGAATGTAAAATGGATGCTGTCCAGGAGTCGGGGGGTCTTGGAGGGAGGGTCTGCTGCTGAATGGCAGGAATGTGTCTGCTGACTGTGAGGTACAGGCCAGGGTCAAAGTTTACTCAATGATGACGAATAGGGGGCGGACCGAACAGCGCATGTGTTCGCCGTCCGTGGCGAACAAGCGATGTTCGCCAGGAACTATTCGCCAGCGAACAGTTCGGGACATCACTATTAATAACATTTATGCCTGGTATTCTTTGCAGGCAGCTCTTGAGACATTTTTTTAGGACTTTGCTTTCACTTTTAATATTCCTTATTTTATGCAGATGACAGAAACATTCATTTTTGTGCTCGATGAAAATATGTTACAAAGGATGACTTATAAGAATATAAATGAAGGTAGAATTGAAAGTGTAGAAGGATGAAATTAGATTGGTTCCTAGTCAAATGAATTTGAATAAGACACAAATTGATCAAATGGTCTATAACTTGTATATGGAACTCTTAGCATAATAAATATAACATTATTTTATATCGTTTAACCATGTTTAAGGTTAGGTGAAAAGTAAAGGAAAAAACTAATTATGATACTTCTACTACTGTATATTTAAAATATCTGCGTTGTTAAACCAATGAAGTAAATTTTAGTTCACCATGCACCTACGGTGGTCAAAAAGAAAAAAATAAATATATAAAAAAAAGGAATAAGTCACTAAATATTGTTTAGAAGTATCAAGTAGTGACCTTGTGTGTTTGTTGATTTTTTATTATTATTGTAGAACATTAATACAGCCCTCAAAAGAAGACCCACTGGAATGAATTAGGCGTTGATAATGGTTGAAAATTATGCCTTTTTTTAGATGCTCTAGGATTTATGCGCGATGAGAAGAGATCCACAAGATACATCTGTGTGAATCCTGCACACCAACATGGACACCGTAAGATTATTGGAACTTTATTCTAGATTTATAACTGCTTTAAGACCAGCTATTTCTTAGGGCAGACCCAGTGAAAGGGATTATATCTTATTTGCAGGCTAAAAGGGCAATGGAATGTGTGTTTGCATATATATATATATATTTGTGCTCGGAATTTAAATACGTAATGGATAGTAACTGTGAGCAAAGTTGGTTGTGGTGTGTCGAAACCAACGTACGAGTGGGCCTGTAAATAAAAGAGGGCCCACCAAGGAGAATGTAATTATAACAGGGTGTAGGTGGGTGGGAACAATCAGCTGAAAGGCAGAGGTGAGTAGGGGCTGGGAGTTTAAGTAGGGGACTTACTCCTCCCACAAATTCAGGCCTCCACAAGTTCAGGCCTTTTAACTTGTGCTCGGAATTTAAATACGTAATGGATAGTAACTGTGAGCAAAGTTGGTTGTGGTGTGCCGAAACCAACGTACGAGTGGGCCTGTAAATAAAAGAGGGCAAAAAGATAAATTCGAGAAATACACACTTTATTGCATTTTTTACAAAACCAAGTTGCTGAAAGCTTGGCGAAGCTCTTTCTCCGGCTGTGGAATATATGCAGTATATATGGAGGATTTCCACCGCCCCAGTCTCTTGATATGGACCGGTGTGTTAGTGCTAGAGGCTGCAGAGGCGGCTCTTATACGGAAGGAGTGCCTAGAGAATGCAATCGGGTTGTGTCCGAGCTTAGATAACAGAATTCTGATATGAACCATCAATTTTGCTGTGGTTAACGGGTGCCCTTGTAGTGTTAAGAGCGGAGAGTCCAGTAGGTGACCGTGCAGAGTTGACCGTAGGTGGTCTAGTACTTTTAACGGACACCAGGCATTATCAGTAGGGAAGAGAGGAATTATAGTAGGGTGTAGTGACCGGTTGGTTTTAGTTGTAGGGATCGAAAGTTGGTAGTGATCCTCTATTTTAGTGAGGTGTGATATTTTAAGTCTTAGCTTCGTATCTCCTTGACAAATTACGGTGAACTCTCTAGGTCTGAGAAAACCGTAGAAAGCGAGATATAAAGCAGATTTGATCACCGTATTTGTGCCGATGTCGAATGGGGCTGTGTCAAGGAGATTGCTAAGTGACCTGAAGATAGGCCCATCTATAGGTAATCTAATGGTAGAGAGTGGAGGTGAAACCTTTGATATTCCTTTCAAAACCTTTTTGACGGGGTATGAAGACAGGAAAGGTGTGTTGTTAGGAAAAAAAGGTGAGGCTGTGGTGCTGGACCCCCGTGAGATATAGTTTAATGGTGTTGTGAGATAGTTTAAGGTGTAGGTGGAAAAAAGAGGCAAAAGCCACCATGGTTTGAATAGAGAAGTCACCTTGTAAACCGAACTCTGCTGTGAATTTATTAAATATATTAAGAGCCCTATTGTAAGTGATAGCCGTGTTTAGTGATAATGCTTGGTGAGTGAGTGCTCTAGTGTGGTTCAAGAGTGTGCTTAATCCAGGATTATATCGTGGAACCGTGGTGTCCTGGATGGTTGTAGGTGAGCCGTTGGGAGAGCCTGAGAAAATGCCTGAAATTGAGAACGAGAAAGAGCGTCAGCGGCCGTGTTGTGAATACCCGGGATGTGAAAACAAACTAAGTGAAACTGGCCGGATGCTGCCAACCAGGTCAGCTTGCGAATCAGCCGCATGATGGTCAGGGAAGATGATCGCCCTTTGTTCACGATTTCGCAAGCTGCCGAGTTATCAGAGTAGCATTTGACTGCCTTGCCAGACCAGAGATGACCCCAGGTGTGTGCGGCCGCCACAATGGGATACATTTCAAATAGTGCTGAGGTCTCTCTGAATCCTGGCAAGGCATCCGTATCAGTGGGCCAATGGCCCCTGAACCAGTGGTTCCCAAAAATGGCTGCAAAACCGGTATTGGCTGCTGCGTCTGTGTGGATGATGGGTGAAGAGGTGGAGAGAGGGGGAATAAACATGGAGATTCCATTCCAGTCCTTCAAAAACTTCCCCCACATAGCTAAGTCAGCCTTGGCGTGGGGGTCCAAAGAAACTGTGCCAGACTCCGGAACTCCGTGCAGCAGGCAAAGGAGTCTGGATATGAAAGACCTTCCCTACGGAATGATGAGCATCGCAAAGTTCAGGGATCCGAGAAGGGACTGAAGTTCTTTTCTAGTGCAAACATCATTCCGCAGGAACAAGTCATCTCCCCTCTCAAACGTGACAGTTTGTCGTGGGGGGGGCTAGCTCTGAGGTTAACCGAGTCCAGTTCTATCCCCAGAAAGGTCAATTTAGTTGTGGGGCCTATAGTTTTGGCTGTGGACAAAGGGACTCCAAGTGTGGAAAATAGTGCAGTAGTGCTTCTGATTGCTGTGGGTGAAGGTGACCCTGGCTCTATTAGTAAAAAGTCGTCGAGGTAGTGGATAACGGAGTGACACCTGGTGACGTTCAGAAGCAGCCAGCATAGTGACTCTGCGAAAATGTCGAACAGTTTGGGGCTGCTTCGAGAACCGAAAGTGAGTCGTGTAGAGAAGTAATATTTCCCTCGCCATTTAACACCGTGTAAGTGCCAGAGTGAGGGGTGCATGGGTAGTAATTTAAACGTGTTTGTGATGTCCGTTTTGCTAAGCCAGGGTCGATTACCAGATGATATGATGGACTGTATGGCGTCGTCGATGGTTACGTACTGAAGTGAGAATTTGTCTGCTGGAATGAGTGCGTTTATGCTTGGAACAAAAGAGGAGTGCGGTGCCGATAAATCAATAATTAGACTTTTTTTAAATTTTTTATTAGAATATTTGTGAATAGCAATACCAATGGGGTTAGTGCGCCAGGAGGAGAATGGTGAAGAGGTGAAGGGGCCGATCATGAAACCGTTGGTGATTTCAGAGGCAATGAGAGTGTCTATGGAGACTGGGTCTAAACGTGCTGACTGGAGATTAGGGCATTCTAGTGTACCTGGGGGAATGGCTACAATACCCGTGAGAAACCCTTTAGTGAACCCTGTGGTGAGATAATCCACCAGATGATTAAGCCTGGGATCCCTTGTCTTGAGCACCACAGAGATATCACCATAATTGAATGCCTTGTTCTCAAGTACATCCTGTGAGGCTATGAGCAAGGACACCAGACACACATCCTTCCCGTCTAGGATATCTTTCCTGATAGAGTCAGGGACGGAGTGTGCTGGTGACTCAAATGGTGTAATGGCTGTGCCCGGTGCTGGAGGGGGGAGTATAGGAGGGCATGTTGGTATAGTAGGTACAGCCGTGAAAGCGACTGGGACTACCGTGGTAGTACCTGGGGAGGAGATGGCGCTTTCCACCTTAGATAGCCTGCTATTGAGGGTCTGTAGATTGGCCAAGATCTCTGCCAGGGTATCCTGGGTGGCCGTGCTGTTGCTTGGTGGTTGTCCTTGAGAGCTAGTCCCTGGCCTGGGCTCGGGGGCTTGGTGAGTAAGTAGCCTATAAAGTTCAGCCTTCCTAGCTGTGGCCGGAAAGGGGATTCCCCTGAGCCTAAGCTCAGCCGTAATTTTGGGAATAGTCCATGCTCTCAAGGACGTGGGGGTTGAAAGAGTGAGTGATTCGCCTGGAGACCCGGGTCTGGTAGGCGTGAATGGAGTTTCTTCTGTCAATTCTTTGGTTGGAATAGGTTCTTGGGACATTCTAAAAGGAATGATTATGTGAAAGATATATTAGAAGGGGCGTAAGGTAAGTAGGCGGGGTATGTGGGGTGGTGTATATGGAAGAACTGGACTGTAATGCTAGATGCCAAAGCGAAAAACTTAACTGTTGAATGTTTGGATAGGTGAGGCCCTGCTAATGCCAAGTGGCGGTGAGAGGCTCTACCTATGATTTGGCTTATGACGTAGTTGCCACAGACGTGGTGGCGGGATGTTGGCCTCTCGGTGACAGTAGAGAGAAATCAAAACGTGTGGCCGTGACAGGTGAGGCCCTGACTAGCGCCCTGTAGTAGGGCATGCGAGGCTTGTAACTATGATTTGGGTGTGGGGCCGTACCTCCGTGTTGAGGTGGGGGGGAATGGAAGGCCTCGCTGGGACGGGTTTTCTGATAGGGTGCGCTAAGGCATTAGCCTAGACCCTGTAGCCAGTTCGATTGTATATTTAAGGATAAGGTGAGAGGACTGGAATGTTGTGTAGATACTAACCTTGACTTCTTGCGAATGGTATCTGGAACCTTCTGGTGGTAATAAGTGTGGTAAGTCTCGTCTTATGCGGTCCTTGAGGAAGAGTCCTGAGGCTTTAAGACAGATGTTGACGTATTTATGCGTATCGTGGTGGCGTATGATTTGAATTGGGAGTAGGTTGTTTGTTAGGGGCGCAACGTGAGATCCTGCATTGAGGGATCTGGAAGGTTTAAGTGTGTGACTGGGCTGAAATAGATATTTGTGAGAAGGCTGGATGAGGCCTTGGGGTGACGATTGGACGTATTTGGGTATAGACGTAAGTACCTGAAGGTATGGCTGAGTACCGGGTCAGATTTTGGTGTTTTCCGGAGCCTGATGGCTGTATGACCGTATGTCTGAGTAGAAATAATAGTAAAGAATTAACGTACCGTGGGCGTAAGCCTGTGGAAAAGTAGTAATGAACTTGAGACCGTGATAGGTTTTATATGAGGTGTAGTAACAAACGAGTTGTGAACTATACCTTGGTTTGACATAAAGAAATTACGTTATGCAAAACGGTTTAACTGTGTAGAACCGGGGGAAGCCTAGAATAATACTGGAGCTAAGGGTTAACCGAAGAAAAATTCCATAGTTAACGACAGGTGTGGAGGTAAGTAATAAAACCCAATATGTAAACATTTTAGGCCTATGGCTTTATAATGCAAAGTGATAAAATACAATACCTGTTCCTGTAATAAAAGATCTTGAAATAAACAACTTTAGCGCAGAAAAAGCGAGAAACCGATGCAGTCTGTAAAGCCAAAAATATGTGACAGCGTGATTATATGGAAAATGAATAGTACAGACGTTTATGTGCCGGATATTGTGTTTATAAACAGTATTTATTAGTATATGTGACAAAATGAAGTGTTTAACCCCTTAAGGACTGGACTTTTTTTGCGATGTTGTACATTTGCGACCAGGCATCTTTTTACACTTTTGTGGTGTTTGTGTTTAGCTGTAATTTTACGCTCTCTCATTTACTGTTCATATACAAATTATATATTGTTTTTTTCAGGACAAAAGGGGCTTTCTTTACATACCATTATTTATATAATCTCATGTAATTTAATTTTTAAAAAATGAAAAAATATGATGAAAAATTGAAAAAAATACATGTTTTTTGACTTTTATGTGAAAAATATTTTATTCATCTACAAAAGTGAATGAAAAAAACTGCCAAATAGATTCAAAATTTTGTCCTGAGTTTAAAAATACCCAGTGTTTACATGCTTTTTGCTATTTTTTTGCATGTTATAGGGCTATAAGTACAAGTAGGATATTGCGGTTTCAAAACATATATTTTTAAAATGTATCAATAGTGACATTGTAACACTATTATCTGTCATAAATCGCTGAATAACACCCCACATGTACATATTTTTTTAAAGTAGACAACCCAGGGTATTCAATATGGGGTATGTCCAGACTTTTTTAGTAGCCACTTAGTCGCAAACACTGGCCAAAGTTAGCGTTCATATTTGTTTGTGTGTGAAAAAAGTAAAAAACTAAATTGAACGCTAATTTTGGCCAGTGTTTGTGACCAAGTGGTTACTAAAAAAGACTGGTCATACCCCATTTGCAATACCTTGGGTTGTCTTCTTTCGCAAATGGTATGCCATCATGGGGGTAATTCTCATTCCTGGGCTACCATACGCTCTCAAAGGCAACGTAACCAACCTGGCCATTTTCAATGTAAAAATATTTGACCCATATATTTGACCCTGTAACTTTCAAAACCGCTATAAAACCTGTACATGGGGGGTACTGTTATACTCAGGAGACTTTGCTGAACACAAATATTAGTGTTTCAAAACTGGAAAATGTATCACAACAATTATATCATCAGTAAACGTGCTGTTTATGTGTGAAAAATGCAAAAAAAGTCACTTTCACTGACAATATCATCGCTGTGATATGTTTTACTGTTTTGAATCACTAATATTTGTGTTCAGCAAAGTCTCCCGAGTAAAACAGTACCCCCCATGTACAGGTTTTAGGGTGTCGTAGAACGTTACAGGGTAAAATACAGTGCTAGCAAATTAAATTCTCTAGACTTTTGGCCTGGGTTGGCAGGCAGGTCCCTTAAATTGCAATCAATAAAATAACTTAATTATGTAAAAATATTACATAAATACGCATGTAGAATTTAAATATATATGCATATTTATATATTTGAAGTCTACGTGTATATTTATATAATTATTTATGTCATTTTGTATATGGACATATGAATAGTTCGTATTCTTTTTATTTATTTATATATACATAGATATATATACAATTTCATTCTAAGTGTATTTTGATATAAATATATATATATTAATATCAAAATACAGTTAGAATAACATTTCGTATAGATATATAATTTTTTTTTAATTTTTATTATTATTAATTTAAATTATTTATTATTCGTATTTTATAATAATATATATATATACAATATATATATAGTTATTATATATATTATATATATACGTGTGTAAATTAATTATAAGTGTATTTTTATATTAATATATGTACATATTAATATAAAAATACACTTAGCATGACATTATATATATGATATATAGACATATATTATATAGGTATAATATATGTCTATATATCATATATATATACACATATATAATAATATTTTTTTTTTATTACCTTTCACTTTAAATTTTTTTATGATTTTACAGTTGCAGGGAGACTGCCTGTCAGCACAGACAGTCCCCCTGCAGGCAGAGACTAGGACACCTATTGTGACCATGTGGTCGCCCTGTTGGGCGATCACATGGCCCCAGGGGTCCTAATCCGCCATGGGGAGACTGTCTGGGCTGCAGGCAGTCTCCCCACAACGGGAGCAACGCCGATCGCCGCCGGGGGAACGACGGCGATCGGGTAAGTACATTTTAAATTTAGGACGGTTCAGGACCGTCGTCGGTCGGCAAGGGAAAAATGCAGATGACGGTCCTGAACCGTCTTGCGTCCTTAAGGGGTTAATAGGTAAATATGTGTTGTGGCAAGGTCATAGAGGCTTTCTATGTTAGTAATAGATTGGAGTGCTCTCTATTCCCAGCATGATGGGGTTAATTGGTGGGAGTCACCCCTTGACTGTTATATACCAGGTGAATGTAATTAACCAGCACTAGGGTTTTAAAAGGTTAGCCTCTGAAGAAATCAGAGAGTCTAACAGCTGGGAGAGAGGAGGCAGTTAAGCCTGAGACAAAGGTACTGTGTGAAACCTGCTAAAAGTGCTGTATTTCATTTTGTTTAAAACTGGGAACTAGATTAGCTGGCCAGTTGGATAGTTAGTAATACTGTTGTTTAGTAAGTCTCCAAGTTGGAGTAGGATTTATTTTCTTTTTGTTTTATTTTGTGGGAGAGCACAACCTTGTATATATTGTTGAAAGTGACAATAACTGCAGTACTATTTTATCCTGACTGTTGCATTTGAAGTTTGTGACGAGCCTGGCCATCCTGCCACAGTGTATAGAAACCGTACGTTTATGATAGACGCGGATATTTTAAAAAGTAGTAAAACGAATTAACTGGTTAACATAGAAAGCAAATCACAAGGCAGATTTTTAAACAAGCTAATTATATCCCCAAACTGACAAAAAAGGTATCAGTAGCAATATGACCGAACAGGGAATATACGTAAAGAAAAGTAGAATTCGTGAAATAGAACTTAGTGCATACTGTAGCCTATTTGAATAAGAACTAGCCGAATATGGATTTAGAGCAAGGTGTTTGTGTTTTAATCGTACGAAATAGATTGGTCCTGGGTGACCAAACGGAAATAAGAGAATGCCCGTAATAATATTACTGTGTATATAAATAATAATAGATTCGGTAGTTTCCGTACGAATATGTAAAAGCAGTGATAAAGTGCCGAGCGTTCGTCTGTTTTGGCGTGAACACTGAAATCGGTTAAAAAAGCGTGTATTTGTACGAATATGATAGAGGGAGCCTACCCCTACGTTTTTAGGCCCGAACGGCGGGAAATAGCGGGGCGCTATTTCCTACGCCTAACTTACGTGAACGTGCCGGTCTCGTGACCGGAAACCGGGTACCTTGACCAGGAAAAGAGTGGAAGGCCTCAAACGGACGGAGGACTGGTCAGGACGTCTGACTGCTGGAAACAGGAAAAAATTCTGGAGGGAAGCTGGACAGGAAGTGCTGGTTGCTATGGGGACAAAACAATCAGCTGAAAGGCAGAGGTGAGTAGGGGCTGGGAGTTTAAGTAGGGGACTTACTCCTCCCACAAATTCAGGCCTCCACAAGTTCAGGCCTTTTAACATATATATATATATATATAAAATAGAAAAAATGGTAGGTGGCACGCACGGATTCCGTTTAAAATATAACTTTTATTCCAGTAGGTTAAGACAGATCGACGTTTCAGTCCATCATGTGGACTTTCATCAGGATCAGGTGATCCTGATGAAAGTCCACATGATGGACTGAAACGTCGATCTGTCTTAACCTACTGGAATAAAAGTTATATTTTAAACGGAATCCGTGAGTGCCACCTACCATTTTTTCTATTTTGGATATCTAAGCCTGGGTGCTGCAACCGGTTTGGCTACTGTGAAGCCTGAGTGCAAGGTACTATTTCATTGTTTTATTTATATATATATATATATATATATATATATATATATATATATATATATATATATATATATATATATATACGTGTTGAACAGTAACATTTAATAACTTGAATTATTGCTGAAATGTTGGTCATGTGTGTATGATTATGTTACTATCTATCTATGACTTATTCTATCATCACCAATGAGAAGTCTATTTTTGGCTGCTGGATTTTATATACTATGCTAGGCACTTGAAATTCCGCAGAACTTGAGACAATTAAGGTCACTTTGCTAAGTAAATGTATTGTTTAGTTTGAGTAAATTGACCATTCTCTAAGCAAATTATACCTTCCAACTGACTTCGATAAAAAATCTTCATCAGGAGCTGAAATCAGCAAATTATCACTCTGTCCAAAGTGGGTACCCTTTGAACATGTATTTTGTTGACGTCAAGGGCAGTATTGCCAACTTAGAAAAGTGATAATGTTTATTTCTTAATAATTTCTTAATAATTGTCACCAAACTTTGGCAAAAGCCCTACACAATTTCTTTCACACTGATTCAACGTGTAATATATATTTTGTTGTTTTTAAAGGTAAAAAACGTCACATGAAAGCACGCCACTCTCGCCACAATTGCGGTCGTCAATGCTCCGGAGCATCATGCCAAAAAAAAACACATAGGAAACAGAGCAGCATTTCCATACCTCTGTCTTAAGGAATGTTCAAAGAACCAACATGCCTGAATCTCAGCCCTGCATAACATTGAGATAACTGTTACCTCCAACATTATTAACCTTTTTCATAATAACTGCTATACCCCTCATCCTATATTCTCATCATTATTACTCCTAACTAGTGTGTGTTCGTCATTTATCTACCTTTACCTAACTATTCACTAACACAACAGTCTGCTTTTAATTAGTTTGCTAATCAGATGAAATTCAGTATCCTTTGATTTCAACTTGCAACAGTTTGAAATGGGTGGAACAACATAAAAGTTGATATGGTTGCAGTGCTTATCCTCACCATTATTATTCATAAAAGATTACTGATGCATGCAGAATATATATAATAGCATACTATATTTTTTCTTTCCATTACATTGCTGTTGGAATTGAAAAATGTATGTTCTAGGTATTTACTCATTTTTGAATTTAGTATATTTAGTGAGGAGTCACATTTCAAGTTTTACATTGATTCCTTCTGATCTTGTTAAAGAGTAGTTCTTCATGATCTTGCCACTGATGAAGCCATGCCCAAGAAACAAGGAAAAACTCATCAACATTCCTTAATGGAAATCTTTAGTCTAAAGTCAAGTTCTAAAAGCATGAGAATAGTTTCTGCATCATTACATGCAACACACATACGTTTTGTCAAACAGACACTAAAGAAACCCAGACCACTTAATCTCAATGAAGTGGTCTTGTAACAGTTACTCAGTCCTTTTAAACCCTTTCCGACAGGCACAAAAAGCATTTCTACTGCATTGACATATTAAAACTTGGTCTCATGACTCAGAAGATCACAGGAAAGCATTGAACACAATAAGAAGCTTTGGATTGGCCACTTGTGGAGGAGGCCATGCCTCCTCGATGATGTCCTCCTCGATGATGTTTAGGAAAAGGGACAGTATAACATGGGGAATATAGGTTTGTACCCCAAACACTAATGTGTTCATTTAAATGTTTTATTTATATTAAGCTGAAAAAGTCTATCAAGCTCTAATTACAACATTGTAGGTAAACATATTCATTCTATTAAAAAAAAAAAAAAAAAACACTGCCACATCATAAAACATATAACTGCATCTAACTCTAGCACAATATATCTGTGATTAGTGCTGAACCATTTCTGAAATGTAATTCTAGGGCTAAGCAGCAGGATAGTAGGAATACCTCAAGCATCAGCAGTTGTACAGCACACATGTTTTAATAGTTAAATAGTTGAATGATCCACCGTTTTTACACTGTTTTTATTTAGTGAAATCTTAGTTCATCAAGTTCAGCCTCTTATGAATCTCTGTTACTTTCATACTATCACAATTTTTGTGTGTGTTATATTACCAGAATTGTTATTGTTTCAATTATATTTTGTTTTAAATAAAATACTGCACATTATTTGCAAAATAGCTCTAATTGGTATTTTAAATATAAATCAAATGAAACCTACACTCCAAATCTCTAGAGAAATAATTTATTATAATTAACATCATAATTTTTTATCATTGAGGTTGGACAGAGGCGTGTTGCTGAAATGTCCAACATTCACTTTTTTTGGATGTAGTTGAATGAATATATTCTTTAATTGAAGATTTGGAGAGCGGAGGAGGCAAAACCTAGGAATACAGTGAGGGTATCTTTATATCTTTTCTGTTGCTTAAACATATACAGTGCTTTACATATACATTAATAGTGTGGCCCAATATGTATGTGTAAGACAATTTTTGTAATTTAAAAGCATACAAAGTGAATATTACTTGCTAATATAGCAGAGAAATATGTAAATTCATACAAATCCCTAAAACCGAAAATAGATTGTTTATTTGCCTCTTTAGTTTTCTATGTCACACTTTGATATACAAACTGTTCCTCCTACCTTCCCAGATAGCAATAAATATCATCATATATCTCTCATATGAAATTCCACACTGGCTTCCTGATAATCACTTGCACGGCACATTGCACAAATACAATATGCCCTATATGCAACATTACACCTCCTTTTATATCCAGGACTTTGTGTATCTATGATTAATTCACTGTTACTATGGAATGGAGTTCCGCACTGAAACTAATATTTTTGTTGGTCAGCTAATGAATGAAGTGGAAATTTGCATAACATGGTTTTATCAATATTAAGAAAAGAAGTACTATGGGTGCCTGAGGTACAAGGTTAGTATCAAACCACAGTATGACTTCTTAAGGTGAGAGAGCACCAGGTTACTCCTTGGATCATAATCAGTGTAATTGGCTGTAGTTGTTATGTTACTTAGAATTCCCCCTTTAAACTAAATGGTAAATTATCATAATTTTTTATTACGTATTAAAATAACAAATATATTTATTATTTTATAAATAATTATGTGTACATAAATATTTTTAAGACATCTCCAGGCTGTTGTATGGGAGCAGGAATCCTCTTTTGTCCTGAAGCTTATCTAAAACAAAGAGTTACTGGGGGGGCGGGACCTGCCCGCCATGCTGACCGGTCGCATGAGGGAGAGGCTTCTGCAGAAATTGGCCTCTTCGACCGATAACATAGGCTTACAGCTTTTATTCGAGCCGGAGGGAAAGATCACTGAGCCGGAGCTGAAGTGGGCACAACAGTAGGCTCCGAGATCGGGAGTCTTGGGGTCACACAGGCCATACAGGACTTTGGAGCTTGCGACCTTTCTACAGCCGCCATCCTGCCTAATTGCTTGCTTGACCGTCACACAACGGCTCTGGAAGGCATCTCAGGGCCCCTCCCCCGCCCCTGGGCCGTGGGTTATCCCGGTCCCCACTGAAGGGCACCGAGGCGATCCTTACCGAGGCTTGCAGGGCGCACTCCGATGCCCCAAAGCTAAATGGCCACCGCACTGTCTTGCTGCCATACGGCCATCTGAAAAACACCTCACCACCTTAAAGAGACGGAGGCACCAGCAATACAAGTACCTGCTACGGGTTTTTCCTGCCCAAGCCACAAGCCAGATGGCATGGCATCTCACTAGGCATCGCTACACTCCTGGAGGAAGGTCCATTGGAACTGGGCCTCCACCGACCAGATACCTGATATTGGGCGAGGTCCTACCCAGCAGCTCACTTACCGTGATGAGAGCGGACGAGACACATCTCCACCTCTCGGTCCCCAACTGACTACCCACTACATCACAGCAAAACGGGGAGAGGTAAACGTGTCCGCAGGGTAAGAAACGGAATGAGAGGGCACAAATTAAAATAATACAAAATTTAAATAGAAAGTCCAATTGCACCTGACGCGTTTCGGCAATATGCCTTCATCGGAGGTGATGCTTGTGATCCTGGCATGCTGTCTTTTAAGTCCGTTCTTCGCGCCCTTTTCGCCATTTTAAAATGTATCCCCCTTTTTAACAGGATTTTTATGTAATTATGAACTTGTTGGTATTATTTCTGACTTAAGTAGCAAGTTTCTAGCTTTTACAACTTCTATATGTGCGAACTTTTTTATTATGACGTTTCTGACACGTCCTAATACAAATTTGAACCGGAAATGATGATAGACGTAGGGACATGATGACGCAGGACGCGTCCCGACGCCAAACCCGGAAGTGAAGAGCTGCGAATGTGGCAAAAAGGGCGTGAAGAACGGACTTAAAAGACCGCATGCCAGGATCACAAGCATCACCTCCGATGAAGGCATATTGCCGAAACGCGTCAGGTGCAATTGGACTTTCTATTTAAGGGACTTTCTTTTATATTTTGTATTATTTTAATTTATTTCCTGTTATTGGATTAATAAAGTTTGTTGTAACCCCCTGAACCTGCGTTCTCTGGCGGTACACTGGATACAATTTTGGAAAGGACCCAGCTGAAGTCCAAATGGTGATTTATTCAAGGCATGCAGTTTGAGCCAGCTTTTTAAGTGGCTCTATTTATGTGAGTGAGACCAGTATAGAGTCTAAAGTTTTAATATCAACGTTATTACCCTATGTTTTTTCTATTTGTGTTTTTTTCCAGACTCTGACTTTGTTTGGGTAATATCATTTTCATTTATTTGAGTGCTCTCACCATTTTTGTTTTATATTGAATCTTGCCTGAGTTACACCTCTGCTACAAGTTCCAGCCCATAGTTTATTTGCAGACATGTAACTGTTCACACTACTAATTACTATGCACAGTATTGGACTTCCTGAAAACTTCTGCCTGGAAACATAGTTTCAGCATTAAGATATTGTTCATATATAGCATGATAATTTAGCATGACATAATAACACAAAAATGGTGCTGTCTAAATGCATGCCATATCAATTCATTGTTCAAGATAACCCTGCAGTCGCTGCTGTGGCACTGCAAGATCAAATGTAGACAGCTCACACATGCACAAAGAAAAATAAAGAATAATATATAAAAAAAAAAAGAGTTACTGTATACTAAGAATCCTGACATGTGCAAGCGCTGGATATCTAGAAAAAAAATATACATGGCTTCAGTCCTTTAAAGAGAAACTCCAGTGCCAGGAAAACAAAAAGGGCTTAAGAAGGCAGATCGCACAAAACAAGGCTACATAAAAAATGTATTGGTGTATATGTATTCATTAGAAAAAAGTATACAAGGCAAAATTACATTACATCTTTTTATTGTCAAAATGATGACAGTTTACCTTTAACCCCTTAAGGACCAAACTTCTGGAATAAAATGGAATCATGACGTGTCACACATGTCATGTGTCCGTAAGGGGTTAAAGGTACAGTAACGATTTTAAATGTATTCTGCTCTGAGCTTGGGATTGCTCAGAGATCTCTGCGCTTAGTTGGAATGTAAAGCAGTAATACAGATATTCACACATGCAAATAATGAAAATTAAAAGTTAATAGTGAAATGATGAATACATATTGTAGTATATAAGTAGGACAAATAGCAGTCATGGATACATGAAACAAATATGGTATGTGTGTTCTGATTTGAATCTATAAAATGATTTATGATTTGCATTCAGATCTTAACTGCTGATTCCAATGACAACTGGTGACATTTCAAGTTGGTGGGGCACCAGACTGAATATGTGGATATGTCTCTGTCTTCTCTGTTCGTGAATGTTTTGATCATGAATTTGTCTATCATTTTCGTGGCAATCTCTTACATAAGAAATAAACCATATTGATATATATATATATATATATATATATATATTCCTATTATTAAGTAAAATAAATATGGCATGACAATTTGAAGTTAAATGCTGTATATTACAGGTGTTTACCCAAAAAATGTCTTCAAATGATTATTTTTAAATTTTTGGGGTAAACACCTGTAATTTACATTATATATATATCATACAAGATCCAACGCACTCACTTATTCACTAAACAACCATTTGAAGTTTTACAGAATGTAATAGTTTTATGTAAATACACCTCACCTAGGCAAAGAAATGGGGGTTTAGTTACAGTATATGATCATACATTGTATAAGCCTGCCACAATGTCAATGTGCCCCATTCTTGGCAGGTCCTACTCTGGCATCCTAATGCCTGCTCTTATGAGATTAATCCACTTACTTGGGAAATTATTCCTCCTAGGACTCTCTGCCGGTCAAGGTTAACTAGGGCCCTTGAATGAGGCACCTGTGACCGGGAGGGGTGCAAAACCAGTGGGTTGGCCTGGACTCCCACATATATAAATCAAACCAAGAGGGTTGGTATATATGTATTTAATTTAATATGGAGTTAAAAAATCTATTTAAAAAACTCCACTGATCCTCATCTAGCCCCGAGGCCAGGCCACTTTAGAGCAGTAAAATGTCAGGCACCCGATGCTGGAGTGTTGGATTTTGGCTTGCGGATGCAAGGTAGGCAGGACCTGGACACCTTTTTTTAACCATACTAAGGCAGGCACCCAATGGTTGAAGTGGTACCTATCTTTAAAAGATCTACATAAGCAGGGTGGTGAAGAGAGCCAGTGAGTTGGGAAAAACTGGAGACACTAAGATAAGGTGGCAGGCGCCTGACGTGAAAGCAGTGTCTGCTGCCATTGGGGCTCATAATGGAGCTGGGGGTACCCAGGACCCTGTTACAGAAGACACAGTAGCACTCAGAGGAGTGGGAGCAAGACACACTATGATGTCAGTAGGGGCTTAAACAATGAGGAAGATACAGAATCATAATGGAGGCTGCCAACTCCACACCTTGGTGTTGAACCCTAGGACTTCCCCAAAAGACAGGTAACTAGGCAAGCCTGTCTCTTAGGGCTGCATATTTGTCACCTGAAAAAGGAGACATTGAGGGCAACAGATGGATGTCAGACAGCCAATGAAGTTGAATCAAACAATTTCTCATAGGATTTAATGATAATTAGGGGCAAACAGCCAAAACTATGGTCATGTTTTTTTTTTACTCTCCCTGGCAACAAGAGAGTGGGAAACTGCAGTATTACCAATTAAAATGATAAAACACATGTTTAATCACACAGACACATCTCAAAGGTGTACGTTTATACACAAAAAAAGTTTAAAACCCCAACAGAAAAAAATAAGAAATATATGGTTTAATTTATTTATCTCTTCATTCTTTTATTGCAAAAAAAAACTTAAAAAAAAAACTGTCAGGGTTCTGCTCTAGCTGCTCCTATATGTAAACCTCTACTGCTCAACACTACCCCTTCATTCCCTTCATTCCCCTTCAATCATCATGAATACTTCCAGGGCCGATCCTGGGTGGGTACATCATGCCTGGGCACCTGAACGGGGGGAGGGGGAGGGAAGCAGGCTAATGGCCTGTCACAGAGGTCCCAGTATGTGGTCAGCTGGCTACCTTGGTGTGCCCCCTAAGCAGACACTTATTCATTATGGCAGAGTAGTTGAGGAGAAGAGTGGAGACAGGTTGTGATGGCTGGTTCTTCCAGTTTCTCATTTGGCTTTAGTAAATATGAGAATTGCCATTGCGGTCAGAATAGAGTCATTTTCACTGAATTTTTTTCCATGGCAAAACCTGGTGTTTAGAGGTTATAGCCTGCCGGTCTTCATGTATCTGCTGTGAAACTGATCAAACTGCTGGAATAGAAAGAACATATGCAAATAAATTCCTTTCCTGTTGTCATGATACCAGATGAATACTTGCTCGTATCGTAGCATTGATGATGGTTACGTTTAAAAAAAACTTTGGACTCTCTGAATAATATGGTATTTGCTTGTGTAGGAGATCCTTTAAGGGGAGAAAGGTTAATTAATAAACTACTTTGCTAAGGTAATGTACAATCAGATCCACAACAAACTCTGTGATTAACCCTTTAAATGAAAACGTGGTTTTATGATTGGTGCATACTGGAGATCAGACAATTTGTCTCATGAGGGATTATTATATTATAATATAGCATTTATTGCATATAATAGTACCAGAGGCGTAACTAGAAACCACCGGGCCCTGGTGCGAAAATTGCACTAAGGGACCCCTATGTGTCTCAACCCCCGCCAGCCCCTCCACACATCTCATTCTCCCCCCCAGCCCATCCATGTTTCTTACAAATTCCTTCCACATGTCTCTCCCAACCCCATACATTTGTGACAAACACACACACACTGACATAAGGTCACTCACACTGACAGACAAACACACAGACTGACACTGATATAGATTATTTTAAGCAAACAAATATGTTTGAATGACTATCTGTTCCTGTCCAAATCTGAGATGATTAAATTGCGTATACGCAGAAGTAAATTCACACTGACACATGCAGTTCAGGTTAAAATAACTTCAGAAAATGTAATGGCATCTGCAGAAAAAACGGGCTCGCAGACCCTTATAAGAGCAAAATTACATCATCATTGAATATCAAGATAACAACAAATAAACATCATTAATTGGTCTATGTATTAAAGGGACACTATAGTCACCTGAACAACTTCAGCTTAATGAGGTTGTTTAGGTGAGTGCTACAGCTACCCGGAGCCTTTTTCTTGTAAGCACTGTATTTTCTGAGAAAATGCAGTGTTTACATTGGAAGCTTGGAACACCTCTTGTTGCAGTCAATCAGACGGCCACCAGAGGGACTTCCGAGTTCAGAGGCCCTAAAAAGGCCTCTCGTCCGATGCATTCTGGGTGAATGCATCAGACGGGCTATCAGCACACAAAGCACTGTGAACGCGCTTTGTGTGCTGACAGCCTGTCAGCACTGCTGTGGGCGTGGCTTCAGCTGACAGCTGAAGCCCGAACCCACAGGGATGCTGTCTGGCCACAATAGTGGTTGAAGGGGGGGGACCTACTCTCCTCCCCCCCCGGCCCCCACCCCTGAGCGGTGGGTGGGGGCCCTAAAAATAAGGGGGGCACATACTGCCCCCCCGGCCCCCACCCCTGTGCGGCGGGTGGGGGCCCTAAAATTATCAATAAGGGAGACCTATTGTCCCCCCCCGGCCCCCACCCCTGTGCGGTGGGTGGGGGCCTTAAAATAAAAAATAAGGGGGGGACATACTGCCCCCCCCGGCCCCCACCCCTGTGCGGCGGGTGGGGGCCCTAAAATTCACAATAAGGGGGGGGGGCCCACTGCCCCCCCCGGCCCCCACCCCTGAGCGGTGGGTGGGGGCCCTAAAATTCACAATAGGGGGAGGACCTACTGTCCCCCCCCCGGCCCCCACCCCTGTGCGGCGGGTGGGGGCCCTAAAATTCACAATAAGGGGGGGGGGCTACTGCCCCCCCCGGCCCCCACCCCTGAGCGGTGGGTGGGGGCCTTAAAATAAAAAATAAGGGGGGGACATACTGCCCCCCCCGGCCCCCACCCCTGTGCGGCGGGTGGGGGCCCTAAAATTCACAATAAGGGGGGGGGGCCCACTGCCCCCCCCCCGGCCCCCACCCCTGAGTGGTGGGTGGGGGCCCTAAAATTCACAATAGGGGGGGGACCTACTGTCCCCCCCCGGCCCCCACCCCTGTGCGGCGGGTGGGGGCCCTAAAATTCACAATAAGGGGGGGCCTACTGCACCCCCCCCGGCCCCCACCCCTGAGCGGTGGGTGGGGGCCCTAAAATTATCAATAGGGGGGGACCTATTGTCCCCCCCCCGGCCCCCACCCCTGAGCGGTGGGTGGGGGCCCTAAAATTCACAATAGGGGGGGACCTAATGTCCCCCCCCCGGCCCCCACCCCTGAGCGGTGGGTGGGGGCCCTAAATACAAAGGGGGTGGGGACCTTAGTTAACCCTCTCCCCCCCCCCAAAAAAAACTTATCTCCCTACCTACCCCCCTCACCCTAAAAATAATAAGGGGGGACCCTTTAACTAAAAACCTGTAAAGAAAAAAAAAAAAAGATAAAAACAACTTACCATTCGATGTTTTCTTTCTTCTAAAATCTTCTTTCTTCAGCCCCAAAAAAGGCCAAATAAAAATCCATAATAACCGACGCAATAAAAAAAAAAAAAAAAACCCGAGCGCAAAAAAAAATAATCCATCTTCACCCATGGAGGGCTCCGCGCAGACTGAGCTCCGCAGGGCGGGGGAAGGCTTATAAAGCCTTGCCCCGCCCTGCAATTAGGCTAAGAACACTCTGATTGGTGGGTTTAAGCCAATCAGAGTGCTCTTTGTCATTTTACAAGCGTGGGAAAGTTCTTTGGAATTTTCCCACGCTTGTAAAATGACACAGAGCAATGTGATTGGATGGCTTGAAATCCATCCAATCACAGTGCTCTGTGTCATTTTACAAGCGTGGGAAAATTCCAAAGAACTTTCCCACGCTTGTAAAATGACAAAGAGCACTGTGATTGGATGGCTTGAAATCCATCCAATCACAGTGCTCTGTGTCATTTTACAAGCGTGGGAAAATTCCAAAGAACTTTCCCACGCTTGTAAAATGACAAAGAGCACTGTGATTGGATGGCTTGAAATCCATCCAATCACAGTGCTCTGTGTCATTTTACAAGCGTGGGAAAATTCCAAAGAACTTTCCCACGCTTGTAAAATGACAAAGAGCACTGTGATTGGATGGCTTGAAATCCATCCAATCACAGTGCTCTGTGTCATTTTACAAGCGTGGGAAAGTTCTTTGGAATTTTCCCACGCTTGTAAAATGACACAGAGCACTGTGATTGGATGGATTTCAAGCCATCCAATCACATTGCTCTGTGTCATTTTACAAGCGTGGGAAAATTCCAAAGAACTTTCCCACGCTTGTAAAATGACAAAGAGCACTCTGATTGGCTTAAACCCACCAATCAGAGTGTTCTTAGCCTAATTGCAGGGCGGGGCAAGGCTTTATAAGCCTTGCCCCGCCCTGCGGAGCTCAGTCTGCGCGGAGCCCTCCATGGGTGAAGATGGATTATTTTTTTTTGCGCTCGGGTCTTTTTTTTTTTTTATTGCGTCGGTTATTATGGATTTTTATTTGGCCTTTTTTGGGGCTGAAGAAAGAAGATTTTAGAAGAAAGAAAACATCGAATGGTAAGTTGTTTTTATCTTATTTTTTTCTCTTTACAGGTTTTTAGTTAAAGGGTCCCCCCTCATTATTTTTAGGGTGAGGGGGGTAGGTAGGGAGATAAGTTTTTTTTTTTTGGGGGGGGGGGAGGTTAACTAGGGTCCCCACCCCCTTTGTATTTAGGGCCCCCACCCACCGCTCAGGGGTGGGGGCCGGGGGGGACAATAGGTCCCCCCCTATTGATAATTTTAGGGCCCCCACCCACCGCTCAGGGGTGGGGGCCGGGGGGGGGGGCAGTAGGTCCCCCCCCTTATTGTGAATTTTAGGGCCCCCACCCACCGCTCAGGGGTGGGGGCCGAGGGGGGGGCAGTAGGTCCCCCCCCTTATTGTGAATTTTAGGGCCCCCACCCGCCGCACAGGGGTGGGGGCCGGGGGGGGACAGTAGGTCTGATGTAGAATTATTAAAAAAATCTTATTGTATTTATATTGAATTGCTGCTCTAACTCTGTATTAACCTGATACTGTGACAAATCCTCCATTTTGTCCTCATAACCTGACTTCTTCATATGAAAACTACATTACATGACAGTATTTCTCAGCACATCTAATACAATAGACAAGGACTGTATTCTCCATAAGGATATGACTAACCCAGGAACTGTTGAATTTCCCCTAACTCGCAACATAATATAATTTAAAGGCCATGAGAACACAGTAGTAATGAAATGTTCTATTCATAAGAGACCTTGCACCTAACCACGAGATTTGACATCACCGACCGAGTAAAATGACGCTCAAGCCCCCCTTTCCACCGAGTAAACCTCATGCTGGGAAAGATGGCGCCTGAGCCTTCTGTCCACACCCTTGTCCAGAACAATACCACCTCCCGGTGGGAGGACACCTAGCTGGTCACTCAAATCCCTGAGCCAATTAATAATATTGATGGGTGGACACTGATATAGTCACATAACGTTTAATCCAATTAATGATGTTTATTTGTTATTATCTGATATTCAATGATGATGTCATTTTGCTTTTAAAAAGATCTACACAACTGTTTTCCAACCAGATTGTATTAAATTTTCTGAAGTGCTTTTAACCTGAACTCCATGTGTCAGTGTGAGCTTACTTCTGCGTATACGCAATTTAATCATCTCAGATTTGGACAGGAACAGATAGACATTTAAACATATTTGTTTATTTCTAAATTAATCCACATCAATTTGGCGCATCCAACGTGGGGCATCGGGCTATGTCTGGCCGGTGAGCCGTCCTAAGGAAGATGCTGTTGGACGGGGGAATCCTGGGGGTAGGAAGGGAGACTGATCACCTCCAGATACACGGTAGAGACTTCTGCAGGGCCTGTGTCATTTGTGCAAAATGTAATCCAGGAAGACCAATCAAGGTGCCTGCAAAGCACCTAGCAAAACCCATGTACCCATTCCAGAGAATTCAAATTGATCATATCCAAATGCCCAAGAGTGGGTCTCATGAATATGCACTAGTAATGGTGGATATGTTCTCAGGCTGGCCAGAAGCCTACCCTGTAGCCAATATCACTGCAAAAACAACCGCAAGACGCCTACTTACAGACATTGTATGTAGATTTGGACTTCCAGAAGTCATTGAAAGTGATCAAGGCCCAGCCTTTACAGCAACAGTGACTAAAGAAATTTGGACTGCTCTGGGAGTGACTCTAGCCTTCCACACCCCTTACCACCCACAAAGTAGTGGTAAAGTAGAGCGCATGAATGGCACTCTAAAAGCCAGAATGTTAAAAATGTCACAAGAAACAAAAATGCCCTGGCCAGAAAGTCTGTCAATAGCTTTGTTCAGTGTTAGGCACACACCTAGAGGGAAGCATTCACTGTCCCCATATGAGATTCTATTTGGGACAGCACCCAGACTAGGTTGTTATTATCCACAGCAGTTACAGCTTCAATCAGATGTTTTAGTAGACTATGTAACTGAACTTGCAAGTGCCTTGAACAAAATACATGCCCAAGTTTTCTCTTCAATTCCAGATCCCGAATTGGATACAGGTACCCATAACCTGCTTCCCGGAGATTGGGTTCTGGTTAAGAAGTTCGTGCGGAAAAGCACCCTGGAACCAAGATTTGACGGGCCATTCCAAGTTCTCCTGATCACCGCAACTTCCGTCAAATTGGCCGGCAGGCCACATTGGATCCACGCTTCCCACTGCAAGAAGTCTCCTGCCCCAGAGGAAGCAGATACCGCACAACCATGTACCTCTGGTACATTGTCTCCTTAATTAGTTTAATTAAGGCCCAGCAAGTAGCCATCACTAAAGATGCTAGTGGGTACACCTTCTGGTATAATTCATCATGTACCCGTGTGGCTACCTATACCTTTGATTATTGTGACATCGTAGAATGCCCATTCACTACAACACAAATCCAGAATATCTATAGAGATATCCCTCATGTAAAAGATCCATATGTTTGTGTAGTTGACAAACAATGGGGGCATAATTGTGGCCATTGGGGGGCGGCGGGATGGAATGCCGGGCCTTCCTGGGGCTACAAGCCAAAAAGTGCCTTATCTAAAGTAGATGATCATGGTAGGTCCCTCCTTCAAAGAATGACTCTGAGAAAGCCTGGAGGAGGCACACCAATGAAATTAATTCTCAATGTTGAGCATCCAAGCCCAACAGATGCAGACCAGTATGTGTTGGGAATGTACTGGAAAAAGGGTTCCTATACTAAATTAGGGCATTTCTACCTTAAAGATATGTGTAATTCCCCTGAGTGGCAAGGAGCTACTCATATGGTCACAAACCCATTAAAACCACACATCCAGTCCTTTAAGGACATGATGGCCATTGCTAACCCCACCTTTGAAGATACTATGGCCGCTGAAACAGGTTTTAATGATGTTAACCTATGGTTAGAATGGATGAAATATAATGCCAACAAACATAACCGAACCGCATGCTATGTGTGTGGTGGTGCCCGGCCTCATCTGGGCACTGTACCTTTAACCCTGCCAGTAAATGAAGAAAATTGCATTTTAAGTCTTTTTGCCTACCAATATAATTTCAACAGGTCTCAATGTCAAGCATGGACAGCGGAGTATCCTCTTATAGCCAAAAATGTAAGACCTCCTCATGGTGTTACCGTATATAAAGGTAATTACACTTGCTATGTCAAACATGATGGGATTGGTAAATTTGTGGGTAACTTTCCCGCAGGTTATTGTACTACATATAGAACTGTTCCTGTACGTTTGCTGCAGCAGCACACTAGGTCACTGGGAGATATTTACTGGTTGTGTGGGGATTTACAGTTAAGATCCAGAATGGACACAGAGTGGTGGGGGGAGTGTACATTGGCCAAGGCCATTATGCCTATACACATTATTTCTGACACACACACCAACACCCATGAGTCCAGCCACACTAAGGCCAAGCGTGAAGCCCCAGTAAAAGGAAGTTTTGACCCTCACATTTACATTGATGCCATTGGGGTACCTAGGGGGGTACCCAATGAATTTAAAGCAAGAGATGAAGTTGCTGCAGGATTTGAATCAATTTTTACCATAGTTACTGCAAACAAGAACTTAAATTGGATAAACTACATTTATTACAATCAACAGCGTTTCGTTAATTACACCAGAGATGCCCTCCAGGGATTAGCCGAACAATTGCAGGCAACATCCCAAATGGCCTTCCAAAATAGAATAGCCCTGGATATGATCCTAGCCGAAAAAGGAGGGGTATGTAAAATTTTGCCCGACACCATGACATGTTGTACCTACATCCCAGAAAACACAGGTCCTAATGGTAAAGTTACATTAGCCATAGCAAAATTAAATGACCTCTCAGAAGAATTAAAAAGGAATTCCGGGATAAAAGATCCCTGGGACAGATGGTTTGGTTGGATGACGGGTTGGAAAAAAGCTTTAATGCATATTGGTATGGCAATACTAATTTCTCTTTTTATCTTTGCTCTTCTCTTTTGTTGTGTCTTCCCCTGCCTGAGGAAAGCTCTCACGAAGACTATTGACCAAGCGGCACCCACTTTCACACTACTTGATGTTGATGACCAAGATTTCCAGGATCTCAACTCACCCTGTTTGCCGCTGCAATCCATCCCTTTTGATGATAAAGTGCGAGAGTTCTAGGAAGGGACCACCTTAGGGACAGCATCTGTCGGTGAATGGTAAAGGCCCCATGTGGAGAAGTGGTGGGTTAGCTGCCATGGGATACCCTTGGGTGTGAAGCGTTCGAGAGCCATACTGACGGATGGTTAGCCTATTAGGGTCAGATCTAGGGACAGACTTGCACTTTGCATTAACACCTAGCTAGCGGCCACGGGGTTTCTGTGCCTTTGGGCTAACACGTCTTCTGGTATTAACAAATAAAGTTTTTATCTCTTAGAATCTAACATTTCATAGGGGGGACTGATGTAGAATTATTAAAAAAATCTTATTGTATTTATATTGAATTGCTGCTCTAACTCTGTATTAACCTGATACTGTGACAAATCCTCCATTTTGTCCTCATAACCTGACTTCTTCATATGAAAACTACATTACATGACAGTATTTCTCAGCACATCTAATACAATAGACAAGGACTGTATTCTCCATAAGGATATGACTAACCCAGGAACTGTTGAATTTCCCCTAACTCGCAACATAATATAATTTAAAGGCCATGAGAACACAGTAGTAATGAAATGTTCTATTCATAAGAGACCTTGCACCTAACCACGAGATTTGACATCACCGACCGAGTAAAATGACGCTCAAGCCCCCCTTTCCACCGAGTAAACCTCATGCTGGGAAAGATGGCGCCTGAGCCTTCTGTCCACACCCTTGTCCAGAACAATACCACCTCCCGGTGGGAGGACACCTAGCTGGTCACTCAAATCCCTGAGCCAATTAATAATATTGATGGGTGGACACTGATATAGTCACATAACGTTTAATCCAATTAATGATGTTTATTTGTTATTATCTGATATTCAATGATGATGTCATTTTGCTTTTAAAAAGATCTACACAACTGTTTTCCAACCAGATTGTATTAAATTTTCTGAAGTGCTTTTAACCTGAACTCCATGTGTCAGTGTGAGCTTACTTCTGCGTATACGCAATTTAATCATCTCAGATTTGGACAGGAACAGATAGACATTTAAACATATTTGTTTATTTCTAAATTAATCCACATCAATTCCCCCCCCTATTGTGAATTTTAGGGCCCCCACCCACCGCTCAGGGGTGGGGGCCGGGGGGGGGGCAGTAGGTCCCCCCCCCCTTATTGTGAATTTTAGGGCCCCCACCCGCCGCACAGGGGTGGGGGCCGGGGGGGGGCAGTAGGTCCCCCCCCTTATTGTGAATTTTAGGGCCCCCACCCGCCGCACAGGGGTGGGGGCCGGGGGGGGACAGTAGGTCCCCCCCTATTGTGAATTTTAGGGCCCCCACCCACCGCTCAGGGGTGGGGGCCGGGGGGGGGGCAGTAGGTCCCCCCCCTTATTGTGAATTTTAGGGCCCCCACCCGCCGCACAGGGGTGGGGGCCGGGGGGGGACAGTAGGTCCCCCCCCTATTGTGAATTTTAGGGCCCCCACCCACCGCTCAGGGGTGGGGGCCGGGGGGGGACAATAGGTCCCCCCTATTGATAATTTTAGGGCCCCCACCCGCCGCACAGGGGTGGGGGCCGGGGGGGGACAGTAGGTCCCCCCTCTATTGTGAATTTTAGGGCCCCCACCCGCCGCACAGGGGTGGGGGCCGGGGGGGGACAGTAGGTCCCCCCCCTATTGGAATTTTAGGGCCCCCACCCACCGCTCAGGGGTGGGGGCCGGGGGGGGACAGTAGGTCCCCCCTATTGTGAATTTTAGGGCCCCCACCCACCGCTCAGGGGTGGGGGCCGGGGGGGGACAGTAGGTCCCCCCTTATTGATAATTTTAGAAAGCGAGCTGAGCTGTCAGTCAGACAGCTCAGCTCGCGAACGCGCATTCCGCGCACATGCGCGGTAAAGCGCTCAGGTTCTTCATAGGGCGGCTGTCAATGCCGCTCTATGAAGAACGCGATTGGTGCAGCGCGAAGCCGCGCATGCGCACCACATCGCCCTGACGCTTCTCTCAGAGAAGCGTCCTATTGGGCCCCGCGATTTCGTCATTTTGACGAAAAAGGGGGCGCGGCCTGGCTGGGAGCTCGGCGCTGGAACGGAGGTAAGTTTTTAATATAAAAACGCCTCAAATTTTTTTTTAATTAAATGTAAGTTCATATAAAAGCAAGAAGGAAGGCTGGGGGACCTGTCTTTCTTGCTTTTATATGTAGACTATAGAGTCCCTTTAAGTGGTAAGTTAAATGCCCTCCCATCTATATTAGTAATTGGCTTAGGGATTTGAGTGGCTAGTAGGGCATCCTCCCATCATGGGATGTCGGCATTTCTGACAAGGGTAGTTAGTGATGTCAGACTCGTGGTCAGGTTCAGGGTCTTTTTTATGAAAGAACATTTCATAGAGCTTGGTTGCTTCATCTAAGTGTTGCTTCTAAGTGTGTGTGTGGTTGGAGATATTCTGGAGAGTTTTACAGAAGCTTCAACTGTCTAAGAGCTGTGCTAAGAGTTCTTTTTTACTGTTACAGGTAAGATTCATCTGTAGGAAAAGGTTACTGACTGCACAAGGTTTGATTTCCTGTTGGTAATTATAAGGCATTTGATTGGATTAGGTAGCTACTTGCTATTGATTGCTATTTAAATTAGCTATTGTTTGCTAATAAGCAGAGGCCTACCCAGGTGTTAAACATTCCTAGTGGGTGGTGATTTTAGGAGTATATAAGGGTAGTTGTCATTAGCTTGGCTAATAGAGCTTGGTTGCTTCATCTAAGTGTTGCTTCTAAGTGTGTGTGTGGTTGGAGATATTCTGGAGATAAGCTGGAGGTAATCCAAGGTATTCAGGAGGATAAATAAAAAGTTAAGGTTTGTTTGATTTAAATTATTCACCTCATTGGAATGGCAGACTTAGTTCAGTGTAATAGTTGCTTTGCATTTGTTTCACGTTCCACTTTTTGGAGGTTTGGTTGTTGTCTAATCTGTAGACAGTTCTCTATTTTGCGGCAGGAGATTGTATTTTTGAAGTCTGAGATTTGTAAATTATCTGGTAAACAAACTCAGGCTGGAACTGCTGCAAAGCCACTGCCGCAGAGACATACTAGGAATGGCAGATGGATTACTGTAGGATCTGGTAGACTTGGAGTTGTGGATAAAAGGCATATTGCACAGTCTGTTGCTCTACATAATTCATTTTCTGCACTTTCAGAGTGTAGTGGTGTCGTGGAGAGAGGCACTGAGGCTAGTGGTGTTGTGCAGAGAGGCACTGAGGCTAGTGGTGTTGTGCAGAGAGGCACTGAGGCTAGTGGTGTTGTGCAGAGAGGCACTGAGGCTAGTGGTGTTGTGCAGAGAGGCACTGAGGCTAGTGGAGTTGTGCAGAGAGGCACTGAGGCTAGTGGTGTTGTGCAGAGAGGCACTGAGGCTAGTGGTGTTGTGCAGAGAGGCACTGAGGCTAGTGGTGTTGTGCAGAGAGGCACTGAGGCTAGTGGTGTTGTGCAGAGAGGCACTGAGGCTAGTGGTGTTGTGAAGAGAGGCACTGAGGCTAGTGGTGTTGTGAAGAGAGGCACTGAGGCTAGTGGTGTTGTGAAGAGAGGCATTGAGGCTAGTGGTGTTGTGCAGAGAGGCACTGAGGCTAGTGGTGTTGTGCAGAGAGACTTGGTGAGGCCTAATAGAAAGCAGTTGTTGGTGGGGGATTCCATCATAAGAGGTGTGGAGATGGACAATGGTGGTCTTGTGAGGTGTCTTCCCGGAGCTACTGCTCACAGAGACAGGAGACGTATCGGTAATATTGTTAAGCAAGCAAAGCAGGAAGGGGAATTGGATGTACTTGTCCATTTAGGGACAAATGACTTGGCTTGCAATGAGGTTTCAGAGGTTAAGGAAGTTTTTAGTGTTTTTGCCAATGATATACGGCAGGTTGCTTCCACATTGTCATTCTCTGAAGTTCTGCCTGTGCATAACACTCAGAATGACAGGCGGATGCGTATTAGGGACTTTAACTTGTGGCTTGGTGAATGGTGTCGGGAGCAAGGATTTGGCTTTATTGCTCATGGTAGCTCTGTTTGGAATGGAAATAAACTGTACAAAAAAGATGGTTTGCATCTTTCTCAAAAGGGAACAAATGTTCTCAGTGAGCAGTTCAGAGGTTTTGCTAGGATGTATTTAAACTAGGAGGGGGGGGGGCAAAAGGGTGATAAAACATCAATCCAATTGTCCCCCAAAACAAGGACAGAAGGTGCCTGTAGCAAGTGTGTTAAAAAATGATAAGCTTAGAGTCATGTCTACAAATGCTCGCAGTTTAGGGAATAAGATCCATGAACTTGTGGCAATAATGGCAACTGATAGTGTAGATTTAGTCGCTGTTACTGAGACATGGTATAATGAGAAAAATGACTGGGACATAGCAATACCAGGGTACTCTTTATATAGAAAAGACAGGGAAGGCAAGAAAGGGGGAGGGGTGGCCCTGTATGTAAAGAATAGCATAAAATCTAGCCTAATAAAGGTTAGTGAGGCGAACATAGAGTCAGTTTGGGTTACGTTAGAATTTGGTAATCACACAGTAACTCGTGTAGGTGTGATTTATAGGCCCCCAGGACAAATTGAAGAGTTAGATAATCTACTAGTTGAAGAAATAGCTAAAATGACAATGAAGGGGGAAGTTATCATCATGGGTGACTTTAATCTTCCTGATATAAATTGGAAAACAAAAATAGCTACTTGTGCCAGGAGCACACATATTCTAAACTCCCTACTGGGATTGTCTCTAAAACAAGTCGTTGAGGAGCCAACTCGTAAAGAGGCCATACTAGATTTAGTGTTAACAAATGGAGATTTGGTATCAGATATTACTGTAGGTGAAAGTTTAGGATCCAGTGATCATCAGTCAGTGTGGTTTAATATAAGAACAGTGACTGAGTCACACCACACAAAAACAAAAGTTTTAGACTTTAGAAAAACAGACTTTTCCAAAATTAGAATATGTGTAAAGGAGTCATTATCAGACTGGAGCAATTTAAATGGAGTCCAAAAGAAATGGGATTATTTAAAAGTTGCACTACTGAAGGCAACAGAAAATTGCATTAGGCTTGTCAGTAAAAGCAAAAAATTCAAGAAACCACTGTGGTACTCCACAGATGTAGCCAAAATAGTAAAAAACAAAAAGTTAGCATTTAGTAATTATAAAAAAACCCAGAGTGAGGAAGACAGAATGACCTATAAGATTAGGCAGAAAGAGGCTAAGCAAGTTATAAGAGCTTCCAAATCACACACAGAAGAGAAAATAGCACAGTCAGTAAAAAAGGGGGACAAAACCTTTTTTAGATACATAAATGAGAAAAGAAAAGTAAAACAAGGATTAGTTAGATTAAAAACAAAAGAAGGAAGGTATGTAGATGAGGATAAAGGTCTAGCTGACTGCCTCAATGAATATTTTTGTTCGGTATTTACAGATGAAAATGAAGGAAAGGGACCTCAGTTAAGAAAAAGGATAAATGAGTCATTTATTACACGTGAGTTTACAGAGGAAGAGGTTCTATTTCAACTGTCAAAAGTAAAGACAAATAAGTCAATGGGACCTGATGGAATACACCCAAAGCTATTAAAAGAGCTTAGTGGTGTACTAGCAAAACCATTAACAGATTTATTTAACCAATCATTGATAACAGGAGTAGTCCCAGAAGATTGGAAGTTAGCGAATGTTGTGCCCATTCACAAGAAAGGTAATAGGGAGGAGTCGGGCAACTATAGGCCAGTAAGCCTAACTTCAGTAGTGGGGAAAGTGATGGAAACCATGTTAAAGGATAGGATTGTTGAACATCTAAAAACACATGGATTTCAAGATCAGAGACAACATGGGTTTACTTCAGGGAGATCATGCCAAACTAATCTTATTGATTTTTTTGATTGGGTAACTAAAATTATAGATCAGGGTGGTGCAGTAGACATTGCTTACCTCGATTTCAGTAAGGCTTTTGACACTGTTGCACATAGAAGGCTTATCAACAAACTACAATCTTTGAGTTTGGATTCCAATATTGTTGAATGGGCTGAGGCAGTGGCTGAGTGACAGGCAACAGAGGGTTGTAGTCAATGGAGTATATTCGAAGCTTGGGCTTGTCACCAGTGGGGTACCTCAGGGATCTGTACTTGGACCCATTCTCTTTAATATTTTTATTAGTGATATTGCAGAAGGTCTTGATGGTAAGGTGTGTCTTTTTGCGGATGATACTAAGATATGTAACAGGGTTGATGTTCCAGGAGGGATAAGCCAAATGGAAAATGATTTAGGTAGACTAGAAAAATGGTCAGAGTTGTGGCAACTGACATTTAACGTGGATAAGTGCAAGATAATGCATCTTGGACGTAAAAACCCAAGGGCAGAGTACAGAATATTTGATAGAGTCCTAACCTCAACATCTGAGGAAAGGGATTTAGGGGTGATTATTTCTGATGACTTAAAGGTAGGCAGACAATGTAATAGAGCAGCAGGAAATGCTAGCAGAATGCTTGGTTGTATAGGGAGAGGTATTAGCAGTAGAAAGAGGGAAGTGCTCATGCCATTGTACAGAACACTGGTGAGACCTCACTTGGAGTACTGTACACAGTACTGGAGACCCTATCTTCAGAAGGATATTGATACCTTAGAGAGAGTTCAAAGAAGGGCTACTAAACTGGTTCATGGATTGCAGGATAAAACTTACCAGGAAAGGTTAAAGGATCTTAACATGTATAGCATGGAGGAAAGACGAGACAGGGGGGATATGATAGAAACATTTAAATACATAAAGGGAATCAACACAGTAAAGGAGGAGACTATATTTAAAAGAAGAAAAACTACCACAACAAGAGGACATAGTCTTAAATTAGAGGGACAAAGGTTTAAAAATAATATCAGGAAGTATTACTTTACTGAGAGGGTAGTGGATGCATGGAATAGCCTTCCAGCTGAAGTGGTAGAGGTTAACACAGTAAAGGAGTTTAAGCATGCGTGGGATAGGCATAAGGCTATCCTAACTATAAGATAAGGCCAGGGACTAATGAAAGTATTTAGAAAACTGGGCAGACTAGATGGGCCGAATGGTTCTTATCTGCCGTCACATTCTATGTTTCTATTAGAGCAGCTTTCTCATGGCCTAGCTATAGTATACTTTGTTTCATATTACAGGAACTTGATAATTCCGGTGTTAGTCATGTCCTTCTAGAAAATACATTCTCTATGCAGTATTCTAAATGCTGTTAGGAAATCTGTCATGTAATGAAGTTAAAATGGAGTTAGTACAAATATTCAATACAGGTTTAATAAAGGTTTTTAATAATTCTACATCAACACTGACAGACAGATACACACTGACAGACAGACACACACTAACACTCACAGACAGACAAACACACTGACAGTCACTGACAGACACACACACTAACAGACACTGACAGACATACACACTGACTGACAGACAGACACACATACTGACACCCAGACACACAGACACTCAATGACTGACAGACAGACACACACACACTGACATACCCACACACACACTGACAGACACACACACTGACCACTGACATACCCACACACACACTGACAGACACACTTACACTGATATACAATATACAGCTTCCACCTGTTCACCCGTGGAAATAATGAATGAACTTAGCTTTTGGATACTTGCTTCCCTCAAGTTACCTCCCAAAATTGGTAACCATATACAAGATAGTATAGAATGCAAATAAGACAGGGATCCAGCGAGTATCACTAAAACATATCAATAAAATACAACATATTTTTAATTTTATTATAGCCTTTCAATCGCCCAACACTTCAAGGTTACACTCACAGATTGGTTGTGTAAAGCAAGCCTTCAGGGTGCCTCCCCTGTAGTATGGGGGGTATGCCCCACTGTTGATGATAGCTCCAATCTGGATACCAGGAAGGTCACACACTCCAAATGGTATAGATGTAGAAAAAAATAATTTATTGGAATATTTGTTCAAATAATATGGTTTAAAAAGTGGTCCTACGTGTTTCGTTCCCTTTATGAAACTTCCTCAGGGACCAATATTATAAGAAATACAATTTAATAAAAATGGGCCTGTTCAGCATGTTAAACTAAGTTACCATTTAGCAAATGGTTCTGCATTTTTAATTCTTTCCTAAGGAGCAATATCTCCCTATTCAGAATGTTTTATTAGTTTAAACTACGTCAAAGTTACCCCAAGGATTTTTGGCATAGCTTTGCCAAAACAGCCATTTTGTAGTTGTTCGGCTCTAGGAAATCAACATGTATACGCCATATGAAAAAAATAAAAAAAAGAAGATGATAGAATAAACTGTGTTTTAAAAGGGGAAGTTAAAGTGTAAATGAACACTGGTGTTAGATATACAACTAACCTCCTAAAATGAGCACATAAATAGACTAGACAAGCAAATTGTCAAAATATATATATAATAAACATGACTCACATAAGAGACTGTATTGTGAGTTTTTTTCTTGTAATGATCCAACTGGGCGTAAAATGTTAACGTAAGAGATGGTTTTATTGGGGTTAGAGTCCAGTCGCATAGATTAAGTTGTGCAATGTAGATTAGGTACAAAATTCTAAACTCAGAGCTATTATATTAGACTTGTGTATTCGTCTAAATCTAATAATTAACTCATTTGGAAGTTTAAAGTTCAACTATTTACGCTGTGTGCTTGTTCAGAATCAAATAGAATGTAAGTCACCATAAAACACATGGACTCTGTCTTTTCATTGTAATGTTTAAGTAATTTTGACATCTTTACAATGTTCTGCAACACATAATAGCAATTTGTTCTGTTTCTTTTGTATATATTTTTGAATAGAAAGCTAAATTTACAAGGATTGCTCCTACATCTAAAAATGTTTACAAAACAAATTACCTTTTTCTCTACATATTAGGGATATATAGTCATTATTAGTACTTTATATTAAATTTATCATGACAAAAATAAGCAGGAGCTTTTAGCAGATAAACATTAACTCTCTCGGAGCCTGTGTGGCCATTTTGAAAAACTGTGTTGTGTACATTTCTGGAGCTGAAAGGCTAAAACATCTATTGTTTTTGATTTACTATATTATCCTTCCTAAAGAAAAAAAAAACTGTTTCGGTGTACTTACAGAAACCATAATGTGCTGGCATTTACTAGGTCAGGGGTAGGCAACCTTCAGCACTCCATATGTAGTAGACTACATTTTCCATAATATTATTTTAGCCATAATGCTGGCAAAGCATCAGGGGAGATAAAGTCCACAAATCTTTAGTGCCAAAGGTTGCCTACCTCTGCACTAGATTCTCTCATTTGCCAAGAATGTACAAAATAACATGTTTTTAGTAAAATCACTTATTACACCTCTATAGTAGTTGTAATTATTGTAACAATGCTGTATTACAACGTGTCTCTTACAGTTTGGGTAGAGTGTTGAATCAGGGCATTTTCACCCTCAGCTATGATCAACATTACGATGATACAGAGCAAAGCAAATATCAGACTGCATGGTTTCTATTATTTGTCTAACTAATTACTATTATGGATTTTGACCATGGAAAACATTGGGCAACAGACATTGTAGGACAAACGGGGAAGGATGACTCAGAATCAGACCATATTGATTGCTTCATTGTTCAGAGGCTCAGGTTTTGTACTCCAGATACCTGGTTATGTGCATATGTACATTTAATATAGATATAGGGGGGTTTTCAAACTTTATTAAGTTAATGACATACAGTTTTTGTTGACACATGGTCACATAGGAGACAATTAACATTTTTGTTAATTTTTGAGTCTATACTTTTGGTGGAAATAGAATCAATTTTGTGAAGGGGCTGTCAATCTTAGGCAGCAACATTTACCATGCTACCTCTATTCGTCTTTACCAATAGAGTTTGCCCATATGTGTCATGTACTGTCATCATTTCAAGATTGATCCCCTTTTCGCATTGCATAATTCCAACTGTTTTTGGAAGCCACAGTTCTAAAATTGCCTTATGTTGCTTTGTCAATGTTATCACATATTTGCCAATGCTGTGAGACCTTTTTTTGTAACCCTTGTACAGTTCATATGATCATTAGAAGTGAGGGAGTGTATCATGACAGTTAAAATTAAACATAGAATGAAGATCTAGATTTCGACTCTTTTCTATATCATCCTTAATGGCAAATGTGCATTGTTTCGTTGTGCTACAAATTACTTTCTGGGTCATTTTACTGCCAGTTGCCAAGATTAAAAAAAAAAAAAAAAAAACATACAAAATATAATTAATAATCTACTCTAACTTGGTTTCACAAAAACTCTAGCTAAGGATCCTTAAAGCATTTCTCTACAGGTTCTCAGATCTACTTGTTCTCTTCTACAAGTGCACACAAGGTATTTCTTTTACAGTTAAATAATAACCAAAATCAATATAAGTACACATAGTTTAAATTGTCTTACTGTGGTTTCTATTAGCCCATAGGTATGTTCCTGTGATATTGTGTATATTTAATCTTCCATCTAGTGGAATTGACCCTGGTTAGTGGTATCAACTCTAACATTCTTTGGTTTCCTGACTATCCCTTCTTTATTTACCACACTGACACAGAGTACTGGTAATACACCTTGGTAGCAACGTGGTCTATCTCTCATCCTTTCTAAGGCTACATCTACAATCTGCAAGAAGGGTTTTTCACCAATGTTACACTATAGTGTTTAATACAGGAACTTGCTAGATGGAGTCTACACTAGAACCAATATGTGAAACAATTGTATCAATTTTAGCAATGGGAATACTTAAATTATATCAAATTAGATTAGTGAGCATTATTATCCATATTTTATTATCTCACTGACCTACTCTGCTAAAAACGTATGTCTGTTTTCATCCACCCTACCGTCTTTTCCATACAAGCCATATGACAAGCAAAACACACCACAGAGAGGACAGCATGAACATACTATGCAGGAAAGATATAGAATGAAACAACCTTTCAGCCCATGGTAGGGTCATTGGTATTGGAGAAGAACATTTTCATCATGATAATGCTTAGTACCAAACATGTAATAGCTAATTCATAATGGATAGAAAATCTCCCCGTCTAAAAAGTAAATTACAAAAATATATGAACATAAACAGATGCACAAGATAACCTCACTGGTTCACCTTGCTTCTTGATCTTTTCACAAGGAATGGAAATATTTGTTCCTTATGCAAATCAAACCACAAGTTTGAACTTCCTCCTTTTCCTCATAAAATACCCTTTTGTGATTTATTTATTTTTTCTTTCTCTTCTTTAGAATTTCTCAAGGTGACCACTTAGCGACGAGTTGCTAATACGCTAACTCAGAACATATTAAAAACTCTAGTCATGCTGGTTTAACCTAGATATGTTTTAATATGCTATGATAACATTTGCTCAATGATAGTGAAAGAAGAAATAAAAAAAGTCTTAACCTTCTTGAATACATATTTTAGATGCATAGCTTTAAATCCACGGTATTGCAGCACTTACCTTGAGAAACAAGTTAAAACACTTAGGAGGAATTGCTATAGTAACCAATGGAAGAATCCAACTAAGAGCCCATGTAACATTGGGGACATGATACTCATGGAATGAAACCAAAAGGGCAGAAATATGCTACTTTAAAAATATTCACCCTCAACACTCTGGAATAAAAAAAAAACAGAAACAAAAATTGCAAGTGAAATCCTCTAAACCCCTTAAGGACACATGACATGTGTGACATGTCATGATTCCCTTTTATTCCAGAAGTTTGGTCCTTAAGGGGTTAAAGAAATCCTAATCGAGGAAAATCCAGACTTTTTCATAGGATAAATTCACTCGCAGAAAGCAGTAAATATTCAAAGGAGGGCCAAACTGACTATCATCATCTATGTAATTATACATGCATTATACATCATATTGTATAAATATATAGATTATATAGAGAGTCGAAATTCCTAAAGTGAGCTTGGTTGTACCATCAATACCAAGCACTTAAAGTCTGAAATAGTTTTCTAGCATCTTTCAGAACGTCCAGGGACCAAGCATGTTTTCTTTATGGTCCAGCTGTTAAAATTGAGTAAAACAAGACCTAAAACATCTTATCAATCAAGAAGAAAATGACATATTTTCTCTGACTAAAATGCTAGCCTCAGGATTACAACCTAGAATATGGGTCACTGCATTTATTTCTCAGTATCCCACTAGATGAGTTCTGACTTCACTCCAGTTTTCTGCAGAAACTCTCTCACATTTCCACAACACTGTTTTTTATAACTTATCCTCATATTAAACGAGACTCCTTTACAACACACATAAATGTTTATTGATGCCTTGGTCCTGTTGTATATCTTCCTAAGGAAGAGCTGTGAGGTACAGTTCTAGCTGTACCTTTTAATCTGATTGCTCCTCTGTTACTTATTAATATTATGTGTACTAACCAACATTCTTTTCCACTGAAAGTTGAGAAACTTTGCCAGGTTTCATAAGATCATTTGGTAAGTTTCCAATAATGCAAATTTAATGCAATTACACTGGAAACTAAACTTGCCTCAACTTTTTTGGACAGTCATTAATAGCCACCTCACATTTTTCTTTGTCCTGTTGTCGTGTGGCATGTTTCTAGATTACTAAACAAAGCAGAACTTTTTATGGAACATTTGTATTACAGATGATGCCACACAAATAGACTTTTAAGTAGAGAAACTATTTGTTATCTTCAAATGTCCTTAATAAGACCTTGGTTGAGTCATTGCAGGATCTATCAATTCTTAAGTGTTTACATTTGTGGCATTGAAAATACTCAAGTTTCACCTTCAATTCCCTGTGTAAGGATGTGATAAGAAGCAATGTCCAAGAATCCTATGTGCCTGTTCCTGGGAAAAATGATGCCATTCGCATGTGGAACACAGATCTTACTATTCACACTATTCAAAGCTAATGTGGATATAAGGGACCGACAACACCACAGGAGAAACATGGAGAAAGGTTCAAAAGAAAATACCCATTTTGTGACTAAACTAACCCACCTTCTTACTCTATGCTACTCCTTAAATAATTATATATTTGAATGTTGTGAAGGAAAATAGCATACAAGAAGATAATAGCAATAACTGCTTTTAGAAGTGTTCATGGTGGTAGGAGTCTATATTGTTTGTATATACTGAGATATTATCACTTTGTTCTGGACTGCCAAATGTCAGTTCTGTGCAAAATTTACATTTGTTGACATCATGCTGACAACGGATGTGATCTTCTCCCTTGCAGACTGCATGCCTACAAGGGGAAGTTTGCTCTTCCCTCCATTTGCCTCCCTGCATTGCCTGTTTTTTTTTTTTTTAATCCACTCCCCTGTCCACACCTCCCTTCCCCTTCATGGCTCAGAACATGTGCATGTGCACTGAACCAGGCAAATGGTGCAGTCAAATGCTTCTATTGAAAAATTATTTGATTGGAGCATGATTGGGCACCGCTGATGTTAGATGGGGTGTGGAAGTCATATATATCATATATCTTCTTTATACTAAATGAAAATAATAAATCAAGTGAGATTACTATCCGAAACCTCCTCAAATATACACTTTCGTGTTGTCACCTCAAAAGGGACAGCTGAAGCTCAAAAGGAATCTGGCATGGACTCCAAACTTACATAGTTAAGTAAAAAATGAAATTGGGAGCATACCTAGAACATGGATTTCTCAGCAATGGTGGTGCTGTAGAGACCAAAATGTATACAATATACAGATTACAAAATAAAATATAATATACAGATTGAGGAACAGCACACACAAAAAATACAGTTTTAAATCTTATAAGGCTACTTAAAATCACCTATATCAGCAAACAAATATAGCGATTCAGTTCCTATATATGGCCATATAGTGTTATGCCCACAATTACATCACAGTACCCCAGTATAGGTGTGTCCTACACTAATTCCCAATTTCAGGGTCCTGCCCCACCAACCTTACTTTGTTCCCTCATGTGCCACTTTTGAGGACACAAGGAAAATGTGCTCAGAAAAAGCATACCCAGAGCTGATCATTACATGCGCATGCACTATGCTCAGGGCACAAGTACCCTGCAGAGAGCACTGAAACAGCGTTCCTTGCATGGTCTACTTTTGGTGTGCCAACCTGCTTGATTTTTTTATGCAGCCTGCCCTGCATTCATGCTAGGCTGACCTTCCAACTCTCCATACAGGTTTACCTCCTTTCTGGAAGAGTCCATCCCCTTACGTGGAACCAATGACTTTGCATCCGTGACCCACTGCAATTTACACTGCCGCCGGCTTACTGCCAGTGGCGTACATACCGGGGTCGCAGGGGTCGCGGCTACGACCGGGCCCGGCCCACCAGGGGGCCCGGCCGCCCTGCGACCCAGGTATGTAGGTCACTGGGCCAGCCTCTTCTGCTGGGGGGCCCAGGAGCCGGCCACCTCCGGGCCCCCCCGAGGCTGGCCCTGCTGTCACCCGGCTGGCTGGCGGGAGCGCGAGGGAGCACTGTCCCCTGGGTGCTCCCTCTTCAGCTCCCTCGCGCACCACACTGAAACCGGAACCGGAAGATGACGTCATCTTCCGGCTCCGGCATCAGTACGCGGCGCGCGAGGGAGCTGAAGAGGAAGCACCCAGGGGACAGTGCTCCCTCGCGCGCCCGCCAGCCAGCCGGGTGACAGCAGGGCCAGCAGCACCACTGGACCCCAGGGAATCCCCTCAGCTCTCCCACAGGTAAGGAGGCTGGGGGGATTAAAAAAAACAAACAAAAAAAAACGTTTGAGTGTGTTAGTGTTAGTGAGTGTGTTAGTGAGTGTGTGTTAGTGAGTGTGTGTGTGTTAGTGAGTGTGTGTGTTAGTGAGTGTGTGTGTGTGTTAGTGAGTGTGTGTGTTAGTGAGTGTGTGTGTGTGTGTGTGTGTGTTATTGAGTGTGTGTGTTAGTGAGTGTGTTAGTGTTAGTGAGTGTGTGTGTGTGTTAGTGAGTGTGTGTGTTAGTGAGTGTGTGTTAGTGAGTGTGTGTGTTAGTGAGTGTGTGTGTTAGTGTTAGTGAGTGTGTGTGTTAGTGAGTGTGTTAGTGTTAGTGAGTGTGTTAGTGTTAGTGTGTGTTAGTGTTAGTGAGTGTGTGTGTTAGTGTTAGAGTGTGTGTGTTAGTGAGTGTGTGTGTTAGTGTTAGAGTGTGTGTTAGTGTTAGAGTGTGTGTTAGTGTTAGAGTGTGTTAGTGTTAGTGAGTGTGTGTGTGTTAGTGAGTGTGTGTGTTAGTGTTAGTGAGTGAGTGTGTTAGTGTTAGAGTGTGTGTGTGTGTTAGTGTGTGTGTGTCTGTTACTATGTTTGTGTGCGTCTGTCACTGAGTGTGTGTCTGTCAGTAAATGTGTGCGTCTGTTCATGAGAGTGTTTGTGTGTGTGTGTCTTAAGCACTTACCTTTCTCCAGCGCCGGACTCCCTTAACGCTGGGGATCTCTCCGTCCCCATCCGCATCTCAGCTCCGAATGCACATGCGTGGCAAGAGCCACGCGCGCATTCAAACCGCCCATAGGAAAGCATTACTCAATGCTTTCCTATGGACGTTCAGCGTCTTCTCACTGTGATTTTCACAGTGAGAATCGCAGAAAATCCTCTAGCGGCTGTCAATGAGACAGCCACTAGAGGCTGGATTAACCCTCAGTGAAACATAGCAGTTTCTCTGAAACTGCTATGTTTTCAGCTGCAGGGTTAAAACTAGAGAGACCTGGCACCCAGACCACTTCATTGAGCTGATGTGATCTGGGTGTCTGTAGTGGTCCTTTAAGTGTATGTGTTTATGCATGCACTGGCATACATACCGCGGTCGCACGGGTCGCAGCCCTGCGACCAGGTGCCCGCCGCCATGTGTTGCGGCCCCAGCCTGCGCAGAGTAAGCGCTCGCGCGGGGGGAGGGGGGGGCCCCGGATCAGTTTTCGCACCGGGGCCCCATGGGTTGTGTGTACGCCACTGCTTACTGCTTCATAGTATGATAATGTTTGGAGCAATGGGCCTGCTCTACCTACACCCGGAGTCTGCTCTCCCTGTATACTGGGCTCCCTGCTTTCCCACTAGCCTGAGACTTGTTCTTGTGTATCATGTTGCCTGTACTCCCTGCATTCTGAGGCCTGCTCCCATTCAGAGTTTCCCTTGTTTATTTTCCTTGTGCTTGTTTTATTATGTTGTACGATAGATTCTTGTGTTGTATTTGTATTCCAATTTTTTTTTTTTTTTTATAAATAAAGGAACACTATGCTGGTAGGAATACAAAACAGTGTTAATAATCCACTATAGTGGCTGAATGTGCTCTCCCGTGGGCAAATAAAGGGTTAAAAAACATTTAAAAACTATACTGATTCCAGCGCCGAGGTTCCTTGGTGCTGTATCAGGCTCCTCCTCAGCCAACATCATGGCAATCCGGATGTCTATTGTGCATGCGCAGCAAGCACCCCCTACACACACATTAGTCATTACTTTTAGGAAATATAATTGCTTTACTATGTTTTTTTTATTTATTTTTTTGGGTGGTGGGAGGTGGTTGAAGATGCTGGACGTCCTCGACAGGGACACTACACTCAGACCACTTTATGTCCCTTTAATAGATTTTGCTGTCATTTATTCTCTTGTGTTTTATGTTTATTTCCTACACCCTGGATTCCTACTTAACTCTTTCATTGCAATGTTTCCATTGCAACATTGTCCCAATTAAGGATAGGTGTCTATACTATACACCATTAGCGCTCCACTCTATAGGCTGGTGGTTATTTTCTTCCATAAACCTTTTTTCTTTTGCATTTTGAAGACTGTATTTGTTCTAGGGCTAGGTGTTGTGAGCAAGTGAGAGGGAGCAATTCTAGATATTGTTGATAAAGTTACTTTTGAACATGTAAAATATAAGAAAATAATACTTTAAATTATTGTTGTAAACTTGTGTACATTGCCAATTGTGCATTAGAAAGAATGCATACTAATCTTGTAACTAAAGACAATCATAAATATGAACATACTTTTAAATGATTGTCCCATTTGTCATTGTGGCGAAACTGACCTCGCCACATGTCCTTGGAGGGGGCTGATTGCCCGCCTCTTGCCTTTGGACTATGGACCAGACTTTATGGGAATGTGATACCCCAGATAGCCATACCATGGAGCCTATTCATATAATGAAAGACTATGGGAAAGACTTTAGCTCCATGGCAATTGTACTGTGTGAGTAGGATCTGCGCGCTATTCGGTAGTTTTGTGCGTGCAGATCCCAGCTATCTGGGGATAGGTGAAATGTCTGTGTGTTATGTGTAAATGTGACTTTATGTATTTTAAAGTGTTTTATGTTGTTTTGCAACCATGTGGTTAATGGAGTCTGCCTTTAGTCCTGGGTAATTGGATTACTTCTCCAATTAACTCCAGGGCAGAAGGGAGGAAACCAGGGTGCATTGTGGGGATGTTTTTCTGCCAGCCAGAAAGGAACAAAAGATACTTTTAGTAACTTTTGAACCCCTGGTCGGATTCATGCCATTTTTTAATATGTTGTTCCCCTGAATGGATTGATTGTGGATATGTATTTTTATGTGAATGTGATGTATGGTTTTAAAGTTATGAAAGTTGTGTAAAAGTATATTTTACACTGTATGCATAATGGGATTATGTGTCACACTAAGGGGAGGGGATGTGTGGGAGGTAACATCTATGTCATTGGTTCTTTTATGCCTCCCCCTGGGTGTGGCCTGTATGTGTGAGTTGGAAATAAAAGCCAGGCTGGATGAGCCAGTCCAGAGTTCCTGTTTTACCCTCAAAGTGATGTGTCGTCTCATTATTGGGGGGAAGGATTTATTGCATGCTGTTCCAGTTGACTGCTAGGAGTACAAGCCTATTCGTATGGTTCCTATTCAATGGTCTACAGCATTCATATGCTTGGGAGAATTTAAAAGGTTTCTCGGATTCGGTGATTGTGGTGTCTGCCAGAGTGCTTGGAGTCCTCAGGAAGCACTAGGAGCATCCATTAACGGAGGTACTCAGTCGGGGTGCCAGGCGATCCGTTACATTGGTGGCAGCGGTGGGATGGCGTCCTAGTGCGAGGAGAAGCAGCTCAGAGACACTGGTAACGTTTGGAATTACAAATTGAGGGCAACGCTAGTATCCGTACAGCGCCCCTGGCTACAGCAGGATGGAATCAGCTAGTTTTTGGACAGCGTTCCATGATGAGGAGGAGGAGGCGGCCGCGGACTACAGGGATGCAGACAGAAAGGAAGTCTGGTATGATGCCCTGGAAGACGCCCAGTGGCGGCGAGGTGAGAGTCTCCCCAGTGATGAGCAGCGGCTACAGAAGCGTGTGGCGATGCGCATGTATCTATTGGGAGAGCAGCCCCTGGATGAGTGGGTGACAAGACTAGAGACCCTGGTATGGCGAGAGATCTGGCTAGACAACGCATACCAGGCCCTCTGGTGGCATACCATTCGACTTACCCCCTGGACGGCCGAGCACGACTTACCGGAGGGGGATGATTATGATGGCCCGGGTTTATTATGGGATGCCTTGGAGGACGACATTGATCTTGGCAGCACGGAGGGGTCTAGGTTTTGGGACATCTACGACTACCGGATGGGCATGTATGTCTGGGCTGACGAATGCGAGGTGAGCAAAGACATGACCCACCTGGTAACAAGGGAGTGGGAGCTGGAGCAGGACTACCAACACCTGCTCAGCTTCGTGCAGCTCCAACCTACCCGACAAGCAGAACCAGACCTCATAGACTGGTCCTGGAGAGACCCACAGATGGCAGGTGGAGATGGGATCGAGGTCTCTCTACTGGCCCTACAGGGATGCTGGGCAGTCGGCCCAGATCCCCAGCGGCAGGTTACAGTTCAGAGAGAGGAGCTTGTTACACCCTCTCTCCAGCGGCAGCCTAACCCACCAAGGGGAGACCGTAAGCCCCACACCAGCGCAGATGGGACCGTGGTCTCTGCGCCCAAGTTACAGGGAGCTGAAGGAGCCGTCCTCCCTCCCCAGCGGCAGTGTGATTTGTTGGGAATTGGGAGCCCGGTCTCCATTCCCCAGCGGCAGAGTATCCAGCAGGGAATAGAGAGCCCATCCCCCTTTCCCCCACAGCAGGACTCTGTGCTGGGAGGAGAGACAGTCGGTCTCCCTCCGCAGAGACGGGAAGTATGCATGGGAGAGGAGATTGTTACCACCTCTCCCCAGCGGCGGATCATTAATGTACAGGGAATAGAGAGCCCAGTCTCCATTCCCCAGCGGCAGAGTGTTCTAATGGGAGAGGAGCTGGTTACCACCTCTCCCCAGCGGCAGCTTAATGTACCAGGGGGATACTGTAAGCCCCACACCTGTGCAGATGGGACCGTGGTCTCTGCACTTCCAGCACAGGGGGTAGGGACGGTCGGTCCTGCCCCCCCACAACAGGGCTGTTTAGCCAAAGGGGAGACAGTCTGTCTCCAGCAGCAGAGCTGTGTAACTAAAGGGGAGACAGTCGGTCTCCAGCAGCAGAGTTGTGTAACTCAAGGGGAGACAGTCGGTCTCCAGCAGCAGAGCGGTGTAACTCAAGGGGAGACAGTCGGTCTCCAGCAGCAGAGCGGTGTATTTAAAGGGGAGACAGTCTGTCTCCAGCAGCAGAGCTGTGTAACTAAAGGGGAGACAGTCGGTCTCCAGCAGCAGAGCTGTGTAACTCAAGGGGAGACAGTCGGTCTCCAGCAGCAGAGCGGTGTAACTCAAGGGGAGACAGTCGGTCTCCAGCAGCAGAGCGGTGTATTTAAAGGGGAGACAGTCGGTCTCCAGCAACCAGGCTCCAACCAGACTACTCCCGTGGTAGTGCTGGCAACAGGACAGAGTACCGCTGGTCTCTGCCCCCTCAGCAACCTACCAAGGCAGCCTACCAGTCCCCCACACAGCCGTGGTGAGGCACCTGAACCTGGACAAGATTTTCCCTCACCCAGGTGTAGTAACTGTTTATTGTGGGTGGGCTGCTCTGCTGTTTCTGTCTTGTGGGTGGGCTGCTGGACTAACAAGGGCACTGACCGGCAGGAGGTCAAGTACCCTGTTAGTCTGGGGGGTAAAGGGGAGAAGTGTGGCGAAACTGACCTCGCCACATGTCCTTGGAGGGGGCTGATTGCCCGCCTCTTGCCTTTGGACTATGGACCAGACTTTATGGGAATGTGATACCCCAGATAGCCATACCATGGAGCCTATTCATATAATGAAAGACTATGGGAAAGACTTTAGCTCCATGGCAATTGTACTGTGTGAGTAGGATCTGCGCGCTATTCGGTAGTTTTGTGCGTGCAGATCCCAGCTATCTGGGGATAGGTGAAATGTCTGTGTGTTATGTGTAAATGTGACTTTATGTATTTTAAAGTGTTTTATGTTGTTTTGCAACCATGTGGTTAATGGAGTCTGCCTTTAGTCCTGGGTAATTGGATTACTTCTCCAATTAACTCCAGGGCAGAAGGGAGGAAACCAGGGTGCATTGTGGGGATGTTTTTCTGCCAGCCAGAAAGGAACAAAAGATACTTTTAGTAACTTTTGAACCCCTGGTCGGATTCATGCCATTTTTTAATATGTTGTTCCCCTGAATGGATTGATTGTGGATATGTATTTTTATGTGAATGTGATGTATGGTTTTAAAGTTATGAAAGTTGTGTAAAAGTATATTTTACACTGTATGCATAATGGGATTATGTGTCACACTAAGGGGAGGGGATGTGTGGGAGGTAACATCTATGTCATTGGTTCTTTTATGCCTCCCCCTGGGTGTGGCCTGTATGTGTGAGTTGGAAATAAAAGCCAGGCTGGATGAGCCAGTCCAGAGTTCCTGTTTTACCCTCAAAGTGATGTGTCGTCTCATTATTGGGGGGAAGGATTTATTGCATGCTGTTCCAGTTGACTGCTAGGAGTACAAGCCTATTCGTATGGTTCCTATTCAATGGTCTACAGCATTCATATGCTTGGGCGAATTTAAAAGGTTTCTCGGATTCGGTGATTGTGGTGTCTGCCAGAGTGCTTGGAGTCCTCAGGAAGCACTAGGAGCATCCATTAACGGAGGTACTCAGTCGGGGTGCCAGGCGATCCGTTACAGTCATCTTAACTGAAAATATGTTGAAATGCTAGAGGATTTCAATGCAGAGATGGGACAAATCATTGCTTCACTTACTGACAATATAAAATAAGGAACATCTTCTTCTAACGTTGTTACTCAAACTAAACATCCACATTGCAACGTGTTTCAGAATACTTAGAGTTCCATGTTTTTTTTCTTTACACAGTATAAATGTGTACCTTTTATTACACCTATTTTAATGCACATTTCTGCAGATAAAAATAGAAAAATATGCCTGTAATATAAAATATATTCCTGATTTTGACCAAAGTGTTTGTTTTATTTGTGGTCTTGTTACCTGTGAACTGCTTGTGACTCCCTATAGATTCCACGATCAAATTTAAGGTATGGCATCGTTATATTTCATTTAGGAAAAACTACATGCACTTAAAGCACTTTAGCTTGCTAAAACAATTATAATTTAGTATTTGGTTCCTTTTACACATTAAATGACCAACAACAGAAAGTGCTGTTAACTGAATAAAAAGGAACACAGAAATCAAGTATTGTCTCAAATCACATAGAAGTGACTAACATTTCCATTTTTTTTAGAAATCTTAAATTATTGAGAAAAGCACACTATACAAATTGCAGTGCAAGTGACTCAGACATATTTCTGGTAAAAATGATAGGAAGAACACCATTACAAAATAATACGCCCACCATAATATGATTCTACTGTACCACTGAAGAATATGTCATACATTGAGTTTTCTACAGAATAAAATAACTATAACAAAAAAGAGCTTATAGAGGAGATATGTTCAAATCCTGCTATTAATGTTGGTTTATATAAAGCTGATTGCAATAAGGATATGCTTTTTTCAAACACAGGCAATTAACTGTTAGACTTTCAATGTCAAGTGACAGCACAAATCTAATACATCTAAATTTTCCAGCCACCTGTTGAGATCTAGGCATTTTACACCTTCCATCACTTTCTCATTGTAAGGGGGATAAATAAAGAAAAATCCCCCAAGAAACAAGAACACTGGTTTACAAATAGTTTTGGAGTATAATAATAATAATAATAATAAACAAATTAGGAAGATAATCTGTTAACACTGGCATATATATCTTAGAAAAATGATATCGTAAACAAAGTTATTTCAGATAAACATAAATAATTTGTAGAGGGGCCCAAAATTTTAAATCCTTTTTAACAAAAAATTGTATTAGAAATAATATACCAACAATTGTATAAACGGGAAGTTTTCTTTTTAATGTAATGTGTGGAATCATCAGAAGACGTATGATATTTGTGAGTGTATCACACGTTACTCTAGAAATGTGGTCTATTTGGTTGAATGTCCTTGCATATTTCAATGAGTAGGAATGACAATCAGATGTTTGAAAGTCAAAATTAATGAACATCTTAGAAACCGCCTTTGGTGGCTGCAGGTTCAGTTCCTGGCAGGGTTGACTCAGCTCTTCCTCCTTCCCTTCGAAAAGTTTTTTTATAATACATTTTATACTTTTATTGTCCTATGTTTTCTCCAAACTCCTCCATTTTTTCAGAGCCTGTTTTAAAAATTTTTTAAAAATATTTTTAATAAAATTCTTTTGAGGACTTATCTATATGAATATACTGGTTTAATTATTGCCTTTGACCTATGTAGTCACACGTTACCAATTAAGGTTACATGAAGCATTTTTAGTTTCAAGTTAAAATTTCCATATACTTATAACAGCAGATCACTCCCAGGGGGTCTTTTGCACACGTTGGAAAAGCCATTACATAAGGTGAAACATGTTAGTGGTTTTATTATAATCATTTATTGTTTTATAGTTATACATAAAGTTCCTTTTTTTTTTTTTTTAGCCACATGTCATGTGTCCTTAAGGGGTTAAGGGGTTAAAAACCCTGAAGCTTTTAAAGCTTTAGTAGGTGATGGCCATAGACAATTAAATGATGCAGCGATGGGTAACATATAAAGGAAATGAGGAGGTAACTGAGTGAGATCTTAAGCAGCTGAAGTTAGGTGGGGTGGTAGTGTTTAGTGAAAATTAAGTTTATCTTTTTTTTATGTTGGCTGGATGATGGGAGGAAGGCCTCTGGAAGCTGCTGGGTGAAGCTTTTTACCATTCTTGCAAAGTTTTGTTTGATTGTTGTGTTGGAGCCAGCCCCCCTTCTTGTTTCAGTGGTCTGTCAGGGTTATAGTTAATAACATTCTGTGTTTTTTTCCTTTTTACAGCTGGTGGACTCTCAGGTTTTTTCTGTTGACCCAAATCACTTGTGACTGTACTTACACATGTTTAATGCCTCATGATGCAGCAGCTCCTAACTCAGGTGACCATCTTGGAATACAGTCGGTGTAGCCCCTGCACAATGGATTTTTATACCTGCAGCTTCTATATGACACCAGCAACTATTATATTTCCAGGATTTTAGACTGTGTTACCTTTCTTGGGATAATTGCAATTTTGTACAACTCTACATCAATGGTATCTGTTGCTATATTTATATATTGTGCACTCTGTACTCTAGTAAGGCAGAACTTTAAATAACTAGTTTTCCTCAGTATACATTAAATAAGAGATATGCATGTGAATATTGTGAATATTGTGAATATTGAGAAAATTCTGATTGGATGACTCAAGACAAGGTGCTACAGCGGTTAAAAAAAGTTAATGTGAACAAAGCTTGGGGGTCTGACGATATTCACCCACAAGTACTTAAGGAGCTAAGTGTGAAGATAAGTGACCCTCTGTATTTAATCTTTCAAGATTTATATCTTTCAGGAATTGTAATGGAGGATTGGAGAAAGGCAGATGTGGTTCCTATTTTCAACGAGGGCTCAAAATCTTTGCCTGGAAATTATAGACTTCTGTGGCTGCTAAAGTATTTGAAGGTTTATTAAGGGATAATATTCAGGGATTCATTGGGAGAAGCATTATTAGCAATAATCAGTCTGGTTTTATGAAACACAGGTCATGTCAAACCAATGTAATTGAATTCTACGAAGAAGTAAGATCAGACTTTTGCAGTGGATGTGATCTACTTGAATTTTGCCAAGACATTTGACATGGTTCCTCACAAAAGATTAGTGTTCAAATGAAAATAAATTGGTCTAGATGAAAATAGTTTTTCTTGGGTAGAATATTGGCTTAAAATCAGACTATAGAGAGTTGTCATTAATGGTAAATGTTCAAGCTAGACAAAAGTAATAAGTTTGGAACCACTTCTGTTTTACATATTTATAAATGATCTTGAAATAGGCATGGAAAGCAATGATTCAGTGTTTGCAGATGACACAAAACTATGTAAAGTAATACAATGTGAGCAAGATGTTACTTTGCTGTAGAGGGGTTTGGATAGATTGGGACACTGGGCACTAAAATGGCAGATTAAATTTAATGTGGAAAAATGCAAAGTTATGCACTTTGGAGTAAAGAATGCACAAGCAACTTACACCCTAAATGGTAGTGAACTAGGGATAACAACACATGAAAAGAATTTGCGAATTATTATAGACAATAAACTAGGCAACAATAGGCAATGTTAACCAGCAGTTGTTAAAGCCAGTAAGGTATTGATATATATATATATCATTCTTGGGAGAAAAAATTGAATATTGCCTCTTTATAAATCACTGTTAAGACCACATCTTGAATATGCTGTGAAATTTCGGGCACCTGTTCTAAATTAGGATGTTATGGCACACGAAAAAGTGAAGAGGTGGGCTACAAGAGTAATAAAAGTGGAATATTTAAGTTACGAAGAAAGGTTAACAAATTTAAATCTGCTTAGTTTAGAAAAAAATGTGGGCATAGGGCGATATAATAGCACTATACAAATGTATTTAGACCAATACAAACCATTGTCTGGAAATATATTCATAAATAGGACATGTGGTCATGCATTTAGACTGGAAGAAAAGAGATTTAGTCGAAGGAAAAGGACAGGGTATTTTACAGTATGAACAATAAAGATGTGGAATTATATGTCTGAAGAGGTGCTTTTATCATCTGTAAAATGGTTAAAAACAGCAACTTACAAAAACATAATATTCAGGGATATAATTTTTAGTATCTGGGTTAACAGCTTTTTGCAGGAAAGATCTAACTCATTCTAGGGTCGAGAAGGATTTTTTTCTTAGCTTGTTGCACTTGAAATTTGGGTCTATGCCCTCTTTTGAATCAAAAGCAAAAACAGATGTAAGGAAGGCTGAATTTGATGGACACAACTCTTTTCAGCCTATTTAACTATGCAACTATCTTCTGTTCTCACAGGAATGTAGGGGTAGTGCTGGTAAGATAAAAAATAATAATTTAAAGGATCTTATATGCTGATCTGCCATGCCCAAAGGCATTTTCTATTGCCTGCCTCAGGTTCACAAAAATGTGAGACCATTGGTATGTAGATGAATATTATAAGGGATATGATCTCAGAATGAAACCATCACTGAATGTATGGATTTCAACCTTCAAGTGTTACTATTAGAACTCAATTGTTAGTTAATAGATAATAAATATATGTTGAGTATATTAAGATAATTAGGATATCATCAAGTACATGGTTTAGTTAACCGTGATGCAGTTTCATTATGGTCCTTCATTCCATATAATAAAGGGCTTATTGTTCAGCAATATCATCTTCATTTGTACAGTGATTATAGTGTTGTGTGGAAGAATATAATTCTAGTTATGGTGTTGTAACTGTCGGAACACATTTTGTTTTGTTTTTGAGGGGGATCACTATATCCAGAGACATGGGACTTCCCCGTCCTATGCTAGCCTACATATGGGTTGGTGGGAAGTGTCTGTTGGAATCTGAACCCCTTCAGCAAAGGTACTTCCTTTCAAATGCACCATTGGTGACCTGATTATTATTTGGTCAGATACATATGCTAGCTTGTTATTTTTTGATTTTGTTAATGACAATGACCAAAATCTAAAATGTACTTTGGAGCCTAGATAATTTTTTGGGAAGTCACCTTGACTCTTAACCCTCAAGGCATCTCTTACACCACAGTTTATCCTAAGCCTACAGACATCAGGGTACACTTACACTCCCACTCATTTTTATTTGAAGAGGGAGATTTCCATGGGTCAGTTTATTTGAGAATAAAAATAAATAGCTCCACTGATTAACAATTTGAACTTGTTCAAATCTTTTGCAAGGAATTTCCCAGGATGGCTGGTGGATAAGGCTTATAATTAGGTTTTGTAGTCTAATTTAGATAGCAGATAAAATAATGGTTACCAGTACACCATAGAGCAATCAATTTAACAACCTAGCAGCTATTATTGAAAATTATTTAGTTCTGTTATATGGAGAAGACAAATTAGCACATATTGTTAATGATGTTGGAAAGAAGCCAACTATGGGCAATAGATTGTTCCCTTGTCTTTTTCAGAAGAATGAAACAGCCCTTGCAAAGAGATCTAGAACAGGGTGGCCAGATTTTGCAGGTAGTTTTAAACATGGTCATCATTAATGCAATTACATTTTTTTTTTGTATCCAATATATACTGTAACTTGAACTGCATTATATATGCGTGTATTTTGTAAATAAGATTATGTAAGAATTGAAAAAGAAATAGGAAACATGCACCATGCAATCAAAAGACTCTAACATATCATAATTAAATATACTACTTTATTTAAAAAAAAATCATAGATACATATAGATCTTTCAAGTATACAGACATGTAAACCCCAAGTGATTTAGAAAATATGCTGTTTTGATTTATCAGACACTATAACTGCAAAGATCTTCGAACATTTAAATGGAATGTTCAACACTTTTAACAGGTAGTAGGAATACTCTTTCACAAATTTCAATGTTTAATTGTCTAATCCTTGCAATTAATAATATCGTCATTTATACTATTAAAAAATACTCTCCTCACTAGTTTTGATTTGTGCAGTTAATGTCATGTTGAATTTGGCTTGCTGGGAGTTATTCAGGAAAAGTCATACAAGATGATTCATTAAAGTGAGAATTATTGGCAATATAAAGTGAATTTCACAGTTAAGGCTAAAGTAGCCATACTGAAAGCATAGCTAACTTAGAGAATTGTTCCTGTTCAGCTATTTTGGCCTTAAATTTGAAATTCACTTTGAATTTCCAACAATTCTTACGTTAGTAAATAACCCCATGTGTGTAAAATGTAACTTTCCCATATGTTGTTTATCTCTTAATTCACCAACTGTTCATAAACAACTCACAGGGGGTAACACGAAAAGGAATGTTTCAATACTAAATATGACAGACAGACAATCTTGAAATATAAGCCCTGTGTATTTGACAGAAACATAGAGCTAATTATTAAATAGTGCTGCATGTTTTAAAGACACTGCTTCATTGATTATACAGTGGTGTACTCCACAGAATACATTTATTGCACATGAGTATATTTAACAAAACAAAAATGACAGGTTGCTTCATAATCTGCAATTGGGACTTGGGATTTCAATATTTTTTTACGTGGGCCTTCCAAATTATCACTTTCTGTAAAACAACTTTTCACATGATTTATCTACATTTATTCCCATAAACGTTAATGGTGACTTAGATGAAGAAAAATCATAAAAAGTTTTCCCGATCATCTGTTTTCATCTCAAAAGCCATCCAAAACAATTAAATCTAGGCCTTGATCAACTAAATGTTGCTAGTTAAGGATGAGAGGAGGCTCCTGAATTTCTACTGCTCTATGAAAAAAAAATGCTTTGGTGAGTAAATTACGTAAAAATGGGAAAGGGGAACTTGACTGAGAGAATCTTGAATTCTGTAATGAGATATTTTTAAAGAAAACATTCAGACTAACCCCAGGAAAAAACTTCCAAAGTGAAAATATTTTTGGCATTTTCTCTAGAACTTCAGACAAAAAAAATAAATTTTTCATAACTTTTCATAACGGTCTATTCCTTCTGATGACCCTAACTAGCAATATTCAATTACAGAAATACAGTTACATTTTAAAAACTAACCATGAGAGGCAAACAGCAAATTGCCCCATTAATGTCCTTCTTAAAGTTGATATACTATTTTGCATAGGATCAATAAATTATCAAATACATGCCAGCATGTTCTCTTAAAAAAATATATTTGGCACGTCAGTCCTGCCCACTTTATAATTATGGTTGTCTCTTACAAATATATATTTTACGAGCACTTTCTCACTGGAACCTCTGCCCTATATTTAATACCGCTTTCAACCCATATTTTACCGGAACACTCCAGAAACATAAAGCACTTCAGTTTGCTATAACAGGATCCCTCATCCATGCACTCCTTTGGACTGGTAAGTTTTCTAACTTTTCCCAACATTCCCCGCTCCTTGCAGAATATGGTAACCGCTGGTTGCTATGTCAACCCCTCACGGCAGCAGTCATTTTCTCCCCCTTCATCCAGTTTAATGGGGGATGCCTTTCTGGAGTCTGCCACATGCACACGCCAATACAGAGGCTTCTTAATGAGAAGTCTTTAATTGGTGTATTCCTCGACACAGACATGAAGACTGTGTTGGGGAAGGTCAGAAGGCTTGCAGCTTTTTAAATCTGAGTTTTCATATCCTGCCCCTCCTCGTGTGAAAACATGCAGAATAAATACATTTATATTTTTGGGTAAATCTACTGGACCATGGAAAAAAAAACACATTAAAAAAATTAGTGGAATGTTCTTTTAAAGCTGCAAATGGGGGCGTAACTATCTTCCAAAGCTGCTTGTTAGACCCAGACAACTTCATATTATTAAAGTCATCTGAGTACAGTGTCCCTGTTCTATTAGCCCTGCATTTAAAAAAAAATTGCAGCTTTAGAGAAATTGCAATATTTACATTGCAGGGTTAAGACTGATTCTAATGGTAGAGGCGCTACCTCTGTAAAATTTACTCTGTAAAATAATGCTGGATGTCCTCAGGCTGTGCATGAGGACCTCCAGCATATAGACAATTCCCAAAGGAAACCAATGAGGCAATGCTTTACTTTGGGGAATGCCTAATGCAGTACTTAGGCATTAGATCCCCCTCCATTAACTGACGTCAGCGAAGGAGGAGTGCAACCCAATGCTTAGGAACATTTGAGCTGTAATCAGCTAAGTGTAAAAAGATGTTTTAACCCTTTATGTTCAGGGGGGTTGCAAGGCGGAGGGGGGCGAGGGGGAGGGGGGATCCAGAGGGCACTCATGTGTTAGTGAAACAGTTTTGCATTCCTAACACTGTAGTTTTCTTTTAGGAAGGAGGAAGGAACAGAACATAATTTATAAGGTCTTGATTTAATTAAAACAAAAAATTTGATCTGTCTTATAAAATATATACAAGGGAACTGAAGCATATTTAACCCAATTATCCCCTGCCCACTTCTTCAAAAATATGTATCTCCAGGCCTGATTTATATTTGGGGTACATTACCATTGTGGACAGCAATGTCTGATCATTCACTGTAACTAGATTCCCACCATTTGTGCCCAAATCAGGTGTTTAAAAAAAACAAAAAAAACAATAACATTTTGTGAGGTCTGAAGTTGGTGTTCAGTCAGTGAGTGAGTGCACTGGATCAATACATGAACGAAACAATACATTTATGGTACTTTTGGCCTATTTGGCTTATTAAGGAGTCAGTGGAAGGAGGACCATGTTGTCAAAATAGTTCCCGATCTTGCCTTTTCCAGATGAAACGTAGAACAGCTTGAACTTCTTGGTTGATATCTTATACTGAATGTGCTGATGTAACTGGGACCTGCCATCTTCACTTCGTTCATGTTTCCCTCTGTCCACAAAGCACTTTATTTTTGTAAAGTATTTTTGACTGTACTGTATTCTGTTTCAGGTACTGTAGGGATTATTGGTTTGACAGATTCCTGATTCTGGAAACGTAATGCGGCATATTGAACATCATCCTGGAAAAATAAGGAAAACCTTCATATTAAAAAAAATGATAAGCAGTATTAATTAAGCAATAAATTCCAATACTTCAAATTAATAAAAAAGGACGCTTCAATCTTACAGGTGTGAGTCGGGGCTGGATGAGGGTTGCTCTGAGAAATTTTAGGTGAATTACTAGTTTATGCTTAATAAGAACAGGAGCAATATTTACACAGATTGATTTCTTAATACATTTATTGTATTTTTAAAGACACGATAGTGGGAGTATTTCTGCTGTAGATTATACACTCATGTACACCAACAATATGGAGATACTAGAAAAGGGACATTAGGACAGAAAAGACTAAGGCAGAAAAAAAAAACGAAAGAAAAACAAGTTACCTGCGCTCTCTCCTTTATCCCTATGTATTTTTAAACAAATGGAGGTCTTTTAGTTACCTCCAATGGCCATGAGAGGATGAGCCCACCTGCCAACATCAAGGCAGACCCCCCTAGGTGGGTCCTAACTCTAACCATTCACCTTGCTTCCTTGAGCCTCTGGCAAAAATCTCTACTGAGACAGAAAGGGGTATTTTTTATATACACCCCTATACATTATTAACCCTTAATAGGGAACACATGGGATGGGTGGCTGCATTGTAACAAGGCTGAGTAATACAAAAAATGGATACAAATGCAGAAAGAAAAGTCCTGCGTTCACTCCCATCACTACTGGGCGGCTGCAATGACTACAGTACAAGAAAAAAAAAAAAGAGGGATTTGGGCTGTTCCTCTTAAATAGAGACACATGGAAAATATGAGCAAGTCAATAAAATGAGGCAATAAAATAACTAAGCCTCTGTACACTTGCTGTTCTAAGTCCACTTCAAAATAATTTAAATGTTAATCCACATTATAATATGAGTATTAATATTTAACAACACTAAGTTTCACAAATTCACATTCTACATGTAACTGTAGTGTTGGGGGTTATTCACCAGATGAGCCAAATTAAAATAGAATAGCAAAATTAGGCTAAAGTAGCCAACATGGAAAGCGATCTGAATGTAGATTTTTTTCCAAATCAGCTACATAGTTACATTACATAACTGAAAAGAGACTTGCGTCCATCAAGTTCAGCCTTCCTCACATTTGTTTTTTTGCTGTTGATCCAAAAGAAGGCAAAAAAACCCAGTTTGAAGCACAAGTTTGCAACAAGCTAGGAAAAAAAATCCTTCTTGACCCCAGAATGGCAGTCAGATTTATCCTTGGAATTTAGCGAATAAACCTGAAAGTATTTCTTTTGCACCATAAAACACTATTTAAAACATAGTGAACATCCTTAAAAACAAATTGACATCAATATAACCGTGTACATATATATTGTTTTAAATACAGTTTTATTAGGAGTGAAAATAGCTTACAAAGCATCACAAATGAGGAAGCATATGGAGTAACGAAGTAGGAAAGAGTTACTTTACATATGTAACTAACCCTGTGTGTGTGCTTCTATAGCTTGTCCTGAAATGCTATTCCAAGCATAGACAAGTATTTCACGAATAAAATTATTTCTCATCGTTTCTAGCATTGAACATGTGTTCTTACATGTTGGTGTAACTTAAAATTATTAAATCATTAACAAAATTATCTGTGCAAATCTTTTCTTTGCCGTTGTTGATTGGGAATAAGAAAACACAATTGCTACATTGAACAAGTGGGAGTGTAACTGTCTCCAACGCTGTTTGCTAAGAAGGAGGAAGGAACGGCACATCATTTATAATGTATCTGGTTTTGGTCCAATTCAGAGGAGTGCACATATAAGTTTCAGTTATTTAAAAAAACAGGTTAAACAATAAATACAATGTTTGATGGAAGTTAGACTTGGACGTGAAACCGAGTTATAATTTAAAAAAAGATGGGCTGCAAATTAAGGGAAATATGTTGTACTCAACGTTGTTTGATAATTGTGGTTGCTATTTTTGTTATTCAGATGCAGCAATAATCCTTTTACATTTAATAGCTATCTCTTTGTTAAACAATAACAGGTTAATACATCTAGACTGACATTAGAAGGTTTCATGGCCGTGCCAGCAAGGATTACATGTAAAACCGTCTTTATCCGATCAATATGGAGAAAGGAGAACATATGCGTGTCAAATAAAGCTTAGGCTATATGATTGTAGAAGGGAAGTGTGGTGATCTGCATAAGGGACTAATGTTCACCAACAGTAATGCTTACGTGAATTAAAGAGAAATGGACACTTCCTTAATTTTAGCACAACATAATAGCTAATTCTCTACTATTTGCCTGAGTGGGCAAGCAAGCGACCAAGGCATATGGACAGCAGAGTCGCCGACAAGGGCAACTGAAGTAGGTAAACTTTTTTTTTACCTATCTCCATTGTGTTATTCACCCTGGTAATCACTAATGTAGCTTTTACTGGGGTGAAGGAACCAGGAACTGCCACTTCCATGGAAGCGATTGTTCCTGTTTAATATGAAGAATATTTTAATGCTCGCAAATACAGTAATATTCTGGTGCAGCGGTGGAACAAGTTTCTGAACATGAATCAACATGTAAGCAAAACTAATGATTGACTAGCAAAATGCAAGTTAGATGGATAGCGCTAGGTGAATTTGTTTCAAGATAAGATAGAGTGTGAAAAGGACATGATCTAACAAAAACCGCATTACGTCCATTCTCTACAATGTGATTAATATTTTATTATCTATGTTCCTTGTGGCTTATCGGCATTGTTGTAATGCACAATTACTCAGTAATAAAATAAATAATACGTTTTGACACTTTGTAGCTTGAGGCATGGCCGTTACTGGTACGAATGTTTAATTTAATATGCCCGTTGAAGAAATAAAATAAATTACGTTTTATATGGCTTACAGCGGACAGTTCCATAGAACCAATATGAATTAACATGTGAGTTGTGATTCTGTTTTGATATGGCTTTGAAATAACGAAGCGTTAAGTGATTTTTCTGAAATAAATTCTAAGACACTATATCATACCAGTAGGTTTACAGAATGTAAATACAGGAGAGACATATCAAGGCAAAATTTGAGAGTACTAGAAAATATAGTGCTATAATGACTATTTTTTGGCATTCCAAAAATCCTATGCACCGTGGTGTGCCAGTCATATTGTTGGCTAACTAACAATGAAAAACAAAGTCCACAACAGTTGTAGTGTTGAAAGTACCAGATGTTAATCATGAATTTTACACTGAATTAGAGGGAATAGTGCAAGAATATTCCTTCTGTACACAGTAATGCAATTTAGTAATGTATAATTACTTACAATTATTTGTTATAGTCCAATTTTAATTAGTAAATGAAGATTATAGTTACTAATTTTTCATGTATCATTAAGCATTTTGCTGCCCTTTCCTTTTCAAATTGGTTTGCACATTTTTGGGCCAGGTGTTTTTCTACTTGGACAATTCATAAAATATCCTTTTATACATGGGAACGTGCGTAGGTTAATGGTACAAAGACCCCCTTTCTAGTGGAAGAAGGGATGGGATAGTCAGGATTAAAACAGGAAAGTCTCTGCCCGATGTCCCAAGGTGGCTAAGAACTTACAGATTGAAGTTAGGTTAGTTGTTGACTAGGTTAAGATTGCACAACCTTGTCCCAGGGGCCCAGAAATTAACTGTTATACTAGATCCTAGGAGTTGAATTAGACAAATTTAGTCACATACTGTCTGTGTTAAACATAAAATACTGCATGTCTCATGCTGATTTAGGTTTGCACTACATAATAAATAGAGTATAATAACATATAATCTGATTATTTTTTTTGGTTGGACAAGGCAAAATTAAATATTTTTATAACCATACTATTTCACAAAGCATACTCATACGTTCTATATTTTGGGCACCATAATCTGTAGAAACCAACAAAAGGTAACAAGGAACCAATATTAAATCTCAAGCATGATCATTGGCCTTACTTTATTGTCTTGGGGCATATCTGTTATCGAAGTCTCTGCTATTCCTATAATCAAAAGAATACGTTTTACATATAAGGTAGTAGACGCATATCATCATTACAATTTCTACATATACAAATGGACCTCATCTAATGTTTTGAATCTAAATTCCAGTCTACCACAGGAAGAATTAAATATTTGCTTTAGGCTTCAGGAGACTCCTTAGCAAACATGTAAAATGAATGTATTAAAAACAAAGGCGTAGAGTCATTTGATTGCGAAAATATATGTTCAAATTGCAAGTTAGTTATTAATAAAAACAAAAAAAAGGACTGGTTTACCAACTGTCTTTTTTATAAAAAAAAATTAAAACAAAATTAAATTTGCAATTTTTAACGGTTTAATTAAAAGTAATTGTTTGTGTTCATTTCTTTATTAAATCCTGGCTACTTTTTTAAATAATACCTTTTATGCTAATATTCCAAAGTAATAAAGAAAATTAGTACTGCTGATGCCTGTTACCAGCCGAGATTTAGAGCATCAATACTAAGCAGTGGAAAGGTGAATAAATGTTACTCTGTGACAAAAACAAACAAACAAACAAACAAACAACTAATACAACTAAGGGAGCCTAAATTTTAAACAGTTGAGTGGGAATCCATGTTGCTTTTTTACCCTACAGTCTTACCAACATGTAAACAACTATGATAATGATAAGATAAAAAAAATAAAAAAGATATTTAAATTTGGATGACATACTATACTCTCACCTTTGCTGATCACATATTGAGTCTATGTATACCAAAACATTGCCACTAAGCACATGGTTCCCTTCTTACCAAAACTACAAGATGAGACATGCTGTATTAGTCCATCTTTTTTTTAGCTAAAAGGATACAACCACACTTGAATAAAAAAATTTAAGTTGGAAATATATTAATTAATCAAACAACTTATTAGGCTTAATTCACTTTCAATATGAAAATATTGTAAATACTATTGTTTTGAAAATATCAAATATTTTATTTGGGGTTTTCTTCCTTGTGTTAAAAGGTTGATACAGTTAGAAGCATTCAGGTGGGTATTTATCACATATCAAATTAAGACCCGAGGATATATGTGAAAATCAGCTAAAATGTACTGCTGGCTAAATAATTCAATATTATATCATTTGAGGTATAAATGTAAATATTTGGGTTGTGCTTGTACAAAGTCTTACTAAGATGGCTGGATCCAATGTAATGTCATGTGGGGTTGGGCCCAATGTTTACTAAGGTGGCTGGATCTAATTCTAAGTCACAGCTCAGTTAGTGCCGATGTTAGTATCCCTGATGTCATGACCACTCATAGTCATACCACCAATATCGCCCATTTACATATGTGCAGTACTGATGCTGTTGTGAAATGGCCTGTGGACCATCTGGATATATGATTAGAACGATCCTTCCAAATTCAAGAATGTTGGTGAATACGTTTTAAGTACAAAGTTAACCAACATTCAAGCCACCTTTAACATTTGTCATAGAAAATAATAAAATAAGAAATGTGAGGTATGTATAGTTTGTATAGTTTTGTAAATATTGTTTCACCTTCAAAAAAGAATGTTGAAAGTTAGGTAAGCCCAGTCTGTTACAGCTTACTCTTACTCAGGTTGTACAGTGAAGGTGGGTTGAGGATAACAGCATTATTCTTACTCAATGTGATCATGAGAGAACTGGACGTGCTTAGCACAATAACTGACTTGATAATGGCTTGACATAAAGTGAATGGAAAATTAAACATGCATTACCTAAGGCTGAGCAGACAATTACAATAAATGCAGTGCTTTAGGTCTAGATAATTGTTTGGCATCTACACCTTTCCAGCTAATTTTAGTTGAAACAAATATCACCTGTAGTAAGCCACAGTCTTACCTCCATTAGTCCTGTTCCTATTTATAACTGCATATTCTGTAGTCCCTGCAATACAAATTATATTATAGTAATGGACGCAGTACATATTTTCTCTGTCTTGTCCTGGTGAGGGCTTCAAAATTCAGAAGGAGTAAATGCTGGAACACACACTGAGCTGTCTTTGAGGTTTGAGGCTTCTACCAGTGGAACAAACAACAATAGTCTTCCAATTCCATTAACTGGTACTGGGAAATGTAATAGCATCATATCAAATAAATGTAAGAAATAAAGTTATGCTGCACTCTACAGTTGCACAGTGTAAGCTTTAATAATAATAATACATTTAATCAGTTATTTATAAGTGCCATTTTTTTAGGAGGCAAGTGGGTTTCAGTTTTGACTTTTATAAACCATAAGCCGATTGGTTCCATTTACAAAGCACTCACTTCTATATGACATTACTTTTGAGAATTAATATTTGGATTAGTTAGCTGACTGGCTTTTTCTGCAAACATGATAAACTAATGTGTCACAGTTGGGAAGGAAAGGACAAGGCAATAATGGGGCAACATGTGATATCAGAAGATATTGTCATATAAGCTAACAGATCTGGGAAGGTTTACAAATGTGTCATGAGCTGAAAATTGGTCCATAGAACAACAGTGGTGAAATCACCTTGGAAACAAGTGGAATCAACAGACCCTTTGATAACTGTGCACCAGTCATTAGTGTATGTCCCCCCACCCCTGGTTTTTGATGGCTGTTCCACATTGACATATTAACTCCCAATAACACTGGATTTGTCATTATAAATAAGGTTCCATATATAATACAATGAATTGCACAGGGAACCAATTTTAAGATCTCTTTACAATACAAAAGCACTTCCTTTTTAATGTCATTATTATAACAGTTTTGTGAGGCAACATTTAGTAATTATTCTACTTGATTAAAGGGGAACCGTCACTTCCCTGGAATGTTAAACCATTGAATGGATCACTGGAAATCGTTATAACTTTTTTTTTTTTGTCAGATGTTCTGTTTTCCTCAAAATTTATAATAAAACAATTTACATAATAATCCAATTCGACCAGGAAAAGCCAGGGCAAACATTACAAGCAAAAAGAAGAAATAGAAACATTGATTAATTTCTCCTCTTTTCTTAATGCCTTCCAATGCTGACCGCCAAATGCAAAGAAGTGTTTATGACAATCATTGACAGTAACATCGAGGGCTAAATGAGTTTCTGGACCCTTTCTTAGTATATAGTACTATATACTAAGAAATGGTCCAGGCACTCATTTAGCCCTCAATGTTTCTGTCAATCATTGTCACTTACAGAATAAAATTAACTGTAGAAATCTACAACTCTTTATCCTGCATCTCTGCGCCTCCATATTAATGTCTGGAACCCACAGGCAGATAAATAAATAATACAAATATTAAGATCCTGGGAAGTGACAGTTTCGCATTTATTCAAATAATTATCTGCAATAGGAATATAAATTATTACAGGGATAAAATCAGGTATTACTAATATTATTTATATTAATTTATTTGCGAAGTGCCTGAATACTCTGAACGAAAGACAGTGCCAATAATTAGTGACATATCTGGTTAGGCCACAATTGAAGAGCCTGCTGGCATGACCTTATTAAAAATGAGATTTAAATACAGAAAAAAAAATACTAAGAGCTAGTTTTACAGGTAACCTAATCCAGTCGATGCACATTTCTTTTATGGGAAGAAAGCCAATGCATCTATTTCAAAACAACATTTTTCGCAAGACTTCCTGCTCAAGACCGATACGTTGCACATATCCTGGTTTGCTGTATTGCTTTTCATAATAGTTTATTATTAACACATTGGCACACAGAACAAATGAACAAACAAGGAATGAAACAAAAGGTCTATAAACATGAAGCTCTACCAAAAACAGCAGAGCCTCAGTAGAACAAGTAAGGTCAAAAAAAGTCATAATTCTAGCAGAATACACAATGCCTAATAAAAACATAGTCAGAGATTTGTATTTTAGTACGTCTGAAATGAAAAAACTTTTAAGTTAAAGATCAGATCAATTTAAAATGTCAAATGCCATATATATAGCTAAAATATCTGTACTTTGAAAACAGTTCAAGATATCTTTTTTAAGCTGCTCCGTACTTACACTAAACACAAAAAGTGAAGCAATGGGAAATAAGCTAAATTAGTTCTTAAAATACTAATATGCTATCTATTTTGGCAGTCCTTAGAACAACTAACTGTCCCATAGTGCTCATAGTTCTCCGCCCTTCCTACACCATCACTGTAGAACATACAAAGCTAGAACATTTAAATAGATACACAAATAATCTAATTCATCGTTTCCTTTCTTTAACTTATTATTTCTCTCTATTTATCTTTGGCAAGTAGTTGTATTCAGTTAGTTACAAAATTGAATTATTTTGGTATACATATTTGTTCTGTTTGTCTCTATTTTGAATTTTGCATTCTGATGTTTTTAACAGATAAAGACTTAAAAAGAATAATATGCAATTATTAACCAACCAGAAAGAGAGGATAAGGCATGTGCAGACATTTTGTTATTATCATTTAAAATAAGACTGAAATGAAGGCTTAAGGGTCAATCAAAGGTTGACCCAAAAGTCGACAGACGGAAGGACTTAGTGGGAAATTATGGTCCTAAACCCTAAATTACTTACATAAGAGAAAAATTCTTTAGAGGACTAAGAGAGTAAAGGGCAAGCTGCCGTTCCTCTAGGAGTCCCCCCAGGTATACCCACAGCAATAAAAGTGACTCATGGGGCCCAAGGTTAGAATATAAATTAAAATCCTGAAGTATATCTTTAATAAATTTTATTTAGTAATATTTTTGAGCGTATCTAAACCAAAAATGAAATAAAAAGAGAAAAAGAAAAAATATATTTAATGGTAGTGAAACACAAAATCAAACGTGCTAGTTATGTTTAAAAGGAAAAGTTCAATGCAGCCTATATATAGTCACTTGTATGTATATATCAAAATCACTGTTAGTCAGTAATAGTAAGTTGACTTATACAGTCAATACATTAACAAAGATGTCATCTGTTTGGGGACATCCTATCAAAGGTTAATAGCTAGTAGTAGACAGCACTTTGTCTAAATAGTAAGAGACTCCAAGTGCAGAGCAAACAATCAGGGCGCTATAACCTGTATGTGTTCAGCTCATAATAAATAGATGAGGACCATGTTCAGATAACCTCTCCTCTCTTGTAGTTCTAGATAGAAGGTTTTAACGGAAGAGATAAAACTGATTGCTGTTTTTTGCTGTGGGTATACCTGGGGGTGACTCCTAGAGGAACGGCAGCTTGCCTTTTACTCTCTCAGTCCTCTGAGGAATCATTTAAAACAACATACCAAACAAATATACCAAAGAAATGTTTGCAACATGTATAGATTGTGTTAAAGCTGTCTCAGTTTAATTTGTGAAATAAATAAGTTAATGAGATAGTCTTGGAATATATACATGAGAGTTAAAATCGGCTACTACTTTAAAAAGAGCAGAAAAAAATGAAGATGCCACTGGGCCCTATGTAGTTTGCTCCCCGCCACCCCCCTCTTATTCTTCACACAGGGATGGTTAATTAGGCCAAGCAAATGCATAGTTCCAGTCCTTGTCTAACCCCTGGGGTCTAGGTTTCTGCCTATGGTCACCTTATGGGTAATCCTGCTCTGAAATAGAGATAATTGATGTGCACCTTTTTTTTTACTCTCATTTCAATGGCCAGGTAATGTTTTCTAATTTTAATTGGATTTACAGATACATTCCATACTTTACCTGTCTGATCTCCAGAACCGTTTAATCTAGAAAAATAAAAATGCAATTAGTAGAGGAATATACAGTGGAGAGGAACATTCACAGATATTGTTCATATCTTGTTTAACTCTGACAACGAATGAACGAATGAGTGGTGAGATTTATTCAAGAAACACTGCTTTATAATTTGGTATCTAACTCCACCCAGATTCTGTCTAATTACAGTTCAGTGAGCTAATTATTTTCTGAGTTACTGTTTTCAATAATGGCAACTGACTTCAGGAGCTACACTCATGGGAACCTCATTAAAGGGTAGCTTCCAACAAGTTCATGAGTCCACTTTAGCTACTGACTTCTTAGAGAGCAAGGAGCCAATTTATGAAATAATTGATTTTAGTTTTATCAATATCTGAGAGCGTCCACGTAAACGTGTTCTTAAGAGAGTATATCCATATTATTTATGAACTTATTAATTATATGGACTTGTTTATACTGGAAAGTTATAAGAAGAAAATAATGTACAGTGCATCGTATCCAAAATTATTAGTCAACGCGACTGTTATTTTAGAATTAAATGAAAAGGAATCCATGCATGTATAGAGAGTTTGTTTATATAAAACATCAATAAGGCATTCTCAAGAATGAGAAAAAAAAGTAAGTACCAAGCGTACTCTTGAACTATGAGGGTGTACTTGTGAGATCTATTTATTTAGCAAGAGCAGATCTGTACAAGCAAGGTGCTCCGTAACACCCTTTTCACTGGGAGACATTCTGGAAACTATATGCTAATTGGAGTAGCACAACATTGTTTTTAACATTGTAGAGTCCAGAGTTTTGAACATTTTTGGCATACAATTGTATTTATATATAAAAAATGTGGAGGTGAGGAGGTGAACTAGAGAACTTAGATTTGAAAACACTGAGAATATGGTTCCAAACATAAAGCAGTAAAGATGAATATATAATATTGGATATGAAATAGACCTAATAAAACGAAGAGCCTATTAATGTGTTGATGACCTCATACATACATACATATAAATATATATATATATATATATATATTTTGTTTGTTTGTTTGTTTGTTTGTTTGTTTGCTCTCCATGATATATGATCCTTTAATCCCTTTATACATACATAGTAGGTCAGATGTAGTAATCCCTAGTATTTGGTGTTAAAATAACAGATATTTTGGGACAAATACAGTATCTCTATGCTTCTCCCTCTTTTGGCATTGCTTTGGTGACTGAGAATGACTGGATTTGTAGGTAAATCTTAGACCCCTTAATTGCAAATGTTCACTTTAGAGTGAAAGAGCAGGAGAAAAAAAATACTTCCCTATTTTTCTACTAAGGTAAATGGGAATCCACTGGGATCAAACATTTAGGTTCACTGACATCTGATCAAAACAGGACACCTTACCCCTGGCCTGGATCTCAATAGCCAAAAGCAGAGTTTAAGAAACACATGCTGAAATCCGACAAAGCTTAATTACAGGAACATTTAAGGGCAATCCAGAAACAAAGTGCCAGGGAGATTCCTTATATATAAGATAAGATGCAGATAATGTATGCATAGATACATTTATATTGACAATTTCTTATCCATCTTTTGACGTGAAAATTATTCTTTTCAACTTAAGGAGAGCAAAACATAAATATAAAATACATTTCAGCCCATTCGTACCATTAGAGAATGGACTACCTAATTTGCACATCAGACTGGACCCACAGGGGAGTTCAAACTATAAATTAGGTTCCCTCTGCTAGAGAGATACAACAATCATGGGGACATTCTTCTATGCACACCAGGCAGTATCTATAAGAGGGTGAAAAGATTGTCTGGATTTCTCTTTCAGAGGAGACTTGCCTGGCATTTGATTTCAGGATTGAGGACTATAAGACTCTTGTAGTTTGTGAATAGCATATGTTTTCCCCATAATAAGACAACTGGGCAAAATTTCAGAAGCCTGAGTGGTAAGCTGTTGTCCATTCTAAGTAAAGAGTCATAACAAGTAATCGGGATAGTTGAGGATATCTAGCTGCCCCATAGACCTATCACAGGAATACTTATGAATGTGTATACCCAGGTGTTTAAGAAATAAATTAATTAAGGGTTTCTAAAATCAAATAGAGAACAGAAGGATGCTCCTAATATTGAACTAAGGGGAAGAAGTGTTTAACATTCTGTTTCTTAAAGGAATAATAACTAGAAACTCAATGGGTAGTAAGGAGGAGAGCACTGGCGTACATATCGCGGTCGCAGGGGTCGCAGTTGCGACCGGGCCCATCACTTAAGGGGGCCCGTCCACCCTGCAGACCCCTGCAACCGGGTACCTGCCACCATGTTTTGCGGCTCCGGCCCGTATGGCAAACCGCCGGGGCCGCATGTAAAGGAGTCCATCGGGTGGCCCATACTGTCAGGGCCACCCGATGGAGATGGATTTTCAGGAGGCCCTGTCAACACGGGGTGCTTTAACTGCGCGACCGGGCCCCCTGTGATGATGTCAGACAGAGCTGGGAGGAACTGACTGCCCCGGTCACTCCTCCCAGCTATCTGACAGAGCCGCGCAGGAGGAAGGAGGAGGCAGTCAGAGTGGGAACTCTGACTCCCATCAGGCTGAGCCCCCACTGGACCCGAGGGAAAGTCACCCTCCTGCAAAAGGTAGGAAACAGGAGGGTGACTTAAACATTTTGTATGTGTCTGTGTGTATGTCTGTATGTATGTGTCTGTGTGTATGTCTGTATGTGTGTGTGTGTGTGTCTGTATGCATGTGTCTGTGTGTGTCTCTGTATGTATGTGTCTGTGTGTCTCTGTATGTATGTGTCTGTAACATCCAGACACACATACATACAGAGACACACACATACAGACACATACACATACGTATGTATGTGTATGTATTCACATACGTATGTATGTGTCTGTGTATGTATGTGTATGTCTGTCGGGGGTGTATGTGTGTGTCTGTGTGTCTGTATGTATGTGTGTGTCTGTGTGTGTCTGTATGTATGTGTCTGTCAGGAGGGGTGTATGTGTGTGTCTGTATGTATCTGTCTTTCTGTGTGTATGTATGTGTGTGTCTGTCTGTGTATATGTGTCTGTATGTATGTATGTGTCTGTGCCTCTGTGTATGTTTGTGTCTGTATGTATGTGTCTTGGAGGGTGGGGATGGATCGGGGGGGAGCCCACAGATCAGTTTCGCACCGGGGTCCCATGTATTGTGTGTACACCTTTGGAGGAGAGATATATTGGTAGAGGGAGATACTTAAACTTGTCTGGAGCATTATCGTGACTTAAAAATCTTTGTGTGTAGAAGGTAAATTAATAAAAAAAAAGTCTGGAGAATAAAACTGAACAAGGATATAGTTCTGGAGAAGGAAATGAAGAGGGTTACAAATACTGTTTGCTGGACTGTGATCTTTGTAATGCTGACAGTTCACTAAATATTAACAGTCCAAGTGTCAGAATTCCATGCATGTACATTATTAAATCTTCCTATAAACATGCAGGTGAATACTGGAAGAATAGGATCAAACGAGCCCCAGTGCCTTGATTATCGGGCATTCCCCAAAAGTACAGTGAGGACAGATTAAAAATAAAGGTGTTAAAGAAAGAAACAGGTCTGATTATAGTAATGACAATAGACAGTATCTGGTAGCAATCCATGCTTAAAAAAGTTCCCTTAACCAAGAAAACATCAGATAAATAAAAGATGAGAAATTAAGTAATGAAATAAGTGACAGTCTGCCCTTTTCTAATTTGGCTGCTGATTTTTTTTTTATTGACTAGCTGCTTTTCTCTAATAGTTTGCTCACTGGGACCTAAATTACAATGTAAAGTGACTGGGGCGTGATAACTGATCTGTAATGTTTTCTGACTTTCAGACAGTATCGAACAAATGTTCTCCAAAAGATCACAATCCAAATATCACTGACATTTTGAGACTGCTTCTACCAATTTAACTATGACTAGTATCAGAATAGTGTGTGTGTGTGTGGGGGGGGGGGGGGGGGTGGTCATGTCTACATTTTTAAATATTTAGAGACTGCTGCTAACATTTTTACAAATATCAGATATGGTGATCCCATTGAACTAGTGGTGGTCTTACGTTGCCTACTTAGATTTGTCATAGGCCCAAGCCTGACGCGTCAGCCCTAATATCACTTATAGTTACATAATTAAATTGCATAGTAGACTAGGTTGAAAAAAGACAAAAGTCCATCCAATTAAACCTTGAAACTCATACTTTTATGCTGTTGATCCAAGAAGTGCTACAAAAAGTGAAAAAATAAATTAAAAATCTTCTTGACTCCATAATGGCAATCAGATTTTTCCTTTGATCAACAACCTGTCCACATACATATCAATTATATCCTTGAATATTCTGTTTATGCAAAAAAATGTATCCTGGCCTTTTTTTTAAACAATATCTCTAAAATCTCATAAGACAACCTCTTTAGGTAGGGAATTCTATTCTCTATGCTCATATATATATATATATATATATATATATATATATATATATATATATATATATATATATATATATATATATATATATATACAGATTCTCCAAACTCTACTGATTTCAAATAACGTGTTTAAATATTGTATCTCTGTATCGTATGCATCAAATTAGTGGGTTCTGCTTTACCATACCATTTAGTGCAGTAAAAGCTTAATTAGAAAAAACGTACTTTTCCAATTTGTATATGACATATTTATGTTTACCTAAAGGCGTGCTTTTGCATGAATTGCTACAGAACACTGTGCATTGGAGGATCACATACTCACAAATTTAAAAATGAAAGATATATTGATAGACCACAGATATGTATTGAGAGATGGATCTGCAAATCTGTGTATGCATTGTGATAGCAGAATAGCATGCATGTCTGAGATAATTGAGAACTTACCCAACACTCTGAGCCTTTGCTTTCTCTGTAGGACACAGAGAAGGGTTAGTGTTATAGGCAGCAGCAAATAAAGGAAGCAAAAAATAAACACAAAACCGATGGAAATAACACCTCTATCATCCCCAAAAACAACCAAAAGGAAAGCAAATAGGTAGTAGAGGAAGAATATCTTAGAGCATTGTAATTACATTATAAAAAATGCAAGCTCCTCCCGCACACAAAGAGCCTATCCAGCAACTCTTTATTGGCACAAACTAATGTTTATGCTAGCAAGCTCTCGTATCATGAAAAGTGGTACCTGTCAGTAGATAGAATTCTTAAATTTGAAGGGAAACCGACAAATTCATGGAGAATATCCTGCAGAAAATATTATTGGGGATAAAGCTCAGCAGGTGCTTTTCTCGGGCAGATATCTACGTAAGGCCCAACCATAATGGAAACAAAGATAATGTTTCATGATATTTAGCACTTTGTGTAGCAAAATGACACAGTTTCTCCACCATTATGTGATTGATAGATTTACATTAAACAAAATAGAAATTATACAATGTTCTGGGCACTACTTTCAGACTTGGTTGACAGCTTGGCAACATGAACTCATAAGTGCTGATAAAAAATTACTTTTTAGCAACCCTGGACTTGTCTTTTACACTATCCATATAGCACAGACAATGTTACACAATTTATCTTTCATGGATGCTGACACGTGGGTGTGCATTGGTGTGGTTTACTTAATTAAACAGTAATCCCACTGAAATGTTGCTGTGACAGATAGGTAATTTGATCAATTCACTTTTAATATTTAGACTGGTCTATTACACAACCCATTTGACACTCGGTGTGTGTATCCTGTTTAATGTGAATGTGGTTAATGCCGTTCATGTACGTATTAACTCTAGTCTTGAAAAGTCACAGAACTATCATGCCTGACCGTCTATCAATTAAAAACCTAATGAAAACTGAAAACTAGCCAAATTGCCACAATGACATACTCCTGGCAAATGGCTAACTTTAGAGGATTATGGGAAATAACAAACATGTCTACATTTTAAAGTGATATTAGCATGTCCTGCATTTTTAACAGAGGAAGAGAGACCAGCTATTCAAGGGCATAATGTTGATAACACAAATTGCAGACCTTATCTTTAGTATACATTAACATGCATTTAACAAACTTCCATGTTAAGACTGTAGGCTAAAGCTTTCATCTCATCAACGTCATCAAGATTAGACAGATTTTCACTTCATAATGCGTAAAGCGGAATTTCAACATGGCTGCTATGGCTTCTGAGAAGAGCTCAGTTTTTGTGTCACACAACTTCCAAATAGTTTGCCAGAATACTGGGGTTGGCACTGATATATACATTTCCATAACCACTACAATGAGCTGTGGTGGTTATCCTCCTTAGATTGCTCATTGAAAGGTAAATAGTCCCAAGTAACATTAAGGAAATGGACATTCCAAACACCATAACCACTACAGCATATTGAAGTTGTTAAAGAGCTTGGGAGCAGTCCATGAAAGCTGAGATGATTATATCTATAAGAGTTTATCACAGAGATCCATGTCAATACAGCTCTCAATAATATACAGTTCTCAGTGATAGTGTGTATGAAGGTTTCCCAGAGCTCTACAGCAATAAAAAAAAGATTTAAAGTGCAATAAATGTGCTTTATAAAGTTCCTGAAAATCATTATTCACATTGCTCTTGTTCTAAATGTGTTAACAATTAAATTAATTTCTATCAAGATGTAATGAGGTCCCATAACTTGCCTAGCAATACTCACCATTAACTATTCCTATGTGCAGACATTTCCATCATTGGCCATTTGTCATGTTGCTGCTTGCTAATGATGCATTTAGAAGAAAACTGTTGAACTGTGCATATAAATAGCTCCACATCCCAGGGGCATTGCTGGGAGTGGGTGGGCTGTCCCCCAAGTGGCACCATATCATGAGTAGCCTTTAATACCAAGAGGGAAATAACCCCTCCAGTTAAAACATGTGTGATAGTGCCGCTTTACTGGAGTCATTTGGAGTAAATTATGCAACACAGTTGGGGTATTGCTGTGGGTCTATAATTTTAATGCAGTGAAGTGAAGGGTTACTATAATATGGCATAGACTTAGACTGGGTAAGTGGTTTGTAAATATAGGTTCATGTAAAATTCTGAATTCAATCAAAGATTTGCAGGATTATTCACTAAACACTAGATTTAATCCAGATAGACAAAATCCAGTAATTTAGGAAAAGAGTGAGCCCAACAATTAACAATTGAGAGAAATTAAGAAAAAGGAAAATAAGGGCTGCACCAAATATAATAACAAGAGATAAAACAGTTATCAACTAAGTAGAAGATATAAAAAAAATATACAAAGTTTAAATATAAAGTAAATCAAAATTAAAAACATCCAAATAGAAGGATCTCAATTAAATTCAATGATTGGTAAAGTCCTTGATCAAAAGTGGCATCCTCAATGTATTTATCCAGGTAAATCCACTCACATGAAAGACAAAAGATAATGGGAACTAATAGTGCAATATGTACAATCCAATATATACACTAATATAGGAAGGGTGGTATGGCGAAAGTAACCTCGCCACTGGTTCTTGGAGGGGCCTGCTTGCCAGCCTCTTGTCTCAGAACTATGGCCCCTGTGATAAACCTGGCAAAAATACTTTTAAAAGGTTCTGTTCATGTATTTGGAATTATATGGTTCAGGAACCGAACAGCCGCATGAATAAGAGACCACCCGGGAGCTTGTTATACCTTATTAACACTTGGTTTCGATTCTAACCGCAGTGTTCTAATTGATTGTATGGGTGGCCGCTGTTCGCATGAACATCAGTGAGGGGGAGGCCATCTTGTTCCCGCGAACTCAGGCAGCAGTGTTTGGGCATGAATCTCATGGAACTGAAATCGGACACAGAAACTCCCGAACACCGCTGGACTTCCATCATCTCCTGCGTTCAGTTCTACAAAATAATCTGTGTGGGCTCATCACAGACTGAACTCTTATAATGAACACTATGACACTATGATAGCTAACACTATGTTAGTTATTACATCGGTTTAAACCCCATGTTAATATAATGAATGTTTTAAACCTTCACTGAAGTAATATGCAAGTCTTATCAATCCCCTTTGGCTTTTAATTTATTAACTATTTATTGTGGCGGAATGCTACTCTTTCACCACCAAGGATAATTGTTTTTATATATTTTCTCACTGAATGCAAGTGCTGCCAAATAGTTTTTATTTTTTAAAGCTGGGCCCAAATTTGAATTCTTTGTGTCTGGATTGTTGCCGTCCAGCAGTGTTCAGTCCGGCTGAATTCTAGACCAAATTCAAGAGCATATGAGGCCAGAATTGGAAAATCTGGACATTGTTCAATTGCAGTTCAATTGCAGTCTGAATGGCCATGTATGCAGCCAAATCGTTTTGTCACACTCGGTACGTGGCTGTTAGAACTTTAGTGAATAACCCCATTGATGTCACAATATGACTTACTGAACACATTACGTTTTAGAGTTGGTCTTTGGGCATAGTATAGAGCAGGGATAGGCAACCTTCGGCACTCCAGATGTTGTGGACTACATCCCCCATAATACTCTTACACCTATAATGCTCATAAAGCATCGTGGGAGGTGTAGTCCAAAACATCTGGAGTGCCGAAGGTTGCCTATGCCTGTTATAGAGCTTGTTTTAGGAGGTGCTTAAATCAACCTACACAGGAGGTAGCCATAACATTTACATTTTGTCTAAAGTCTCTGGTCTTTCTACCACCTAGCAATGATTCTGATCTCAAGGATTTTTTTTTTTTTAATTGCAACCATATGACTTGTAAAAAAGAAAAAATGAGATGTTAAAATAAGATTATGTCAATGAAGAAGATAAATAAAATTGTTACATACTTTTGTTTCCCTTTACGATAAAGTAAATAATTATTCCGATGATAGCCAATCCAGCAAGTACTCCAATCACAATACCTGCGATCTCACCGGGACCCAGTCCATTAGAGGGATGGGGAACTGTTGAAACAGTAATCAGTTAATATAGAATTCAGTAGTATGAAATCAATGTTATTGGTAGCCTTTAGGTATAACCGCTACTGTTATTGAATCTATACACTGGGACTGCACTATCAATAGGTGAAAGCACTTGCCTTGAGTGCCTACACTTGGGGGATACGAAAGACTACTAAGGTAAAAAATTCTCCACTGATTGCCCAGTATTATGGAATCGGTATATCCTTAGCCTTTTATCTTTAGTAAGTGGTCCCCTAATCTGTCTTTTTTTCTCATCTGTCTTCCAGTAAGTTTTTATGTGTTTGTTAAATTGCTTTTCTTTTATTATCTTAATTATCTAGCAGGCACTCAGGGGTCTATTTACTAAACAATGATTTGAAAAGCGATTCTTAAATTTAAACCAAAATAGCTGCATTGTAAAAATGAGTCATTAGGTGTAGAGTTTTAAAAACTATTGCATCTCAATATTTAATCCCTTAAGAACGGAGGCAATTGAACACATTTTGATCAAAACTAAATCAAAACAAAACCTGGAATTTGCCCTACATGTCTGTTCAACCATAAATTACCTCTTTCATATTAAGTGCATCCACACTTATAATATATCATTTTGTTCAGAAGAAACAGTTTTTTTTTATTTTGCAAATACTTATATATTAAACATAATTTAATATTAATAAAATCTAAAAAAGTTTAAGAAATTAAAAAATGCTGCTATTTTCCAAGTTCTGCATGGCATTTGAACTGTTGATGTCATAATACTGTTAGTTTAACTGAAAGCTAATACACATATTTGTGTTTAGTGATGTCCCACGAATACAACAGCACCCCCATGTACAGGTCTTATGGGGTTTTGGAAAGTTACAGGGTCAAATATAAGGCTTTCTCCTTTTCGTTTTTTGCAATTGAAATTTGCCGGTTTGGTTTGCTGGGCCTATGTTGCCTTTAAGACGGTATGGCAACCCAGGAGTGAAAATTACCCCCATCATGGCATACCATTTGCAAAAGTAGACAAACCAGGGTAATAAAAATGGGGTATATCCACTGTAACCAACCAACGCTGGGTATCGTCATTTAGGATGTCCAGTGTCAGTTAGGCGACAACCCATAAGCACCTCTAGTAGACAGTCACTAGAGGTGGAGTTAACCCTGGAAAGCAGTTATTGCAGTTTCTCAATAACTGCAATAACTACCATTGTGGTGTTAAACTGACAGAGAAACTGCATCCAGACCACTTCAATGAGCTGAAGTGGTCTGGTTGCCTACAGCGTCCATTTACGTGTTCTACTGATTATAACATTGTTCTTGCTTCCAGCACATGAAATGCAAGAACCAACTGTTCACAGCTGCCTAATAAAGGTGCAAGTGCCAATGTAATGATGTAATTGATGTTATTCACTTCGTCGGTCAGTAGTTTTAATTTTGTGGATTGTCAGTGCATTAAAAATACTTCAAAAGTGTTATCCAAAAGGTAATGAATATTTAATGAATGTCTGCTCATGAATAGACCCAGAAAAAAAGAACCCTGTTTCTCACTTAAAGATGCCCTATATTATTATAGCAGGAAATATTTACAAGTGACTTACCGGTACTTGTTTTGGCTTCCACATGTATTATGTAGAAAAAACTTGTGCTTCCAATCAAGTTCTCTGCTCTGCATTCATAAGTTCCGTTTTCCCTTTCTGTCACTGAAGACAATCTTAGACTGGATGTAGAAGGAGTGGACACCACCCCTTCAGACACTGGGGTGGGATTAGGATTGAGGTGAAACCATGTGAAGGTTGCAGGTAGGATTTTAGCTTCTGGTATCAGGGCACGAGAATTAATCCCAACAGTATTGCCAGTCAATGTGACTGTCAGCGTTGCTGAATTTCCTTCTACCACTGGAGTTGTGCTGTAATTTTTGAAATCGTATACATATGGCTTTGCTAAAAAAAAAAATCAAGAAGTCAGGAGATAGATAATTAATCATTGCATATCACTAACGATTTGCTATACTATAGGTATAGCAGAGAAACACTATATATGTAAGCAGTAAGTAGCCCACACAGAATCATTGCTATAAGAGCCATTTTTATGATCTGATCTCTGGGCTAGATTTATGTACACTCTGAAGGGTCAGGTTTATTTGTGATATAAATATACAGCTGCACCAGGGGACGGCTGGCAACATTTGGCCTGAAGAGAAAGTACAAATAAATGTTTTTTGTACATTCACAGATCTCGTTGCGTAACATGATGCATGAGATGCAGTAATTGCAAGGTGCACCACCATATATCCCTACAATCAATATAACTTCCAGATGTATTAATGAGAATGCACAAAGATCTATGCACACCAAAGGAACCCTGACTTTTTCTTTCTGCAAACTTCAGTGCCACCGTTAATAAATAGAATTTGTTATAAATGTTAGGATCACTGCCTAATCTCATCTTACAGCAGGGGTAGTCAGCCTTCTGCACTCTATGGACTACATATCCCATAACGCTCTAATATCTATAAAGCATCAGGGGAGATGTAGTCCACAACATCCTGGAGTGCAGATGGTTGTTTATCCCTGTCCCAGGGCCAGCTCATCCATAATTCACGGTGGACTCCAGGTGGCACTTTCATAGGGACGGCATTTTGCAACTCTTGCACCTTTAACAAATCTGCTGTAAGGGGCCCGGGCCACCTGTGTATAGATTTATAGAGATTACCACTTTAGATATATGCTGTTCCAGGCCCCTTACAGCCTTGGCTAATGAAGAGGGTGCCCAGTCTAAGTCTAATCTTCCCCTCCAGAAGCAGCAGGTACTGTTCTCTCTCAGGAACTACAAGAGCGTGGCCGCGGGTTACCATAGCAAGACTCCGCACAGCACGCTCTGCATCAGTAATATCTCTATAGACAATCATTGATTCAATGCTTTCCTGTGGGGAGGGCCTTATCTGCAAGCCGGGCATGTGCATTAGGGACCTCCGTCAGATGACATCAAATGAGGCGGGGACGCCGACCCAACACCGAGGGAGATTGGTGCTGGAATCACGTAAGTAACTAAAGTGTTTTTATAAACCCTTTATTTGCCAGAGGGGGCACGAGGGAGAAGGGGACCAGAGGGCACTAGAATGTTAAGAATACCAATTTGTTTGGTTTGACGCTAAAAACTCAAGAAGCAAGCAATTACATAGAGCACCTGCCTTGCAAATACTTCTCATTGAGCTGCATTAGGATGTCTGTGACTGGAGAGCCACAGGAAGTCTGGTCAGGGTTTGGAAGAAGAGGGCTTGCAATGGCTTCAGACAAGAGATCTGCAGCTTTTGCAAGGTGTTTTAAGATATATCCCCAATGAAAAAAATGAATTATTAAATGCAAGCATGTTTTAATCGGAGGTATATTTATATTTACTAAACAGTGATATGCATACTGACTCTGCGTCTGACTTTCTCCACTTTAAATTTATGCTGAGCTCCTACAACTTTGCTCTTTCCTCTATAAAAGTAGATTACTTCAATACCCTCATAACCACACTCTCCTGTGAACCCAAACAACTATTTCACATTTTAAACTCTTTTCTTTGCCCTGTTACTCCTCCTACCAACTTGACCGCCATAAATTTTGCAACTCACCCTACTGACAAGATCTCTACAATCAGAGAAGTGATCTCTCATCGCTCTCCTTCCTCTTACAATACTTACATACCCCAAACAACACTCCCTCTGCTGTTCTATACTCATTCATACTCACTACAGCGGAAGAGGTTTCTGATCTGCTTCAGTCCTCCCGCCCCACCACCTGCTCCCTGGATCCTATTCCCTCACATCTCATCCATACTCTGTCTCCTTATCCTGCTCTGCTTCTCACTAAAACTCTCAATCTCTCCCTCTCCTCTGGCACATTTCCATCACCCTTCAAACATGCAACTGTAACCCCGATTCTCAAAAATCCCAACCTTGACCCTAACTCCCTGTCCAACTCTTTGCTTGACCTGCTTCAGTCTGGTTTCCGCGCTCAGCACTCTGTGGAAACGGCTTTGACCAAAGAATCCAATAATCTACTCGCTGCAAAATCTTGTGGTCACTATTCTGTCCTAATTCTCCTTGACCTTTCCACTGCTTTTGAAACTGTTGATCTCCAACAACTTCTTATTCTCCGTAATCTCGGTCTACAAGATATTGCTCTCTCCTTGTGCTCCTCCTCCCCTCCCAGCGCTCTTCAGTGTTTCTTTCTCTGGCTCTGCCTCTTCTCCACTAACTCCTTTCTGTTGGTGTCCCACAGGGTTCAGTCGTTGGTCCCCTACTGTTCTCGATCTATACTGCCTCCTTGGTAAACTCATCAGCTCCTTTGGCTTCCAATATCATGTCTATGCAGCTGACACGCAAATCTATCTGTCCTCTCCTGATCTCTACCCGCCCCTCTTGACTAGTGTCTGACTGCCTGTGACTGCCTCTCTGCTATTTTTTAACAATACCCTCAAGTCCCTGGAGTGCTTTCTTGTTTGGACATTTTGGATAATTTTGCAGACTTCAACGACTATTATTTTTTCTCTTTTTTTTTCTAATTGTCCCTTTGACATGCAAGAAACAAATAAAGGTTGGAGTTTACTTAAGGATCACCAGCATAATTAGAACATAATTTACCTTTAGTTCATGAGATAGCAGAAACAGATAGGGGTGAGCACTGGATTGATGAACTTTTAAGACACATTTTGTGTCTTAATGGCACATCATCACAGACTCTCAGTCTCTGATGAATCAATTATAGGTGGAAGGACAGATAAACAAGTACAGGTAAGTAACCCCTAACAAAAAAACAAAAAAAAAACTAAGGTCAGCCAAATCAGGTTGTCAAACAAGCCCGGGTGTGTAGCAGGAAATGAGGAAGTCAGTTAGTCGTACAAGCCAAAATGAGGCTAGGCAACAAGCAGGTATGGGCAAGAACAAGCCAGGTCAAAATCAGTAAAACAGGAACACAGAAAATGACAAACTCTGAGTACGGAAAGGACCATGAATTGGCAAGGAGTCAGATTACAGTCCTTCCTTTTAAAGGTATATACTGTGATGTAATAATTATGACCATTGACACTTACAGAGACAATGCCCAATTTTAAACAATGATGCCAATACTTACAAAGACCGTGCCCAATTTAACAATGATGATGCAAATACTTGACAGGCAGGTAACACACCAGCACATTCATGTAGTACTCTACCCAGTCTGTTTCAATTCTGATTTAATTATCCTGATGATTGAGGTATTTTTCCCTGAGTGATGCCTAGCCTTTGTTTCTTACAGAACAAATCCATCAAGGTCATTCCAGGCTTGGTAAGAATTACGTAAGAGCACAGGCCTCCAGCACATTCAGATATATACATAGTGGCAGGCTGGTAAATGCCCTGCAAAATTCCTGTCTGCTGTTTTATTATCATTATTTGTATTGCAACTTGCAATTATAAAGAGCCAACATATTTAGGAGTGCTGTGCAATTGAGGTGGTGTATAATATACACAGACCCATACACAAGAGGACCCTATCCGTGAGAACAAGTCACTGAAGCTCTTTTAAACAAACCTAACTTAGTTAACTAGAAGTTCTCCAACAACTAATACATCTCCTGCTCTATTAAATTTCAAAAGAATGGTCTGAGGCTACAGCCCATCAAACTCATTCCATACTACTGGCACATGGACAATTGTCCTCCTCCCCTTTTAATCAGCTCCCAATGCAACTGAGAACCCACAGGATACAATATATCTCTCTTAAATAACTTGACACTGCGTTTTCAAATATTTAGCAAATTAAATATATGTTATTGTTACATTTGCTCTCTACCCAGTTGAACTAGTTATACAATTATATACAGTCATGGCAAAAAGAAAGTACAGCCTCTTTGAATTCAACAACATGTGTTGTTGTTCATCTGAGGTTGTATTTACCTAATTTTAAGATCTGCTAAGGAACAGATGATTGATACTATGTCTTGATTTGTAAAACCATCAAATGCAAAAAGGGTTTACTTTCTTTTTCCCATGACTGTATTTGTTAAACATGTCTACTGGATGAGAAGTGTAAATAGAGCTTTATCACTCACCTAATGTAAGAGAACAGGCCACCTCTAGCCCTCCCTGGGCACCATAGCAGGAGAGCTTCTGATCAGAACTAGGTGGGATTAACGACACATTTTTGGCGACCTCATTTATCCCATTCTGAATACTAGAATTAAATGTCATGTTGATGTTTGCAGGAGGGTTGCCGCCCGGCCAGGAACAGAGAAGCTGCACGTTTTCATTATTGCCATTTGCAGAACACTTTATTGATCCCTCTGGATGCCCTGTTTGAGGGAAAATAATCAACAAAGGGAACTTACTCCAATTTGTAACTGAAAAATACTAAAAGCAGTCTTTGAAAGATTTAAAATAGTAGGTAATACAATATGATCTACAAAACAAACAAGTGAAATAAGTTCATAATTTATCCAAACGTATGTATTATATGCACTGAAAAGGGCTAAAAGTATTGGATTGGTTCTTTTGTATTTGGATTGGTTAAAACAATAACCTTTTTTCTATTTTCATTAATACAGCAACTTCTGGAGCTATATTTTGCCATAAAATATGCAACAGTGTCCCCTGGGTTTCGATACATTTGTTAACTCCTTTTATAGCGATTTATTATTTTTTGATACATATTTAAAAGTATCCAAAAACATATAATATACTAAAAATATATTACGAAATGTCAAAATATTAATCTATTAAAGCATTTTTCAAAGTATTAAATCATATACTGAAACCTATTAAATAATTTGAAACACTTATCCAAAAATATTACATTGTGGTCATAGTAAGTAATGGATATGATGTATATTATACACAGGTATCGCACAAGCACATCAAAACAATTATTTAAAACATCAGTTTACTATTTAGAGCGGTGGTTTCTAACCTTTTTTCACTTGTATACCCATTGGCAGCCCATTTCCACAAATGGTATGCATCATATTAGAAAAATGTTTGTAATTTATATAGTTGTGGTTATTTCAAATGTATATTTTTTTTTTCTCTGTCCCATCTCCCATTTTTCTCCACACTAGGCTCTCCCTGTTTCTCCTCTACCCCAGGCTTAGAAACAAGGCCACATATGCAGATGCACAGACATACAGATGTACACAATGACACACATACAGATATATACACTGACATACATACAGATGTACAGACACACAGATGCAATGATACACAGACATATAGATACATACATTGACCCACATTCAGATACAAATAAAGACGTGCATACAGAAACAGACACACAGATACGCAGACACACAAAAGCATACATACAGATACACAGATACAAACACTGACACACATACAGGTGCAGACACAGATACAAACATTAACACACAATAGATAGACGCACAGATACAAACACTGCCACACATGCAGATACACAGGCACACAGAAGCAAGCATCTAGGTACACAAATACACAGACACAAACACTGACACACATCTAGCTACACAGAATCACTGACACAAATGCAGACCGACAGGTGCACATAGATAGAAACACAGCCACACATTCAGATTCACAGACACACATATACACACATGCAGATACAGTTACACACACTGCCACACACTATAAAAGCCAGACATGGGATCAAACACAGTACAGGTAACTAGTAAAAACATTATCATAAATCCAAGACATACACTGCACATACACTGCAGGGAAAACATTGTTAAAATACACATGAATATATTGAATACATTGAAAAATGAGAAGCCCTGGATTGGTCCATCATCCTGGAGGCATGCCTACAGGCTGATGCATCCCAAGGAAGGGTTGCAGCAATGCATTGGAGAAAAGGGGAGTAATTTTCAGTTTTTTAATTATTTCTATTTTCTTGTACACATGGTGGGGGACATAATGGATAATGGGCATCTATACAGATACAGGTATGTGTTTCTAACACTACAGTGTCAGTCTCAGCCAGGGGAGGTGTGGCTAGGGCTGCATACACAGATCAAATGTGATTTAACTCCTAAATGGCAGAGAATTGAGCAGTGAGACTGCAGGGCATGATTTATACACTAAAATTGCTTAATTAGGTTAAAGTTGTTTTGATGCCTATTGTATTCCTTTAAGTAATGATACTTTGTTTCGTCTGTACTAAGCCAAATTATTGATTAACTGTCACAGCTCTGTATAAAAGATACAGGTGGTACTCAAAAAATTAGAATATCGTGCAAAAGTTCATTTATTTCAGTAATGCAACGTAAAAGGGGAAACTAATATATGCGATAGATGCATTACATGCACAGCAAGATAGTTCAAGCCGTGATTTGTCATAAGTGCGATGATTATGGCTTACAGCTCATGAAAAGCCCAAATCCACAATCTCAGTAAATCGCACCATGTATTTACATATTTAGCAGAGCCTCTTTTTTACGTCCCCCATGAGCTAATTGGTGTCATGGAAAGCAGGGAGAAACAAGTTTCCCTTTCTTTGAATGTTTGAAGCTATATATTCATACATTAGACTTGGAATTTGAACACAAGTACAAAGGGCATTAGATCTATTCTCATGATTCATACTCAGTGAATAACTCTCTAGCTTTTTTTCAGAGGGAAATAGAAAAGTCAGGTTGGGAGACGAGCTGCATACATAGATTTTCTGCTTACACAGTTTCTCTTCTGTACTGCTTGTTTTTTTTTCTGATATGGAAATGTAAGGATTAATAGATGAATATTGTACTATGATTATGATAATTTATGTTCATATTGTTGGGTTCATAGGCTGAGAGCCTGACTTAAGATGTGAATCACCAGAAATAAAGTCTTATATTTGTCAGTATAAAATTATACCCTACATTTTTGTAAAATTGATTGTTTAATATTTATTTATAAAATATTTTACCAGGAAATATAATAAATTCCTGAAGTCTAATATTACATTGCAATCACCAATAATATTAGAATTCTCACCATTTTTTAAAAACATTTCTTTAAAACTGACGAGTAAAGGTAATCAAAGCTATACATTGGACATCTATCACTGTAAGGGCGACTTGTTTTACCCTGTAAACTCTGACAATGGTGTAAAAGGGCTGTAGATTGGGGCACAAGGGCTCTAGAAATGGGTCAGGGGCTGTTGTGGGGGAAAGGAGTTGTACAAGGGGGGACAAGTGATGTAGAGGGTGAACAGGGCTGAAGAGAGGGGGGACTGTGGGGGTACGGGGCTGTAGAGGGGGACTCCCCAGAGGTCCTGGGAGAAGAGCAGGTAATGTGAAAAATACAGAGGCAGGGTATTTGGATTTTTGCACCCCCCTGCTCTGGCGCCAAAAGGCGGCTGCCAGTGCTGCCTTATGGACACGCCGGCACTGGCTTGAAGTGTTCCTTTAAAAATATTGTGCATAAAAAAAAAAAAGATAATACATCAAAACAAAACACCATTTAGGTTCCTCATTTTACACCTGAAAAATGATATAGACTAAAGACTATTCTTTGATTAGGAGGAGGTAGAACAAATAGGATATCTATTAATCTGCTCTATGGGTTTTTTAAGAAAATAAACCCCTTTACAGCAAAAGTTTATGGGATATGTAGATTATCCACCAGCCACAGTTCCAGTGGCGGAACTAATGTAGAGAGGGCCCTGGTGCAAGAGATTTTTTTGGGCCCCCAATACCACAAGGGTGGCTAAAATGTAGATCCTATCTTGCAACTTCCACAATGCTTTGCCAGCTTGAATTCTACTATTTCCCCGTCCTTGCTTGGATGTATTTGTGAGCAGTGTATGTGTATTTTAATGTAAGCATGTTTCTAGATGGAGCAGACATCCCAAGTCTCCCAGTAGGTCCGGGAGACTCTTGCATATTTAATGTGGCCCCCTGACACCCGCACACAATGTGTAAAATCCCAGAAATCACACACACAATCTAACAAACTATGCTTGTAAAATTGTGTGTAATTTCCAGGATATTACACATTTAAAATGCCATCAATAACTGTCCCCCCAGCCCCCTACTAAATACTCACCCAGTGGGTATTATTTCTGAGCAGGGGTCCGGTCGTGTGCCTGGCCCTTGAATAGGCGGACCGGGCCCCTGCAGTTCTTGCCGTCTGGTAGGAAAGGGAAGGTCACTCCCTCCAAGCTAAAGAGACAGACACGTGGGAGTGAGAAGGAGGCAGCAACACATGCAGCATGGAGAGAGCTACCTGCTCACTCCCATCAGCCTCAGCCAGGACCCCAAAAGGTGTGCTAACAGGTGTCTGCAATGTGTGTCAGATTGTGTGTGTATGTGTCAGATGGTGTGTATCTGTGTGTCAGTGTGTATATGTGCCAGTGTGTATGTGTGTCAGTGTGTATCAGTGTGTATGTTCCAGTGTGTGCTTCTGTGTGTCAGTGTGTATGTGTCTATGTCCCTATTCCACCCGACAGACACACACACACACACACATAAAGAGACACACACACATAGACACATAGACACAGACACATACATACAAACAGACAGGCACACATATATACATACAGACACACAGACACATACATACAGACCAACACACAGACAGGCACACAGACACATACATACAAACAGACAGGCACACATACAGACACACACACACATACAGACAGACAGGCACACATACAGACACACACACACACACACAAGATATACATACATACAAAGACACATACATAAAAAACAAACAGGCACACAGGCAGACAAATACAGACAGACAGACACACACACATACAAACAGACAGACACACACAAGACGCACATACATACATACATACAAACAGACAAGCACACACACATACAGACAGGCGCACACACACATAAATACAAAGACATTCATACAGACAGGCACACACATGCATACAGACAGACACACATACATACAAACACACAAAATGTTTAAGTCACCCTCGTGTTTCTTACCTTTAAGGTGCAGGAGGGTGACTTTCCCTGGGGTCCAGTGGTGGCCCGGGTGGATGGGAGTCAGAGTTCCCACTCTGACTCCCTCTGCTTCCTCCCGCGCCGCTCTCAGTGTTAGCTGGGAGGAGTGACGTGCGGTCACTTCCTCCCAGCTTGTGATGTCATCACAGGGGACCGTGGTCGCGCTGTTAAAGCGCCCAGCGCTGACCGGGCCCCCTTACAATGCACATCCATCAGGTGGCCCTGACAGCATGGGCCACCCGATGGACCCCTTGGAAGGTGGCCCCGGCAGTTTGCCGCGTGGGCCGAGGCCGCAGAAGATGAGTGGCGGGCCCGGTTGCAATTGCGACCCCTGCGACCGCGGTATGTATGCCACTGCCATGATGTATTGATATATACATATGAACTGCTACATACAGATACACAAATATACTGATATGAATACACAGACACACACACATACAGACTGACACATATAGGTACACACACATAATGACACAGACATGCATACAGACTGACATACATATTGGTACACACATATATGGACACAGATACACTCATTGACACACGTACAGATATACATACAAACAGATACACTCCCATACTGACTAAGATGCACAGTCACACCTAGATATACACAGATACAAAAACACTGATACATTCACACACATACTGACACATACACACCCATACTGACATACATACAGATACAAGCTCATACTGACATACACACACACATACTGACACAGATACACAAATACATACACACTGACAGAAATTGCTACATTTATAAACCAATCTGGTCAGAGAGACCAGATGAAGATACTTTGCAATGATGCAATGTTGTTATGGTGCTTAGAGAAACACTTGAACATTTTTTTTACTAAGTACAAAAAGGGTCTGCATAATACATATTATTTATATACAAATAATACCCAACTTAGCTTAACATTGAGTTTTATATCTAGAACCATTAACTGTTTAATCATTTTAGAACATTTTAGTTCTTAACTGGTTTGCTGTCACTTTACTTATTTTATTTTGAATTATTATATTTTTATCTTTATATTCCTACTTATTTTTATGTGCAACTATATTTTTTGTGCAAATATATTATTTATCTTGACTTTTTCTCTTGAAAATATATTTTTACTTTTGTTGTTTTATTTAAGAATGCACTCACCGTATATTGACATTTTATTGTTACCAAATATATTAATAAACAACATTTGTAAAAGGTTATTGTTAAGGATATGTTTATGCTTAGAGATCCACATTACTCACAGGCCAGGCTAAGTGTCAAGGCTTCGCTGGTAATATTATTCACCCGGTTTCTGGCAATACACGTAAATGATCCATTGTCATTTCTTTCCACTGGGCTAATAATGAGGCTATCATGGGTAAACTTGTAGCGTGGGTCTGAAGGTAGTGCAGCTCCATTCAGATTCCAGGAGAACTGAACATCAGTACCAAGAGCTGAACAGTTTAAAGATACAGAATCCTTTCCAACCCAGAGCAAAGAGCTAGTGTTTCTTCCTATCATCACTTCATGGACAGGAACTGAAAGTTAAGAGATATATACAATTAAATTATTACACCAACCTAATAATTAATGTGATTTAATTTCTGTGAAAATTAGTTTGTACAGTTTTCATTTGTTTTACTTATGTGATCTAATAAATGTGAGACAGTAATAACATAGAAATGATTCAGTGGTTCTTGAAAAATATTGTAAGGTATTCAACAAGTAGTGAAGGGAAGCTTTAACTGAGCAATTAGTGTATGCAATTAAATACTGAGCATTAACAAAGATTCATGAACTGGTTATTACTGTATATTAATAGCAGTAACATTCTTTGGTTAATAAGAGCAGTTTTACTATTTACGATGACAAAGTGAGCCAGGTGATGCCCAGTTTCCTGGTCTTATTATTGGCCTCCTTAAAGGTGTTGACCACTTTCTGTACAGAGGTGAAAGGGTTAAAAAATGAAGTACGTGACTACTGTAAATGGACAAGACTATATTCATATATAGCAAATCTTAAATGTCAACTTAAAAGTAAAAGCTGTTGCAGACCATCAAAGAAATAACCTTTTAACCTCTGGTTACAGAAATACATGATGTTGGTTGCTGAATAAGCAATTTCGTGTTTAGCTGATGTAATCTTGTCATGTTGCTTTTGCTGTAACTTCTGTCTATAAATATGTTTGCGTGGCCTTTAATACACTGGTAGTAGCCCAATTTGAAACACGTTGTCTGTGTATCACTGAAAGGCTCTCCCCGAACGTTCGGTCCAAAAGTGAGGTGCATGGAACGCTTTGAGACATTAGTAAATAGCAAATGATGTCACTTTTAGTAAATAGTACTAACAGCAACAAATACACAATTCACCAAATCACACTTTGGTGAATACCACTGCTTGAAATAGACCTCAATTTTTTTGTTGTTGCAGTTTTCTGTCGTTTTTTTTGAAGCGTGTTTGCTCTGCTTTAAATTTTTTAATAACCTGTGTTGCACCAATGTAATGCTGGTTACTAAAATGTATGGCTTAACTTTGCCACAACTCAAAAAATAAAACAAAACAAACTCAGGGCTCTATTAATTAATCCAAAAATATATGCTTCTTGTTAGCTGAAAAGGGATGCTATAAAAAAGTGAAAGTTAATAGGTAAAAAAAAGACCTCCTCTAATGTTTTAATTCCTGCAAATAAAAGGTTCACAAGACGGACATTTATAGGTTTGCTAACTATAGTGTAAAATAATAAATTAATCAAAAGGAATTCAAACTGAAGACCATCTTAAAGTTTTACAAGTCAGCTATGTTTTCAATACGCCTATTTTTGCCTAAAAAGTGAGATTCACTTGAGATTCTTTTAATTTCCTGAAAATTCACACTATAGTTCATAACTTAGAAATGCTTGATTTGTAAACCATTATTTACAGGAATTAAAACAGTAGGGAATGTGTTTTTTAAACTTCTGACATTTTTTTTTCTAAACATTTTTTCCCCGAGCATCATCCCTCTCAGCTAACAATAATTATACAATTCACACTTTAGTGCAGGGATGGGGAACATTTAGCACTCCAGATGTTTTGGACTACATCTCCCTTGATGCTTTGCCAGCATTATGGCTGTAAGAGAGTATTATGGGAGATGTAGTCCAAAACATCTGGAGGGCCGAAGGTTCCCCACCCCTGCTTTAGTGAATACCCTGCTTGAACTGAACCTCAGTTTATCTTAAAGGCTGAATTTTACAAACCTGAGGTTATTTTAGTTAGTCCTAATAAAATAACTAATAATTAGCTTTGCTGTTGCAGTCAAATATTTTTTACTTGTAATATTGCTTGGGCAAAAAAGATCACATAGCCCTAGGGCCATGTACATGTCTGGTATCAAAATGTATTTTGTCATCACTAGTAGGTGATTCCACAAACAAATGTGTTTGCACAGATTGGTCTTTATATGACATACAATGTAGTCAGTACAGACATAACTTCAGACTACAGACAGTACAGTACAGATTCTTACCTGCCACAGTCAGAAGATATGGCTCACTGGTTTTATTGTTTATTGGGTTTTGGATAGTACAGGTATAGTTTCCTTCATCACTCTCTGTGATTGGATGGAAGGTCAGGTTAGACCCAGTACAGGTCACATGGTCCTGAGAGCAGGCATTCACTTGGTTACGATAGAAAGTGTAATTCTCCACAGTCTGACCGGGGGCGTTACAAGTAAGATTCACATTGCTGCCATTAGCAGGAAAGCTTTCAGAAACAGTAAGTGTTGGCATTTTGTCAAAAGGCTCTGGAATAAACCATAAAACACATTTATTGACTTATATATTGTTTTCAATCCTATGCTTCAATGAATCGGCAAAATAATAAATGGATCAAACAACAAAATTCAAAAATACAATTTGTTACCTATGATGTGCCGTGAAGGTGTTGTTTGCCAAATAAAATCGTAAACATTTCTGAAATTTGAAAGGCCACATAAAATTATAAATATATTTTTTTCTCCACATCTGACAGACAAACTTAATTTTGGCAGCAGCTAGTGACCTCAGAGGTTGCCTTTGATATATATAGAGGAAGTGAAAATTTATTTATTTATAAAATATTTTACAAGGAAGGATACATTGATATTTCTTCGTATATGCTGTATTGGGTACATTTATGGTGCATTTTTTTCTAGGCAGATTTTTTTTCTAGAAATTAACACAGATAAGCAGATATTGGAGTCAGGTAGTGGGTTTGCTTAGGCCAGGGCTGCCTGCCCAAACCATTAGCATAGCCAACCACTTCTAGTATATTTTTTTGAATGCTGTCATTAAAAATCAATTATTTAAACAAATACCGCAATCAGAGAAGAGAACTGCTTGCCAGTTAATGTATTATTTTTGTGGAGTGGGAGGGAGCAAACGTTATTATATTTGAAGATATTGCAATCCTTGAACAGAACTGTCACCAGAGAACAAACCAGGATGGCGTGAAGTTTTGATTTGGTCCACTGATTAGTGCACACAAGCTTTGAACTTGAGACTAGTGGGGATTATAACAAGGCACAAAGTAGTGTGCAATACACTACAACCTGCAGAGTAGTCTATATCACAGAAGAAATTTTCTGATATGTGTGCAAGAACATATCACACACACGTATTGCAACATATAATTTACTCTAATAGTGCAATCTATAATTTTTGCATTCTCATACAGTTCTTAAGAAAGGCATGCTTTGATAACAATTTGTAATAGCTAGTTAAATTCCAGGTTAAATTCTAAACAGTACTTATACAATTGACAGACCATAACCATTCACTTTCACTCAAAATGAGTGTGTTAGCAAAATATTTATTTAGTGCTCAGCTCACATTATCTGCAATAAAGTCATGCTACGGCAACTAGAATACAACACAAAATATAAAACTGCCCATTTAAAACACGTCTTCCTGTCAGTACCATCAGACATAGTCAACAGCAGCAGAAATGAACATCATTGCCCAGCCTAGAAGCAAAAAATATCCAGAAACCTCACACTAAGGATGGCTAGTTTCACCCAGGGCGGATCCAGAGCCTGATCTCGGGAGGGGCACTTGTAGATTATTTAAATAAATAATCCAGGCACAATAACCACTGTAGGAGTAAGTAGTCAAACCATTTAAGAACAGTTTGGCAACTTACCTGGGGTCTGCTGGGATATGGGGCTGTAGTAGGGCATAGGAGCAGTGGTGTGTGTGAGTGGTGCAATGTGTGAGGGGTGCAGTGTGTGAAAGGTTAAGTGTGTGTGTGGGGTTGTAGTGTGTGAGTGGTGCAGTGTGTGTGAAGGTTTTAGTGTGTGTGTGTGTGACAGTGGATGTCAGGGGTGCAGTGTGTGTGTGTGGGGGCAGTTTATGTGTGTGTGTGGGGGGGCAATGTGTGAGCGGGACAGTGTAGGTTGCAGTGTGTCTGAAGGTGGCAATGCAAGTCAGGGGTACAGTCTGTTTGTGAGGGGGCAGTGTATGTGTGCCTGAGGCAATGTGTGTATGGGGGGCAGTGTGCGTGTGTATGTGGGGAAATGTTTGTATGAGGGGACAGTGTATGTGTGTGTGGGGCAGTGTGGGTGTATGTGGGGGCAATGTGTGGGGGGCAGTGTATGTGTGTGTATGGGGGGCATATTTCCTTTTTTTTTTTAAATGTTATAAAAATAAATGTATGCTCCCCTCCCTTATTACCTTTACTGTGGGAGGAGGGGGGACATTTCTCAATCCCTGGTGGTCCGGTGTGGAGGCCCTGTTGGTAGTAGTGGTGAGAGTGAACTCTAGTCCGCAGCTCCAGGGCTGTAGTTCACTCCACCGAGATCCGGAGTGTTGCCGTGGTAACTGCGGCAATGCTCCATCCATGCTCACGGGAGAAGGACATGGAGGAGCTGCAGGTTGAGCTCCCTGGTCCTCTCTCCCTCCCTCCCCTGCCGGCTGCCAGCACGGTGCCTGCGGACCAGGGAGGGAGATCTTTGATCTCCCCTCCAATCTTGAAGACACATTGCAGGGCTGATGCACGGATAGCGCCAGGCCTGCATTGGCCGGCAGGATAGAGCCTTCGGGGAGGAGGGGGCAATTACCCCGTTGCCCCTCTCCCTGGATCCGCCAGTGTTCACCCCACAACAAATATAAAACAAAAAATAAAAATAAATGTTGGTCTTCTTCAACATAGAGATCTTTCAGTGACTCAGCATACCAGCAGCAGTATCAATGCTTGCACCACCACAAAGACCAGCAGTGCCATCATTACAACCATCCATGACTTCAATACAACTAACAGATTTGCAATTAGCTATTACCCCTGCCAATTTTGGCACTCTTACAGGATTTTTCACTAAAGTGAGAATTAGAAATTCTCAGTGAATTTCAAGTTTAACGCTAAAATAGCCAAACTGAAAACAGAATGGATATTTTTTTCTCATTCAACTATTTTGGTCTGCATTTTGAAATCTCACTTTGAATTCCAAGCAAGTTCAGCTCTTCACATCAGCTTAGAGACAATCCCCTTTATCATTTCTACCACTAGTATCACCTAATACAGAGTAGTCTTACATATCAGTATCCCATTACCTAAGCTGTGATATATTACCCTAGTAGGGGTCAAATAGTTTTTCCATACCTGAAGTATAAGATATTCGTCTCTTATATGTTTTTTAGATGCAAAATTTCACCCCAGTAAGGATCATTATTTCTAGAAACATTAGTTTTTTAACTTCACTCCTGGACTGGTCTTAAAGTTTTTAAGTGCGACATGGATACTAATTTACCTTGACAGGTAGTGTTATTTATTAATGGCCATCAAAAAGGAAAAGGAAAATAACACATTATTAACTTAAAGCATAAAAAATTAATCCATGGCCTTGATGAAATTATATGTTTTATCTGCAGTTTATCAGCTCCCAATAAGCCTTTTATTGGTTCAGAATGATTTAATTCCATATGTTAAAAATACTTATCTGAAGCCAATATGCTATGGTGATTTCAGTTTCATTTAATGGTCTGAACTAGCTATTTATGTTAAAATAAGCGGGAGGAGCGACAACTTAGAGACCTAGATGTTTAATATAACCCTCCAGATCCCAAAACTACTTTAGGTGGTAGTAATTCTTTTTGAAAACCATTTGGAAATATTTAAGAGCAGGACTTGCAGACATAAACTATATCTGTTCATATAACACCTGTATGCTACAAAATGACCTTTACAGAATTTTATTAGAATTAATCCTAAACATCAGGTCAGCTACCTAAGACATCGAGGAGAGTGCAGAAGATTCTGAAAGGGAACTGACAAGTGCTCTGCAAATATAATTCTAAAATAGTCATACTGGCACAACTCTACCTTAAGTCAGTTATTTTGACCCGATTTTCCCTATTACTTTTTATATTTTTGCAATTGTCAGTTAATAGGTGATATGGGTCACGAGTTGAGCGTACACCTGGATGTTCGGGTCCGGCAGGTTCGGCCGAACTTTGAAAAAAAGTCCGGGTTCGAGTTCGAACTTGACCCCGAACTTGACCCCGAACTTGACTCCGAACCCTATTGAAGTCAATGGTGACCCGAACTTTTGGCAACAAAAATGGCTCTAAAAAACTCCTGGAAAGGGCTAGGGGGCTGCAAAAGGAAGTAAATGGGGGTAAGAGTAGGACAAGTGCCCTGCAAACAAATGTGGATAGGGAAATCACCTAAAGATAACATAAAATAAGCAGCTGCTTAGTAGATAACTCCCTAATTCACACGGTATTAGGGAGCTATCTACCAAAAGGCTGAAACACCTAAATTGGTCACCAAAATTGGTCGTTCAGCCACATGTACTAATACTAAGTAAAGATTACTTAGTATAAGTAAATTCAGCCCATACTCGCTATACCGCGAGTAGGGGCGTGTCATTTTACACAGCGTGGGAAAATTCCAAAGAACTCACTGTGTCACTAGTCACCCCCCTCACTGTGTCACTAGTCACCCCCCTTCACTGTGTCACTAGTCACCCCCCTCACTGTGTCACTGGTCACCCCCCTCACTGTGTCACTGGTCACCCCCCTCACTGTGTTAGTAGTCACCCCCCCTCACTGTGTCACTAGTCACCCCCCTTAGTGTGACACTAGTCACCCCCCCTCACTGTGTCACTAGTCACCCCCCCTCACTATGTCACTAGTCACCTCCCCTCACTGTGTCACTAGTCACCCCCTCACTGTATCACTAGTCACCTCTCCCCACTGTGTCACTAGTCACCCCCCTCACTGTGTCACTAGTTACCCCCTCACTGTGTCACTTGTCACCCCCCCACTGTGTCACTAGTCACCCCCCCTCACTGTGTCACTAGTCACCCCCCTTCACTGTGTCACTAGTCACCCCCCTCACTGTGTCACTAGTCACCTTCCCTCACTGTGTCGCTAGTCACCTCCCCTTAATGTGTCACTAGTCACCCCCCCTTACTGTGTCACTAGTCACCCACCTAAATGTGTCACTAGTCACCCCCCTCACTGTGTCACTAGTCACCCCCTCACTATGTCACTAGTCACCTACCCTCACTGTGTCACTAGTCACCCCCCTCACTGTGTCACTAGTCACCCCCTCACTCTGTCACTAGTCACCCCCCACTGTCTCACTAGTCACCCCCCTTAATGTGTCACTAGTCACCCCCTCACTGTGCCACTTGTCACCCCCTCACTGTGTCACTAGTCACCCCCTCGCTGTGTCACTAGTCACCCCCCTTCACTCTGTCACTAGACACCCCCCTTCACTGTGTCACTAGTCACCCCCCCACTGTGTCACTATTCACCCCCCTCACTGTGTCACTAGTCACCCCCCTTTACTGTGTCACTAGTCACCCCCTTCACTCTGTCACTAGTCACCCCCCCACTGTGTCACTACTCACCCCCTCACTGTGTCAATAGTCACCCCCTTCACTGTGTCACTAGTCACCCTCCTCCCTCTGTGTCACTAGTCACCTGTCACGAGTCACCCCCCTCCCTCTATGTCACTAGTCACCTCTGTCACTAGTCACCCTCCCTCTGTCACTAGTCACCCCCCTCTGTCACCAGTCACTCCCTCCCTAACTCTGTCACTGTCACCCCCTCCCTCTGTCACTATGTCACCCCCACCCTACCTCTGTCACTACTCACCCCCTCCCTCTGTCACTGTGTCACCCCTGCCCTCTGTCACTAGTCACCCTTCCCTCCCTCTGTCACTAGTCTCCAACTCCCTCCCTCTGTCACTGTTTTGCCCCCCTCTGTCACTAGTTACCCCCTCCCTCACTCTGTCACTGTGTCACCCCCTCACTCTGTCACTAGTAACCCCATCCCTCCCTCACTCTGTCACTAGTCACCCCCTCCCTCCCTCACTCCATCACTAGTCACCCCTTCCTCACTCTGTTACTAGTCACCCCTTCCTTCCCTCACTCTTTCACTAGTCACCCCTTCCCTCACTCTTTCACTAGTCGCCACCTCACTCTAGTGACAGAATGAGGGAGGGTGTGACTAGTGACAGAGTGAGGGAGGGGGTGACTAGCGACAGAGGGAGGGTGTGACTAGTGACAGAGTGAGGGAGGGGGTGACTAGTGACAGAGTGCGGGAGGGAGGGGGTGACTAGTGACAGAGTGAGGGAGGTGGTGACTGTCACTAGTCACCCCATCCCTCCCTCTGTCACTTGTCACCACCTCTCTCACTCTGTCACTAGTCACCACCTCCCTCACTCTGTCACTGTGTCACCCTCTCCCTCTGTCACTAGTTACCCACTCCCTCCCTCTGTCACCAGTCATCCCCTCACTCTGTAACTAGTCACCCCTTCCTTCCCTCACTCTGCCACTAGTCACCCCTTCCCTCACTCTGTCACCTGTAATCCCCTCACTCTGTCACCAGTCATCCCCTCCCTCTGTCACCAGTCATCCCCTCACACTGTCACTAGTCACCCCTTCCCTCCCTCACTTTGCCACTAGTCATTTCTTCCCTCCCTCACTCGGCCACTAGTCACCCATTCCCTCACTCTGTCACTAGTCACCCCCTCGCCCTCCCTCTGTCACTAGTCACCCACTCCCTCACTTTGTCACCAGTCAACCCCCCTCACTGTGTCTCCCCCTCACTGTGCCACCACTCAACCCCTCCCTTCCCCCGTCACTCTTCCACTAGGTACCCTCTCACTTTGCCATCTGTCACAACCTCCCACACTCTTCCACCTGTCACCCACTCTGTCACCTGTCACATATGCATTCACACTGACACTAAATACAAAAAAGCACATGACTCAAATACAAACATGCATTGAGACGCAGGTCTTAACAATATACACATCCAAAGGAATGCCATATTATATGAGTTATATTTAACATTTATTTAATGCACATATATTTGGCCTTCAAAGGGCCTGGGATCTAATTTTGCCCGGGAGCCCCAAAGGCTCTCAGTCCGCCCCTGCCCCCCTTATTGTTATTTAGGGCCCCCACCTGCCACGCAGGGGTGGGGTCCAGCGGGGAGGACAGTAGGTCCCCCCCTTTATTGTTATTTAGGGCCCCCACCCACCGCCACAGGATGCTCACTGTTTAATAGACACGCCCCTAGTCGCGGTATAGCTAGTAGGGGCATAATTTACTAATACTAAGTGACCAGCTTCTATAGAGGTTGGGTCACTTGCTGCACTGGCCAATCACAGCCATGCCATTAGTAGGCATGGCTGTGATGGCTTCTAAGGGCACACGAGTCAAACGCTTGTTGATTGGCTGCCCTGCAGCCTTTCAAAACGCGTCATTAAATCGCCGAACTCCGAACTCCAACCCGAACATACAGTGATATGTCCGTGTTCAGGTCCGGGGTCCAAAAAACTTAATGTTCGGTACGAACCCGAACTTTTCAGTTCGGGTTCGCTCAACTCTAGTCACTACATTCTATGATTTTGGTCTACACTGTAATGAAGCAATGTTTTTAGTTGTTTTACTATCTTAAAAGTGTATATAAATGTGGTTCATCAACAGCACATATCCAGGTTAAAATATTGAACAAGATAAAGAGAGGAAGTTGATCCACATTGTTGCACAGTGCCCAGCTCTACAATGCCTTATCACTAGACAGAATAGAAGGATTTTGGAGGTTATTGAAGACATGACTCTTTTACACAAGCCTTCTCCCATCAGCACTAAACTTTTATTTTATTCATTTTCCCTGACTTCCTTTATCCCAGTGTTTGATTTATTTTTTATCCATATTCATAGGAGTAGGACTTGCTCTACCATTGAATGTGTGTGCATGTATATTATTAGTGATATGAGAAATGTATTCAATTCATATTTGTGTTATACACGTGGCTGTATATTAAGTCTACATAGATATTTATTCAGCCATAGTCTTTTATAATACATTAGGCATGCCCTAACCCTATTATACACACACCTAGACCTCAATTTAGCTTGTTTGAATCAGCTTATAATCGGTTACATTTCAAATGATCTATCTACAGAAGTCACATTTAAGTCTATGGGAATATTTATCAGATAAATTTGAAAAGGTTTTTTGTTTTTTTTCTTTAACAAATTGGAATCATGTCTGATGCTAATTCAAACAAATTAAATGGAGGCCCTTGTTAGGCACAGTCACAAATATAAATACAAAAAAAAACAAGTCCTCCGCTCAAACTCCGATGATTCCTGACGGCAGCAACGACCATAGTACACATCAGCCCCAATACATATAGTAAAAACCAAAGAAAAAAGTCACTCTCTCCCAAATCCCTATGTATATTTAAACAAATGGAGGTCATTTAGTTACTCCAATGGCCATTGGAGGGAATGCCCGCCTGCCTGCCATGTCAAGGCAAACCTCTACGGTGGGTCCTACACTAATCATTCACCCTGCTTCCTTAAACTTCTGGTAAAGATATCTCTAATGAAACAGAAAGGGGTATTGTTTATATACATTTCTACATACTTATTAACCCTTAATAGGGAACACATGGGATGTGAGCGCAGGACTTGTTTTTTTGTATTTGTATTCACTTTTTGTATCACACAGCTTTGTTACAATGCTGCCACCCATCCCATGTAATTACTTAAGACTTGTTTCCTTCTGTTTTTTTCAGTTTCTTTCCATCTACCGGCCAAACTGAAGGACCCGTGATATACTGCCCCCAGCATAACAGCTTTTCCATGAACACTTGGTACTAGTCTACAAATTGTGACTGCATTTTTAATACAGCAATTTCTATTAAAGCTTTTTATACGGTAAACACTATGGATTTCTACTTTATCTCCTTGTAGAACTGAGGCACAATCCCCAACTTAAGACCATTATTTATGTGACCTTAAAGTTTATTAAATGTATATGCAGTGTACAAATCTTTAAAGGGACACTATAGTCACCCAGACCACTTCAGCTCATTGAAGTGGTCTGGGTGCCAGGTCGCTCAGGTTTTAACCCTTCAGGTGCAAACATAGCAGTTTCAGAGAAACTGCTAAGTTTACATTTGGGGTTAATCCAGCCTCTAGTGGCTGTCTTCCGGACAGCCACTAGAGGCGCATCTGCGACGCTGGAGGCACATTTTGCCTCCATCGCGCAGAGCATCCATAGAAAGCATTGAGAAATGCTTTCCTATGGACACTTTAAATGCGCGTGCGGCACTTGCTGCGCATGCGCTTTCAGCTCCGCTGACAGCGGGGGAGGAGAGGTCACCAGCGCCGAGAGAGCCTGGCGCTGGATTAAGGTAAGTAACTGAAGGTGTTTTAACCCCTTTAGCGCCACGGGAGGGGGACCCTGAGGCTGGGGGAAGGGGGACCCTGAGGCTGGGGGAAGAAGGCATTACTGTTTTTGTACTATTTTTAAACAGCTTGTTTAGCATATACCCCAGCTGGCTCAATAGCTGGAGATAATTGCTACTAGCTAACATTGTATAAACTCTATCAATTTCACATTTTTACACTTGTGTCAAACAGAGACTATAACTATTGCAAATCTCTGGACTTTTATACAGTGGTATTTTAAAATCATTACATTTATTTTTATATATAATTTATTGCTCTTACTCTTAAAGGTATATATCACACACCACTCCTGAATACCCATTAGATTCCATCTAATATTCTATTTTTATTCTGCATTTTATTTTTTAGTTATTTCCAGTAAGAGCGGTATCTCTATCCACACTATTCACTCCACATTTTAAGACTTCCAATCACAACCACATGTGAATAATGTCTGTTACCTTATCAGGCCTCATTGAACAAAGGGGTTATCATTAGATGTTTCCCCTCTTTTCAAGATGATACTTTGCCTGGAAACTGTATCTGCACAGATTTATTATACTTGCTACAATTAGAGGAAGAAAAAAAATCTGCTATGCAGCAAGTAAAACAACTGGAATTCAAACATGATGACCAGAAGAAGGTTTTCATCCACAATAAAACTACCCAACAGGCCTCTCTGTTGTTGGAGCAACCACAACATTACCAGTAAGCATAAACTGTAATAAGCATATAGTGAAAATATGACTAAGGGGATCAATATATGCAGCTATAGTTAATTGTCAAGAAAATCCACATCTGGAATCAATAATGTAAATTATCCTGATGCATACAATTCTAATTTCAGAGTGTTTGACATTTGATAATTCTTCACCTCATGTTGAAGAGATGTCAAAAGATCTGAGGCAGTTCATTCAGTTCCCTTGAACTCCAAAATTAAACCTCCATAAATGCTGCAGGATGTGCAACAAAAAAGGTTTAAACGTTTACCTACCCTGACTGCCTTTCTCAGTCTGGCCTTTGCCTAGAATATAATGGGCATTTGCTGATTTAATGTGCAGATACAAGTAAACTAAATTTATTGTATTACTTAAAGCAACACTGTCATCACCCCCCCCCCCCACCATGCAAAATAGGAATTACTTTGTTTTAGTATATTTTTTTTTACACCTGGCACTGCTGACACTAGGTAGAGAAACCACCACCAAGCCTAGTTGGGGAAATTAGTTCTATGGAGGATCCTGCAGTCTCACGTGATCGTCCATAGAACCTCCTTCTGTACTCTTGCATATGCGTTATAATACAACAGTGACGTCAGAAAATAATGCAAAGTCCCCAGATGGTGACAGTACTGCTTTATATACACACTTACTAACAGCTCTGGACCAATTACAACTGAACGTGGCAGAAATAGGAGCACAGTGTGTCCACAATCAGTCTCTTAATATACAATGTGAGATATTTTAGGGTGTCTACTTTTGTATATTGCATCCCCTTTTGATTTAATCTGAATGGATGATCTTGAATGGATTATTTAAATAATACTCCAAAATTAGGCATAGGCACAGCATCAAAATTCTAGGTTTGAAAAACACAGAAGGAAACAAGTCTTAAGTAATTTCACAAAAACTTAGGGTTATAATTAGGTATTGCTATACTCAGAAGATGTATCTGAACAATAAAGGTTGTAGGGCACATTAGAGTTCAAAATTGAAGGCAAAAATCCAGTGTGTGTGGACTTTGTGCTTATTGTTAATGTTATTCCTAAATCTGGTAATTTGAATAAACTAGTTGATCACATGCCTTAATATAAGACAAATTACCTATAAATCTATCAGTCAAAATTAAACGTTAAAAAACTGAAATTGCCATATCTCTAATTTGGCCCCCGTAAATTCACTTATCGGGGGGAAGGGGTTTGTTGATGCACTCTTGAATTGTGGTCGAGCACAATTTGGGTATTGTTTTTGTATTGCTCACAACAGGTCTATAAAAAAAAAATACATTAAAATTGCAATGGTGTGTGAAAAACACAAATAAACCTAAAATATGTGATAATTGTAAAAATATGCTAGGTAAGAATGTCAGTTTTATTTAAAAAAAAAAGGAGATCTAAGGTATATGATATATATAGGTATCAGATAAACCAATTTTTTCACTATGTATAAGTCTACTTAATATTTTTAGACTTGGAGACTTGTTTCATTACAAAGTACAAGTCATCTGAATTTGGGCTCTGTCTGTCTGTCTGTATGTCTCATGAAAGCAATTTGTACATTTAAAAAAAAATAGATATCCTGCATGTAGTAAATTAAAAAATAGAAAATCTACGTTTGAACAAATACATAGCAAAACAAAAGTTTTTCTGGTCCTTAAGTGTCAAGCTAATGCTCCTGGATCCCCTACCACTCTATCACCAAAGGGCAAGTTACTAGAGCTTAGTATGTCACCTAAATCTCATGAAATTTGCTGGCAACTTTCCTGAGGTTTAAAGGAACACTTAAGGCACCATAACAACTTCAGTCAAATGAAGTTGTTATGGTGCAAAAAGGTCCCGGGCACTGTCTTACTTTCAAGGGTTAAACCATTTATGGACAGTTTAACACCTAGGTTATGGTGCCCAGAGTGGTCCTTTAGTTATCCTTTAATGAGATGAGCTCTTAAATCATCACTGTTTCCTACGTTTTTCAGCAAGTCAGATACCTTTCTAAAGACTGTTTTGTGTCATAGCAAAATATCAGTCATGGCAAACTAATGTGCACTAAATGCCTGTGAGCTCATTTCATGAAAGATCCTGCAGTGTGGGATGTTCCATAGACCCCCATTGTTTCCTCTCCTGTAGCAGTTTCCTGGTTCATTAAATTGCCAGGAGGTGAAGACAGACCATAGAGCAGGCTTCCCCAAACTCCGCCCCCAGATGTTGCTGAACTACAACTCCCATGATTCTCAGTCTACCTATTTCATTCATAGAATCATGGGAGTTGTAGTTCAGCAACATCTGGAGGGCCGGAGTTTGGGGAAGCCTGCCATAGAGTAATATGGTGCAAACAGGTTTTGGCAAGTAATGGTACATTACTTCTCTCCTCCTGAATGCCTCCATGGTAGATGCCACATTGGAAGTCTTAAGAAAAGAGCAACGATACCAGTAACATTGCCAGTTGAAACCCATTGCCATCAAATGAGCTAATCTGACTAAATAAGTGAGCATCAATATCAGATTAGCATTTGTAAAAAGAAAGGCTGATGATAATTATTGACTGTGTCAGTACACATTACATTCATTAGCCAGCAGAAATAAACTGATTTTATACAGACTTTTTCCATGCTGTTTGAAAAAAAACAAAACATAGACTGCACAGTATATGTTCACATAGATATGCAATAAAATATAAAAAAAAAAAAAATGACTTGTTGATAATAGTTTCAGTATCAAGTAGAAGTATGCATATTATAACAGTGGTTTGCACTGTGATTAAAGCTCTATATTGCAGTTCAGCAGAAGTTCCCCTTCATGAGACAAGAAATAATTGCATTCTCAGTATAGTACTAAGAGATCTACCATGTTATGGTACTTACTGTAAACAGCGAGATACACTGTTACCGTTGTTTTATTTCCACTAGCAGGATCAGTTACAGTCAGAGTGTAATCCCCCTGAGCAGCTAATGTCAGTTTGTCCAGTCGGAGAGTTAAATCTGGAAGCAGTTCACATCTCCCTCGGTAAGCATCAGTATATATTATAGTATTGCCTGGAAATAATGACACAATCAGACTGTTTGTATTAAATATCCATGTAGCCTGAAGAATTTCAGGGGGAGGAAGAGTTAGATTCACTGTCAGATTCGCCGACCCTCCCACAGCCCCATTCACAGTCTGCAGAGAAGATACAGAACCTGTGGAGATAAATTACAAGATATTAATTTAATATTTAATGGTCAATATAACACTGATCTATCTGCTATCATTATGTATTCCACCTACATGTCACTGTCCCATATTAAACCCATCATACTGTACATACATAGAGGGGACATAAAGCATTATTATCCCATAATGCACTCCGGTGGATTCCTACCTGCTAGAACTGACAGGAGTAGGGTCCAGGTGAGTAAACCCTGTGAGAGAAACATCTATCCTGCTGAGTGTGAGCTGCAGACTGAGCTCCAGGTGTTACTGTGTAACTGGCTGCCTTCTTGTGATCCTTGTACTGAGCTCTCTGCTGGTCACAGGTTCTCCAGCTACAGGGAAATGAGTGTCTGATAATCTAGAGTTCCTGAATGTCACTGATTAATATACAGTCTGTTTGTCATTAGTTTCTGTACTTCCTGCTGCAATTACAAAGAGAATAACAGCTGTCGGTCTCAGTGCTGTAAGAAAGAATGGGAATCGCAGTACCTGTGCTATTACACTAACTTCACTGGATTGTTATTTGAAGATATATTATGTTATATTTTAAATTGTTTAAATTCTTAACAAAAATATTGCTCAGTTTATATAGTTCATACTTTTACAGTAGTTCATTATTAACATAATTTAACTCATATACTAATGTTTTCCTTTCACAAAAAAACTTGCTGTTCACTTATTACAAAACATTTCTAAAAGTTTGAATGTGTAATCATACCCCCTTTGGCTCTCTATGGAATGGATTGCAATGTTACAGGGACACCAGGCTGAACTGGCGCTCACGTATTTTATAGATTTTATAGGTCATGCATTTAAAAGAATCCAAACAAAATGAAAATGAAAGTATTTATTTATTGAAATCCAAATGTAAACTGGCCAAAAATTGTGAACATAAATGTGGACAGTCTACATGTATTGAGAGGAAAATTCTAGATATCATATTTATCAATCTTGAAATTTGGCAAAAGACAGTACTTTAGCTTGCTATGACAAAAAGCCAATATTCTATATTTCTGTAGAAACAGGTGGAATTAGTGGTGACTCTAGGAACATATATATGAGGTGTTGGGAAATACAATAATAGTATGTACTGCATAACATGTATATAATTAGCCCTTGAGCTGTAGATGGCGATGTGCAGTTCAGAGTACTGCGTATATATGATTTGAACTTGTTGGTACTCACAGGAAGGAATTCTTTGTATTTTTTTTAACTTGCTCTATGTCTCTCTACCTTTTACCTGTCACCCTGCTGGCTGCTATTTTAAGTAACTGATATGTTATAACCAGGGGTCAAGTCCTGGGGAAAAAAGTGTGGGAACTCTCCCCCACCAAAAAAAACCCCACTCGTATGCATATATAAACGCGTGCACACACATACACTCACAGACGCACACACATACTCAGACACTCACACAGTGGTGTATTTTAATTTTGTGCTGCCCTAGGCATGACTATACCGGAGCACCCCCTAATCTAAATTTACCCCCCCTTCCTGTCAAGGGCGCACCGCTTCCTGATTAAGAACCCACCCCTTCCTCTTTAGACTCCACCTTTTCCTGCTCCTTTTAAAGAAATACTATAGTGCCAGGAAAACAAAGCTGTTTTCCTGGCACTATAATTCCCTGTAGTGCCCCCCCTCCCTCATTCGACACTGATGGGGTTAAAATCCTATGGGTATTTAGCAGATGCTGGATGTCCTCATGCACAGGGGTGAGGACGTCCAGCATCAGTTAGGCGACTTTTGGTCACCTAACCACCCGAAAGTCCCTCTAGTGTCTGATAGACAGCCACTAGAGGTGGAGTTACCCCTCAAGGTAATTATTGCAGTTTCTGAGAAACCCCAATAATTACACTTGCAGCTTTAAGGGGACTGGGACACTGCAACCAGACCACTTCAATGAGCTGAAATTGTCTGGGTGCCTATAGTGTCCCTCTAAGCACACTCTCTGACAGACACCCACACTGGCAGATACACACTGACAGTAACACACACACTACGTGACAAACACACAGTAGTCACGGATTTGACACACACACACATTCACTGACACACACTCATTCATTGACAGAGAGACACACACAAACACACTGACAGACACACACTAATAGTCACACACACACTAAATGACAAACAGACTCTCACTGATTTGACAGACACTTACAAACATACACTAACAGAAGCACATACACGCAAACATGTGCATACACTAACAGAAGCACATACACTCATACGCACACACACATGCATACACTAACAGAAGCACATACACGCAAACATGCATACACTAACAGAAGCACATACACTCACACACACGTACATATGATAACAGACGTAAATACACTCATACACACACACACACACACTGACACAAACACACACATACATACACCAACAGACATTAACTAACATACACACACATAGACTAACAGACATACACACACACACGCACACACTAACAGACATACACACACATACACTAACAGACATACATATATACAAATTATTCAAATAAACATTTCCCACCCACCCAGCCTCCCTACCTTTCAGGAAAGCTGGCATGGATGGGTCCCTGGGGTCCAGTGGGGCTGCAGTGAGGCTGGCATGGGGGGCCACCTGATTGCCCCCCTCCTCCCCCCCGGCGGGCGGCTCTCTCCCTGTCACACGCGGCGAGGGAGCTGTGTCCTCTCTGCTCCCTCTCGCCGCGCGCCGTTTTCTGATGCAGGGAGCCGGAATATGACGTCATATTCCGGCTCCCGGCATCAGCAGACAACCCACGCGGCGAGAGGGAGCAGAGAGGACACAGCTCCCTCGCCGCGTGTGACAGGGAGAGAGCCGCCCGCCGGGGGTGAGGAGGGGGGGCAATCAGGTGGCCCCCCCATGACAGGGGGAACAGAGGGCATTTGGGGGCGGCATTTTTTGCCGCCCCCTGAGTGCCTGCAGGGGGAACGGCGTTCCTGCTGTGAAAAAAGTGCAGGAACGCCGTTCCCACGCGTTCCTGCAGGACTCGAGCCCTGGTTATAACTGTTTGCTGTTTATCCAAACAAGTAAAGCCTAATATGCTTCTTCACAATCTGCCAGTGACTCTTTTTGATGCATAACCATCAGGAGGCATATAAGATATCACAGTCAAAAGTAAGCATTTCCATAGGGAGGTGGGGTAACAAGCTGCCATTGGCATTCTGGCGCCAGCATGCTATAATTGAAGATTATGCTAGCGCTAGTGTACTTATAATCTTAATTTTAATAATGACAGGAGGCGAGTATTTTGCATTACTCTCTTTACTAAACTCCACAGCAGTAAAGAAAGTGAAAACATTTAAACCAATCAAAATGCAAAACAGTGAGCATATAGTCTCTGTGAACAGGCTCCTCCCCCTCTTTCGGAGCGACATCGGAACAGGGAAGAAGGTTGATGAAAAGGTCTGTAATGAACATCAGTAGTAAACTTTAACGGGAGTGATGAACTTCTTGGCTTGAGTAGAAAAACAGGTACCAACAGGTGAAGTGTCCAATAGGGTCTTTGGTCTTTGAAATGTGAGCCGTAATCCTATGGATATATGGTAGATGTTCCCAATCTTTGCGAAGTTAAACTGAAAGGAGAATATGAGAAGGTTAGGCACCGGTCTTAAAACTGTTTGTAGTCATGACAGTGATCCATCGGATAATATTGCATTAATAATAATAATAATAATTGCGAGTTCAGTGTGAAATCTACTAGTAGTTTAATAGGCTGATGATAATAATGGATATGTTAAGCCAACACATTAATATTGAGAAACAATTAGACAACAGGAAAGGAAAGATGTAGACAAGAAATATAACTAGAGTAGTTCCCCTCCTCCGGGTGGGAAGGGTGGGAAAATACTCGCCTCCTGTCATTATTAAAATTAAGATTATAAGTACACTAGCGCTAGCATAATCTTCAATTTTATCACATGACAGGAGGCTTCCTATTTTGCATTTTTAACGCTGTAGGATAAGAGACATAGCCGCACCAGAGTTCGGTCGGAAATAGAAGGTGCGGAATGTGGATTCTCTAGACCAGTCTGCGGAGCGTAGGATATCCGATAGGGAAGCGCCCGCCATAAAGGCTGAGGATGCTGCTGCTCCGCGCACCGAGTGGGCTCCAAACGTAGTGTCAACGCCGGCTAGCGATAGTAGCCAGCGAACCCATCTTGCTAGAGTGGTGGTAGTGATGGGGACATGTGGTCTAACGTATGACACTAGGAGTTGACCTGATGGTGAGGATCGGAGTGGTAGGGTAGTTTCCACGTAATGTTGTAGAGTGGAGACGACACAGAGTTGTGGGTCTGTGGGGAAGAAAGGATAAAACACAGATGTGGAGTCCGTCTTAGTGCGACGAGATATCCGAAATGTAACTCCTTCAGGGGAGATTGAGAAAGCGTCTATGTCCAGAGCTCGAATGTCTGAGACCCTGCGGAAGGAGACCAGGCAAAGCAAGACTGTGAGTTTTGCTGATAGCTGACGGAGGGAGAGTCTGTCGTTAGTTGGCCAATCTCTCAGGAATCGGAGGATAATGTCGACGTCCCAGAATTGAGAATATTTCGGCCCTGGGGGGCGTTGTAATCGAATGCCTCTCATGAGTCGACATACGAGTGGGTCCTTTCCCACCGGGATCCCTTGAATGGGGACGTGGGCCGCTGAAATAGCTGAACGGATTACGTTTAGTGATCTGTAGGATCGGCCCAATGAGAATAGGTGAGATAGGAAGTTCAAAATGGTTGAAATAGTGGCCGTAAATGGATCGAAGTTTCGTTCCAGACACCAAGTGGACCAGGAATTCCAGGCGGATAGGTAGCATCTTCTGGTTCCAGGGGCCCATGAGTCCCATAGTAGTTCCTTAGCAGCCTGCGATAGTTCGCCGACTTGCCAGGAGCCCCTGAAAGCGTCCAAGCCACCAGATGGAGACGATTGTCTAAGATGAGAGGATGCGGATTGCCTTTGGGATCTGTGAGAATGTACTGATGATGAGGTAGTAGGAGAGGATCGTTGCATGATAGAGCTAGGAGATCTGGGAACCATGGTTGTCCCCTCCATAGTGGAGTGATGAGTACCAGCGAGGTTTGCTGGTTCTTCAGGTAGTGTATGGTCCTCGCTATCATGGCGAAGGGGGGGAAGGCGTAGGCTCCCGTGATTGGCCATGGTTGTAGAAATGCGTCTACTGCTGCACACTCCGGGTCTGGGAGCCAGCTGAAGTATAATTTCATTTGTCTGTTGTTGCGGGACGCAAATAGATCTAGGTGGAGTGGACCTAGGCGATCCGCGATGTGGTTGAAGATTTGTGGATCCAATTTCCAGTCGCTGGTGTCCCGCCAGTGGCGTGAGAACCAATCCGCTGTGAGGTTCGTCTCTCCTGGGAGGTATTCCGCCGTGAGGGAGATGTTGCGAGGTAGGCAGAAGTTGAAGATGTCTTTCGTTATTTCTGATAGGAGCCGGGAGCGGGCTCCGCCTAGGCGGTTGATGTAGCGGACTGCGGAGATGTTGTCCATCCGGAGGAGGATGCAGCAGTCCGACTTGTCCTTCGCTAGGCTTCGGATGGCGAAGGACCCCGCCAGAAGTTCTAGGCAGTTTATATGTAAGTTGAGGTCCTGGGATGTCCAGGCACCTCCTGTCGATATATTTCCGCTCGTTGCGCCCCATCCCCAGAGGCTGGCGTCTGATTCTAGTATCATGTCGGGAGCCTTTCCGAAGATGGCTCGGCCGTTCCACGCCTCCATGCTGTCCAACCACCATCTGAGTTCGTCTCTGACTTCCTCTGTCATCGGGACCAGCTGGTCGTAGGAGGGGTTTTCCCTGAGGAAAGAAGCTTTGAGACGTTGCATCGCCCGGTAGTGAAGTGGACCCGGGAATATAGCTTGAATGGAAGCAGAGAGAAGTCCCACTATGCGTGCGAGGGCGCGGAGTGGAATGGTGTGGCAGCGGATGGCTCTGCGTAATTCCTTGCGGATGGCTGAGATCTTTGCTGTTGGCAGCCGTAGGGTGCTGGAGATGGAATCTATCTCGAATCCCAGAAATTGTACCGTCTGTGACGGGGAGATAGCCGACTTCTGAAAGTTCACTATGAAGCCCAGAGATGACAGGAGATCCGTGGTATACCGTGTGTGACGTATCAGTCTGAGTCTGTCTGAGCAGAACAGTAGGAGGTCGTCTAGGTATATGATGCAGCGAATTCCTTGCGCTCGAATATGTGCGACCACGGGCTTCATCAGTTTGGTGAAACACCAAGGGGCCGAGCTGAGGCCGAAGGGGAGGCACGTGAATTGCCAGGGAAGGCCTTGCCAGTGGAAACGAAGGTATTGTCTGCAGGATTGGTGGACGGGAACTGATAGGTAAGCGTCCTTGAGGTCTAATCTCGTGAACCAATCCTTGTCTTGTAGCAGGTCTCGTAGAAGATGTATGCCTTCCATCTTGAAGTGGTTGTAAGAAACGAATTCGTTGAGTAGTCGTAGGTTTATGACGGGCCGAAGGTCTCCCGTTTTCTTCTTTACTAAGAAGATGTTGCTGAAAAAGCCTAGAGGGTCGGAGGCGGGTTCGATCGCGCCTTTCGAGTATAGGGTTTGAAGTTCGTCGTCGATGAGAGAGGTGTCTATCCTTGAGTTGTGGATGGGACGTGTTAGTTCCGTCTGTCGTGGTTCGTCTACGAAGTCTATGACGTAGCCTTGTACCGTCTGAAGGACCCATGCGTCCGTGGAGATGGAGGTCCATTCCTGAAAGAAAAGGGATATACGACCTGCTGTATGCATGGGGAGAGGAGAATGAGTGAAATGGTTGCTTACCTGAGGAAAAACGAGCTCTGCCTCGGGTGCGTGGTCCTCGACCCCTGTCTGCGCCTCGAGTGTAGGAGTATGGGCGATATCCCGCCTCTGGGTAAAAAGGTTGGGGTCTCGTAGAGCGGGGGCCTGAAGGCCAAAATCGGCTGGCAGCACGGCCCCTTTGGCGGCCAGCCCGTCCAAAAACACCCCTGGTAGGGTTTTGTCTGAAGACTCTACGCATAGAAGTCTGAGCCTTGTTTAAGGATGCGTAGACGTTTACATGTCTGCTTAGCTCTTTTAGGAAAGCTTCTCCAAAGAGCTTGCCCTGTGCCATAGGACCTAGTTCCTTGGTGCCCAACTCCACCAATTTCCCGTCATTGCGGAGAAGTGCTGCTTTGCGTCGCTCAGAAGATAAGGCGACATTGGCATTACCCACAAAACAGAAGCACCTTTGTGCCCATTCCCGCACATCATGCGCCCATTCTCGTACCATAGTAGCGTCAAATTGATCGGCTTTGGTTAGGGCGTCGTCAGCTAAAAACATAATTCTGGACAATGGTCCCACAGCATCCAGGAGTTTATCCTGTACCCCTCTGAACCCTTTCTCCACACCTTTGCGTGGGTCGCGGCCACCTCGCGACATAAAGGTGGTCATCACCTGGTCAAATTCTGGAGTGTCCGCAACGTGATCAGGTAAAAACGGTCGTGGGCATTCCGACCTTAAGCGGTTGCGGACTGTCTTGTCCATGGACTTCCGTAACCAGAGGTGCATGAACCTCGCTAAGTGGTCGGGCGGTGTCCAGTCGCTTGAGCGTGGGTGTCGTATTTTTCGTGGGTCAAACTGTTTTTGCCCTAGCGGGTCTAATATAGTGTCTTCATCTTCTTGCGGGGTCTCCGCAGTGTCTGGTTCATGGGGTTCTCCCGTGAACGTGTGTTGTGGGAAAAAGGATTGGGATCCTGAATCTGCATCCCAAGCGTCTTCGTTGGAATCTGAGTCATCCGCTTGCCATTCATCTATGATGGCCATGGGTTTAGCTTGCGATTCTTCTTCATCTGAAGAATACTCATGTTGCGGGTTCGGGGTGGTGGCTATAGTGGGTTTAGCGCGTTTGGCGGGAATTTTGCCTTTAATAGGGTTTTGGAGACCCTTTTCGCCTTTCCAGTGGCGTTTGCCCGTGAAAGTTTCTGGGCTTTTGCGTGATTCTGGTTCGTCAGAATCTGAGTCATTGCGGGTTGTGTGGGTTTTTGATGGTTTCCTCTTGTCGGGACCAGAGGCCATCATTTTGGAGAGAACTTTCTCCATGGAGGCGGATACGGCCTCGTTTACCATATTTTGGAGCTCTGTTGTCTGAGAGGTCTCCATAATGCCTGAATATGTTTGGCACAGGGCGTATAATAGAGGTCAGTATTTTGTATAGTGACAGAAAATAAGCTGTTGTGATATTTTTATGCGAGCCCCAGCAGGGTGTAATAATTTGTTTTCGTTGTACAGAGTACAAAATACCCCAGCAGGGTTCAATAAAAGGTAATGGTTTGAGAAAAACCAAATAACCCCAGCAGGGTTGTAAATATATATAATACCCCAGCAGGGTATGTAGTGGTATGAAAGGGAAGGTATACCCTCCGGGTTCTGTCCAAAGGCAGAGTATAATGCCAGAAATTATAGTAGTAATAGATAGTGCCAGGAAGGCAGGATGCAAACCACTGGTTGGGATTTTTTGTTCTGGGCCTCACCCAGGTTGTAGAGGTGGCCACAAAGCGACCTCTGTAGCAGCACAATTTAAGGGCAGCACCCCAAGTATGCACAGGTATAAATACCTAAGTGCTTAAACAGCTTTACAACGGTTTTAAACAGCTAAAAAAGCTTAACTGACCTCAGCGACAGTATCGTACAAAAATCCGTGAAGGGAGCTCCTGTGTGACCCTCGCGGCACTCGCGGTACTCACAAAATGGCGTCCGTAATCTCGCGAGATGCGTGATTAAAGATGGCCGCCGTGAGTGTAGCCGCGGCTGGAGCCGAGCCGCGGGAACTGAGTGAGAAAGGCCGATAGCCGGTAAAGTTCTGGGGCCGCCCGAGAGTGAGAAAGGCCGATAGCCGGTAAAGTTCTGGGGCCGCCCCAAGGCTTAGAGTAATTTTAAATCTATTATTACCAAAAATTCTACGAAAGATCACTCAAACAAAAATGTTACTTTTTTTTATCACAATCAAGTTTGTAAAATTTCAGACCATAAAATAAAGTCCAAAACTACGCATTTTACATCTAATAACACAAAAAACTTCTACCCTATAAAAGACCTCATATTCTGCAATACTAAGAATGTGATATATTTACTTGAGTTCCCATGTGACTTACAATATGTTGGCATGACTTTGAGATGCTTAAAAACCAGATTGGTGGAGCACAGTCAAGATATTATAAAAGGATTCCCTAACCACTCTGTATCCAAACACTTTTTAAAACATGGAAACAATCCAAAATATCTAAAATGTATAGGGATCCAAAAATGAAAACTCCCTTGGAGAGGTGGAGATATTAAGAAAAAATTAGGTAAAAAAATAAAAGTATAGGGGGTTTTCTTTTAAAAACCCTTGCCCCAAAAGGTTTAAATGCATACTTTGAGCTTTTTAACATTTTATAATCCGTGTATTGTCAGGGTATTTATATCGGCAGACATTTTGTGCTATGATAGAAATACAAAGTGTATATTCTGAATTCACTTTGAACAGACCAGACTCCATTTTGTTATTTTCAAGTTAACAAAGAGACACGAAATTTCTATCCCTTCTGTAAAACTGACCGCTTTGCCCGAGCTGAATGGAATGTGTAGTATAAACAACCCAGTGATACAATGAAAGCAGGGGGGTGGACAGACTGTCTAAAATGCTAATGGAATAGAATAAATTCTAAACCCAGACATAGGTGACAGAAGATTAAATAATTAAATTTTATTTATATATGTACAAAGTCCCATTGTGAGTGGAAGTTGAAACTTAGTTCACAAACTGTCATATTAGGAATTACTACAGAAAATGGAGACACATAGTCTGAGAAAGACCCTTTGAAGTGAAAGGATACTTAAAATTATGGCACTATACAGATAAGCCAAAATGACATCAAAATAGCCACCAGGAAAAGTTAACACTTTCCTGGATAGGTATGTTTAGTGGGACAAGACTGCCATCTAGAGCCCAAATACTAAAATGGTTACCTAGAAAGGAACCACACCCACAGTGTTCCCATTGGGTAATTAGCCACTGACGAACAAAGAAAATTTCCCTTTAAAAAGTTAAGAGAAAGGGGAGATTGAGATTCAAGCATCCGAGCATTCAGAGATGCAGAGAGGGGGCAGATAAATGCAAAGAGTCTGGGACAATGCAGAGAGGCCTATGACACTCAGAAACTCTTACACTCCATGCAGAGAAAGAGACCCTTGACACTTAGCTACCTGAGAATATCTGATGAGAAAATATCTACTTAACTGGTAAATATACTGCCATTTAATTAATTAATTAAAATTAATTAAAATTAATAGAATGATATATGACTGAATAAATCACGATCAGATTTCCATATTTAGAAATCTTAGTAATAAGAAATACATTATTAAACTTTTATTCTGCAGATAAAACACTAATTCTGTATTTATGTGACATATCACATGTTAGCATATCGTGACATTTATTCAGCTGTATTGATTTGCTCTAAAATAAGATAAAATATCTGTTAGACAAATTAATTAAATATCAGCTTATAGAACATGTTAGATTCCTTTTTATTTCAATGGATCTAGGAAGTGACTAATGACTGGAAATGTTATTTTATTTAAAATTACAAAGGAATAGATCTTAACCCCTTAAGGACCAAACTTCTGGAATAAAAGGGAATTATGACGTCTCACACATGTCATGTGTCCTTAAGGGGTTAAATCCCTAGAAGAGGTCTATTTCTAACTGCCAGCTGAAAGTTTTTATGGCTTTACGCTGCACGCTGAGGAATTCTGTCTCTGTGTGAAACTTTTTCTCTCTCTCTGTGAAAGAATCGTAAATCAGTCTTGACAGCTATGTTGTAGATTCTAAACTATGTTAACCAGTGGAAGCATAAATTGCCACTTTGTATTGCATATTGTTTTATACTGAATATTCATTGATTATTGTTACGCATGTTACTCATTATTATTATTTAAAATGTCACAATAAATTATCTATTTTCATAACAATTTGTGATTTATTATATGATATACATTTCACTTATAAACGATACGTTCTTTGGGATCTGAGAATTAAAATAGTGGGTAATTCTCATCTGTTTAATATTATTAGCCCATAAATATCCCCACAGTATATATTTATTTGCATTATTACCTTTTATTTTATTATTCCTGCATTATTATTCTGTTTTATGCATGTAACACATGTATTTTTGTAAACTCATAACCTGTTATTGCTATTATTATATAATGTAAATCCCATTCCCTTTCCAATATAAGCACTATTATAAGTTTATGATCCTTTCCCTCTCAATATGACTATCACTTCCCCTACCCCAACTCATCTGCATATAACACCCCCACATAACCACGCATACGATGGTGAGATACATGTCTCTTATGCATATAGTCTCTCTTCTATCTAATTAGCATTCCTATGTAGGCTACCCTAACTCCCTTCACCCTCAAATTACTCCCACTATCTTTTTTTAATTTTCATAACTCTTCTATCTGTCAGCCTTCCATGTCCGATTACCATGCTCCCTTTATCCCCCCTCCAACTCCTTTACCCAAGTGGCTTGGCCCGCCCACATTAGACTTTAATTTAATTTTTTGCAAATGTCCCACGGACGATCACCATGCCCCTCCTTCATACCACCCTCTTTCTACCGAGCTGCATGGTCCGCTCGAGGAAAAACTACATTAGGACGAAAATCACTCCCCCCTCTAACTCCTTATCACTTTTACCATACTCCTGCACCTACTACATGTCCCATATTGCATTATGGAGAGTCACGAGGTGCGGCCTGGTATCCAATATGGCTACCGATCACATGACTAATTTCAACCCTGATTTTAACTATGTTAAAACCCTTGTTTAAATGCCAAATAATAATCACAAGTCCCTTATAGAATATATTATCTATATGTATAATCTTTTTTGAAATGTAAGAATTTTAACTTGTTACCTATGACGTCATTTGGGCACCAAATTTGTTATTGCTTTATTATCTGTCTCCTATATATTCCCCATTCTACCAGGCATGTTTTTATATCTCCACTTGAGAAAGCCCTAAAGGTGAAACACGTTATGGATATTTTATATTTTGTTAAATAAAAGTATTTTGGCTACTCTTAACTTTTTGACTGTGCCATTTTACTTTTTTATTACGCTTTTGCTACTATTTTATATTTTTATTATTACTGCCGGGCATCCGGATTTTATTATTCCAGTTGAGTATTACTCCAAAGAAATCCAAGGTTTGTCAGGATCCTGACGAAAGTTCCATTAGAGAACTGAAACGTTGATGTACGACTGGCAGATGCCTGAATAAAAGCTAAGTTTTTCACAATATATTTCTTTGAAGTCCTTGCAGTGCTATCATTACTACATTTCTATTATTTGGCTGTTAAGCACCGGGCTCTAACTCCCTATCCTGGAGTGCAAGCAATTGGAACTTTGTATATATATATATATATATATATATATATATATATATATATATATATATATATATATGTATGCATATATGTATTTGTGTATGAACGTATGAAATAATAAGAAAGAAGCAAAATGTGGTAAGAGCAAAGTCAGTTGAGGTGTGCAGAAACTGACGTGAGGTTAGACCTGTAAAAGAGGGCCCACCTAGGTGAAGTGAGAATTAAGTCAGATACATTTATTTAAGCATAACATTACTTAGACATTTCATGGAAAGCCAATCTTATTTCTTTCTCAGGATTGGGTTATGTACTAACTGGAGTAATAACATACTAATGTAAAGTATGAATTGTTTGGTGGTTAGGGGTTTTCCTTGAATGGCCAACAGTGGAGAATCAGGGTTGGAAGTGAGTTGGGATTCCACTAGCTTATCCAAAACGTGGATTGGACACCATTTGGTAGAGGTAGGATAATATTTAATCTCTACTGGTGGGCCAGTTTGGCTCGTTTTGGTATGGGTAATTGACAAAATGTAGTGGTCCTGTTATTTAATTAGGTGTTTTTGCTGAAGGCATGACTTAAAGTTGGATGCCTTTTCTACAGCGAATTATTTAGGTCTTAAGAAACCATAGAGGGCTATGTAAGCCGCGGACTTGATAATTAGGTTCGTGGTTTGTTCAAAAGGGGACTTGTCTAGTGCATCAGAGATACTCCTAAACAGTGTACTGTCTATGGGAAGTCTCTTAATGGGATTATGTACTGTTAGTCTCTGAACACCTTTTGAGGACACTTTTAACTGGGTAGGATGCTAGAAATGGAGTTTGTTGGGATAACTGTATGCCCGTTAAGTATGTCCGTTAAGTAAAGTTTGATTGTATTGTACACTAATTTAAGAGAAATGTGGCAAAAAGTTGTAAATGCGACCATGGTTTCTACGGAAAAAAACATTTATTACACAATAATCACGAACAAACCTTTTAACCCCTTAAGGACACATGACATGTGTGACATGTCATGATTCCCTTTTATTCCAGTTTGGTCCCTAAGGGGTTAAACAAATCATATGCTCTTGAATATGCTTTTTTTGTATTAAGAGACAAACCAGCCTGTGCGAGCGACCTACTATGGAGTATGAGGGTATTTAAAGCATGATTAGGTCTGTGAAGCTCGGAGGTTGTCTGGGTTGTGCGTTTGCCGATGGATGGATTCTGAAAAACTCCTGTAAATTAGCGCGTGAGAGAGCACCAGTTGCGTTGTTCTGAACACCAGGCACGTGAATGCAATAGATACAGAATTGTAGGTTTGATGATAGCCAGGTAAGTCTCCTAACCAATTTCATAATGGCAAGGGACTGATAGCGGCCTTTGTTAATAATATCACATGCCGCTATGTTATCTGAGAAGCACCTGACCGACTGTCCACTCCCATCCTTATCCCATATGTGAGCAGCAGCTACGAATGGGAATACTTAGAATAGTGCGGAGGTGGTATTGAAGTTCACTAGTGTCTCTAGTGGCCAAGAGTCGTACACCCATTCGTTACCAAAAATAGCTGCGTAGCTTATGGCACCCGATGTGTCAGTCCAAACTACCGGGGAGTCGTGAGAAATAGGGGGGACAAATAGCGACCTGCCATTCCAAGATGACAGAAATAGATGCCACATTATAAGATCTGCAAGCTGGTTCATCTAAGAGGTTGTGGAGTCGTCGTCAGGGAGCCAGTGAAGGAGAGAGAGAATTCTGGAAATTAAAGATCTACCCTGTGGTATTATTCTCATCGCAAAATTAAGTGACCTGAGTAGTGACTGTAGCCGTTTCCTGGTGCAAGAGCGTTGTGATGTGCAGATGTTGATATAAGAGAGAATTCTGTCTACTTTCTCTTGGGGGACGCTGGCTTGCATAGACACGGAATTAAGTGTAATACCCAGGAAAGTAATCTCGGTTTTGGGACCTTCTGTTTTGTCTGGGGCAACAGGGACTCCTAGATCTTTGAAAACAGAGAGCATGTGACTTAGGCTGCTTGGTGTGCAGTGGTGTGGTTCGATGGTGAGGAAGTCATCTAAATAGTGAATGACTACTGGACATCTGCCCTTGTTAAGTAGGAGCCAGGTTAAAGTCTCGACGAAGATATCAAACCTCTTGGGGCTACTCTTGGAGCCGAAAGTTAGCCTGGTCGCGAAATAATACCACTTAACGCCATGCAGGTGCCAGAGTGACTGTTGTATAGGTAGTAATTTCGGTTTTGCTTAACCATGCAGCCTTACCGGAATGAATGATGGCTTGCATGGCGTCATCAATTCTAGCGTATTGAAGGGAGAAATCTTCTGACGGAATTAGTGCATTCAAGCTAGGTGTAGTGGAAGAGTGAGGTGCCAAAAAGTCAATTATAAGCCTCTTTTTATTGTTAAATTTCCCCGTAGCTATGCCCAGAGGGTTTGTTCTCCAGGATGTGAAAGGTGGTATTGTGAAAGGCCCTATCATGAAGCCGTTGTTAATTTCTTTAAGTAGGGGTTCATGTATGCTACTGGGGTCTGTGAGTGCTGACTGTAGGTTGGGGCATTCCAAAATACCCGTAGGGAGAGTAACAAAACCTGTGTGAAACCCGTCAGTAAAACCAGATGTGAGGAATTCTACCAGATGTAAAGAAGGATAATTAGACAGGTAGCATTGCAAATTTGGAACGTTCATTGGAGTGGAGGATTTGTTAGGGTACAGTCTGTTTGGGCACATTGTTTTAGCAATTAACAAAGTGAGCACACATGAAGAAGCCTGCAAGCACTGTAACTACAACCACCGGCATTGAAATTATTACAGACTTGTGCTTTACCCAAAAAAACAATTGGCCTGCCTAGGTTATCTCTCAACTCTCTCTGTGTAGTATTGGATTGATACTCAGGGTTGGCGTTACTGGTAGAGGGAGCTGCTGTGTTGTTAGGACAAAAGTTGACTGTATGGGCCGCTGACGAGCATATGGCACAAGAAGGCATCTTGAGACCTGCAAAATGGCTAAGAAACAGTTCGGTGTCTAACTGACCCCAGTCGGTGTTAGTATTGTATTGGGTGAGTGAAGTGGCTGACCTGGAAGCGAATGATTTGTGATAATCATAAAAGGCATAGCCTCCGTACTTGTATGCCAGGTCAATGATTTTACGGAGGAATAAGTCAAGTTCCTCTCTACGGTGGGGAAAGGCTGTACAGATAACGTCTCTGTATAGACCGAAGGCCAGGACGAACTCAGGGATGTTAAGTTTCCTATTCAGTCTAGTGTCTCTGGACTTCATAACTACTGATAGGTCAACGAACGTATATGATCTGTTTTCAATCACGTCTTGAGAAGCTATCAGTAGTGAAACCAAGTTAATGTATTTCCCTTCTATAATGTCACGCTTCAGGTTTTGTGGAATGAGATGGATAGGGTTAATAATGTTGGTAGTTTTGGCGGATACAGGGTTATTGTTACCTCCTGGGTTAGGTACAGACTGGGCTAATGGGAACTGGAACCTCCTGGAATGACAGGTGTGCTATTAGATTCCAGATTATCCAGCCTGTTATTAATAGTGGCTATGGAAGACACAAGGGATGCCATCATGACATGCAGTTCTGATAGGCTGTTTTGCACGTTAAACTCAGAACTAGGGCAAGGCCTTTCATCGTCCTCCTGAGTGTTTAGCAACCTAAAAAATTCAGCTTTCCTGGCTGTGGCCGGGAAGGGGATATTCCTCTTTTTGAGTTCCGTGGTGATTTTTGGAATCGTCCAGGACCTATAGCTGGACGCTGGGTTTGCAGGTCTGGCATGCCTTCTCTGTGAGCCTGATCTGGTCAGGGTGCTGGCAACCGACAGGTCATCTCCTTGTATGGAAGCGTTAGACATGCTAATGGTGTGAGGCAGATAGCTTAGGTTAGTATGGAATTGTGTGTATTTGCAGTAACCCAGATTGCTAGATTAGTGCCCTGGGGCAAAATTGTATTAACCTACTAATATTGTTGACAGGTGACGCCCTAACTACTTGCCAAGTGGCTTTGAGAGGCTCTACCTATGATTTGGCTTATGGGGCCTTAGTGCCACTGAGGTGGGTGGCGGGGTTTTGGCCTCTCAGTGACACGAATAAGATGCACTATCTATTGGCCGTGACGAGTGAGGCCCTAACTATGATTAGATGCAAGGCTATAGCTATGCATTGGGCCAATTGGGCTTGGACCTCTGCTGAACGGAGCGATAATCGGCCTTGCGGGACCACTAACTCTAGGCGAAGAGGCCTATAGGAATATACCTAATTGGCGAGGGTTTATTATAAACTGCGATCAACCAAGCGGGGGTATTGTGATACAACATACCTGTTTATTATCCTGTATGATGTGTTCGGAAGTCTTTAAGAAAGACCCCTACTTGAACCTAAAACAAGTCATAATAATTGAGTTACAACCTAACCCCCAGGAGATGACCATTGAAATTATACTGCTGAGCCCGTTAGTAGATACTAACCGTATATAACTTGAAAGATTTATGAGGATTGCTTGTCCTGGTAGGGCGAATGTTGTTCAACTAGTGGTTGGAAAACGTGACTTATTTAATACATGTTCTGGTTCCCAGAAAGTAATACATAACAATGTAATTAAGTATGAAATTTAGGGCCTACCTCTATAACCTTGCAGTTGAAATAACCAAGAAGGCCCTGCTGCAACCAATGTCAGTAAGTGAGTAATCTTTAAACATGGAAACAGAACCGTTTTAATTTACATATTCATATGTAATGAACATTGCATTGGATAACATAAGTGCATTAGAGGAGTATGCTATAACGTTTAGAACTTGTATAAGAAAGCATTTGAGCGTAGAGTGGTCACCAGAAAAGCTAATTAACATGCTTAACTTTTATATAAAAATACACATACTATGTTTCAAGAAATCTTCTGCAGGGTGAAGCCGAACAGTAATAAAACCGTACTTTAAGAACTGTATAGACTTAACCGCCATAGATACTATGCAGATTGTTTAGTGAACAATAGTAACACAGGAAATTTAAACGTGAGACTAAAGGAACCATGCAAATTCAAACATGAAATGCAGTACTAATGAGAACAAGACTGTGATCGGCTGAAACGAACACAATGAACACTCATTGCCTTATGCAAGCGTATAGTAAGAGGTGATGAAACGTACGAAAGATTGCACGAACGCGGGTCAATACGAAAGGTAACAGTGTATGTATAAACGTTTATGCATGATATTTTTTTTAAACGAACGGACACAGAGAGATTTATATTAATTGGAATGTGAGAAAGCTTATGAAAGGACTGCATGAAACGTGGGTTTACACGAAAGGTAGCAACGTACGAATGAATGGTAACACATGTAGTTTAGCCGAACGGGCTTTAAAAGAAACTGACGAATTGGTTCTATGTGAGGAAACAAAAGTTTATACGAATGCCCGTTTATTTTAAGTGCCGTGGTAACCGAACAGAAAATGTAAACAAACGTGTGTTCTAGTGAAAGTACAGGGGTGCGTTCGTATGAAAAGAGTATAACTTAGAGTTAGCCCTTCGTGCGCTGGCTTTCTAGTTATACTCACGAACACAGAACTGAAAGAAAGTTTTGGTGAAAGACTGCCGGCCGACGGGCGGGAAAATTATGTCAGAGTCCAGTGAACCGGAAGTAAACAGGAGCACTTCCGAGATCGTAGCCGACAGGTAAGCAGGGGCTTACTGGGTTTAAATAGGGTACATAGTGCCTCCCACAATTACAGGCCAAGCCTTCTATATATATATATATATATATAGATATATCTATACATATACATACACATATGATATATATATATATATATATATAAATATATATATATATATAAATATATATATATATATATATATATATATATATGTGGTTGGATAGTGGAAGGGGTTGTGAGTTGGTAGTGGTGTGTCGATACCAACAAGCGGTTAGGCTTGTATAAAGAGGGCCTACCAGGGAAAAGAGGTGTAATAGTTGAGTAAAATATGAGGTAGTGGTGGGTGGGGTCACTCAAACAGAAAAACCGTGCAGGTAAGTAGGGAGGATTGCATTTTATAAAAAAACAAATGGCCTTCTACTTGTGGTTGGAACTTAAAAATAAACTTGACAGTAGAAGGGTTTGTAAGTTGGTAGGGGTGTGCCTATACCAACGAACGGGTAGGCCTGTATATAGAGAGCCAATAAAGTATCGGTGAGAACACACTTTAAGCATACTTACAAAGTTAAACTCAAGTTACTCCCTGAGTTCTTATTCATGAAGCGGAATCTAAGTATTGAGTACAGGGAATACCAGCTAATTAATTTAAAGATGTGGATTGGATAAGTGCAAGCTGTTGCGTGTGGGTATGCATGTATCTGGTATTAACAGGGGTCTTAATTGCTGTTTGTCGGAATGGTGATATGGTTGGATGATTGGCCTTGTTAGTTTAGAAATCTTTAAGGGTGAGATTGTAGTGGGTGATGTGTTTGACAAGGTAAGAGTTGATGTTGTGTTGGTGTAGCACTGTGATTTCTCGAGGATCCATATCAGGCCATGTAAAATGCTACTTTAATTACTGTGATATCTTTACTATTGAATTGTTTGGTATCCAATACATCAGAAAGGCTCCTGATTATGTGTGGTTTAGGAGTAGGCTAATGGACTAAAGAGAATGGTCTGTTTGTGCTGCCTACGGAGATTGTTGTAGTGCGTTATAAAGAAAAGGAAGGATGAATGATTGGGAAAAGTAGTGAGGTGTTTGTGTTAATTTGTAAATGGTAGAAAGGCCTAAAAGTCATCATGGATTACTAACTAAGCCTACTAACTTCAGTTTCCTAACTAAGCCTGTATTCGAGAAATGCATGGACATGCAGAGAAAAACTCTGAGAGAGTATCACTATGCAATAGCATATTGTGACAAACTCCCCTTTTAAAGCTGATTGCCAGCCTCCTACCCTGGGACTATGGGCCCTGTGTGTCAGGGTACCTGTGGTCTCTACCTCCGAATGAGGTAGAGACTTAGCTGTTCCTCCATCCAGACGGTCTGATGGCTCCCTTCCCCGCGGTCTATCCGGTCATGCTAGGCCGGCCGCGAGGGAGTGACTGCCTTTTACAGCATCTAGGCAGGAAGTAGTCATCAGGACACTCCCCCGGAACGACCTGTCAGTCAATTGCTGCAGGACCAATCAGGACGCCTCGGAGGCGTGGTTACTGCTCTGAACAGGGTATTTAACAGAGCTTCTTTCATTTGCTCATTGCCCTGTCGTGGTTCTAGCTTGTTCTAGTCACTCAGTGCTTGTGTATTCTATTATTCCTTTTGGTTTTGACCCGGCTTGTTTACCTTACTCTGCTTATCTCTGTTACCCTTGATTCGGCTTGTCTCTCGCTTACCTGTCTTCTGTTACCCTTGACCTCGGCTTGTCTTTGACCATTCTATACTGTACTACTTACGTTAGTCCGGCCATTCTAAGGTCCGCTATACGTATCTGGCTACTGTTTGTACTCTGAGTGTTGGATCCCTGTCCCGATCCTGACATTACGACAGGGCCAATGGATCCTGCAAGTACAAACAGTCAGCTGGCTGCTCCTGATCCTAGGTTTGAAGCCATGGATCACAGAATAGATCAGATGGCGCTTGCGCTACAGGCTCTATTAGCTTGTGCCAATAACCCACCAGAGGAGATAAGTAATACCCCTGTTTCTCCTGTCGGTTCAGGTCTAGAGGTAGCCACAGTGGGTGCTTCTTCTCACATTACCCCCCCAGTACGCTATGGTGGGGCTCCTGAGAAGTGTCGTGGTTTTTTAAACCAAATTAGTATCCACTTTGAATTGCAACCTCGCTCTTATCCTACAGATAGGGCAAAAGTAGGATTTATTATCACCCTACTCATTGAGAAAGCTCTGAGAAGGGCCAACCCACTATGGGAGAATGATAATCCATTAGTTTATAACTATAACGCATTTGTAGCTGCTTTTAGAAGAACATTTGACCCTCCAGGTAGAAAGGTTAATGCAGCCAGATTACTGTTGCGCCTGAGACAGGAGAACCAAACACTGGTGGATTATGCACTAGAGTTCAGGTCTCTGGCGGCAGAAATCAAGTGGAATGAGCAGGCGTATATGGATGCATTTTTGAATGGCCAATCTGATGTAATCCTTGATGAGGTTGCTACCAGAGAACTCCCTGAGAATTTAGAGGATTTAATTTCGTTCATCTCTCGTATAGATGAACGTCTAAGAGAGAGACAGAACACTCGAGAGAGGAACCAGAGACCTTCTTTTAGGTTAGCTCCCGCTGTTCCAAGTCCTGACTCCACGATATCTTTGCTTACTGAACCTATGCAGATAGGGTATACCCGCCTCTCTGAGGAGGAAAGACAGCACAGGAGAAGAGAGGGTTTGTGTATGTATTGTGGAGCCAAGGGTCATTTACTCTCGAACTGTTCTAACCGCCCGGGAAACGCTCGCACCTAAGTCTCTCTAGAGGACAGGCCTTGGGTGTTTCTATTTTGTCCTCTACTCCTGATTATAAAGATCACAGGCTTCTGCTACCAGTTTCCTTAACTTGGGGGAAGGAAGTAGTAAGGGCTATGGCATTGATAGATTCCGGTGCTGCTGAGAATTTTATCGACCAAGCCTTTGCTAGTAAGAACAATTTCCCATCCCAGCTAAGGGAGACACCTTTGGCCGTTGAGGCCATAGATGGTAGACCACTACTAGACCCTGTTATCTTTCGTGAGACCATACCCATTAATTTAAATGTTGGTATCCTACACGTGGAGAATTTATCTCTTCTGCTCATTTCGTCTCCTTCCGTTCCCATAGTTCTGGGGTACCCATGGTTGAAAAAACATAACACTATTATCGATTGGGAGTTAGGAGAGATACTCTCGTGGGGCCAGGGCTGCCAGGATCGGTGTTTGTGCAAGGTTTCTCCATTAGCTAATATTAACATACCGGAGAATCCTACTCAGTCCACAGAAAGACAAATACCAGACCTTTACCTAGACTTAAGGGCAGTGTTTGACAAGAAGAATGCTGATTCTTTGCCTCCACACAGGTCATTTGACTGTAAGATTAAGCTTCTACCCGGCACTATGCCTCCGAGGGGCCATGTATATCCTTTGTCTGTTCAGGAAAACTCGGTTCTAGAGGAGTATATTCGGGAGAATTTAGAAAAGGGATTCATCAGGAGGTCTTCTTCTCTGGCCGGGGCTGGGTTCTTTTTCATTAAGAAGAAGGATGGCACGCTGAGACCTTGTATCGATTACTGAGGCTTGAATAAAATAACTGTCAGAAATGCCTATCCTATCCCACTGATTACCGAGTTATTTGATCGTCTTAAGGGCTCCAAAATCTTCACCAAGTTAGATCTCAGAGGGGCTTACAATTTGGTGAGAATCCAGCAAGGTCACGAGTGGATGACGGCATTCAATACCCGGTATGGCCATTACGAATACACTGTTATTCCATTTGGACTATGCAATGCTCCTGCAGTATTTCAAGATTTGATTAATGAGGTACTTAGGGAGTTTCAGCATGATTGTGTTATTGTTTACCTGGACGACATACTAATACACTCTAAGGAGATTGAGACTCACCATAGACAGGTCAGAAAGGTATTACACAAGCTGCTGCAACATGGTCTATATTGCAAATTGGAGAAGTGCAGTTTTGATCAGTCTCAGGTAGACTTTCTTGGATACGTGATTTCTGGGGAAGGTTTTAAAATGGATCCTGTAAAACTTCAATCTATTTTAGACTGGCCCTTGCCCAAAGGACTCAAGGCTATCCAAAGGTTTATTGGTTTTTCCAACTACTATAGGCGCTTCATTAAAGGATACTCCTCTATCATTGCGCCTATTACCAATATGACCAAACAAGGGGCTGATACTAAGTTCTGGTCTAAGGAAGCTCTGGGTGCTTTCAAGACTCTCAAGGAACTTTTTGCCTCGGCTCCCATTCTAGTCCATCCTGATACGACTCTGCCTTTCTTGCTCGAGGTCGATGCCTCTGAGACAGCAGTTGGGGCTGTTCTGTCTCAAAGGTTAGGGGTGGATAAACCGTTACACCCTTGTGGTTTCTTCTCTAAGAAATTTTCTGGGCCTGAGAGCAGATATGACATCGGGGAAAGGGAACTGTTAGCAGTCATTAAAGCCTTAAAGGAGTGGAGACATTTGTTGGAGGGGACCCTACACCCTATTACGATTTTGACGGACCACAAAAACTTGTCCTATATTGGGGAGGCTAAGCGCTTATCCTCTAGACAAGCTCGTTGGTCCTTATTCCTGACTCACTTCAATTATGTACTGACTTACAGACCTGGTTCTAAAAACTCTAAAGCCGATGCATTATCTCGCCAATATGAACCTTCTACTGTACCTGAACCAGTTCTTTCTTCTATAGTTCCGAAATGCAATATCATTGCTAATACGAATCTCAGGATTCATTCTCCATTATTGGCCGAGATCATTAAGTTGCAACATCTAGCACCCAAACAGACTCCTGCGGGCCGTCATTTCGTTCCTCCTGCTCTTCAACTGGAACTTTTACATAATAGCAAGATGGCGGGACATCCTGGTATTCGCAAAACTTACGCGTTGATCTCTAAGGACTTCTGGTGGCCTGCTTTACGGAGGGATATTGAGGAGTTCATCGCTGCATGTGAAGTTTGTACTAAAACCAAACAACCCCATACGCTTCCATGTGGATTCCTGCAACCCTTGGAGGTTCCAGAAAAAACATGGTCCTGTTTGGCCATGGACTTTATTGTCGATCTACCTATCTCTAAAAGACAGACTGTTATCCTCACCGTGGTTGACAGGTTTACTAAGATGGCACACTTCATTCCCCTGCCTAAACTCCCGTCTTCTCCCGAATTGGCAGAGATATTCGCTAAGGAGATTTTTCGCCTACATGGGATACCCTCTCAAATTGTATCGGACAGAGGCTCCCAATTTGTTTCCCGCTTTTGGAGGTCCTTCTGCTCTCAACTTGGTATTAAATTAAACTTTTCTTCTGCCTATCATCCTCAGTCTAACGGAGCTGCTGAACGTACCAACCAGAAAATTGAACAATATTTACGATGCTTTGTTTCTGAACACCAGGATGATTGGGTCGGTTTGATTCCTTGGGCGGAGTTTGCACACAACAATCTTGTTTGCGATTCTACTCATTCAAGCCCCTTCTTCATGAATTATGGTTTTCATCCGTCTATTCTTCCTTCGGATTCTCCTTCCCAGGGGGTACCGTCGGTTGATGTTCCTGTTGCCAATTTGAGGAAGTTGTGGGATCAAACTCGACAAATCCTTGTGCACAACTCTATGTTGGTCAAGAAACACGCTGATAAACGTAGAAGGGCGGCTCCGGTCTTTGTTCCTGGTGATAGGGTATGGCTGAGCACGAGGAACATCCGTTTAAAAGTGCCCTCCATGAAGTTCGCTCCTCGTTATATTGGACCCTACAGGGTGCTGACCCGTATCAATCCAGTTGCGTATCGTTTAGCTCTTCCTAATACCTTACGCATCCCGAACTCGTTTCACGTTTCATTGCTGAAACCACTCATATGTAACAGATTTTCCTCCACAATAGCCCCTCCTCGCTCCGTTCAGGTGGAGGGTCAGGAGGAGTATGAGGTTAACTCTATTATTGATTCTCGAATCTCCCGGGGGAGAGTACAATATCTGGTTGATTGGAAGGGATATGGTCCTGAGGAGAGGAGTTGGGTACCTCAGGAGGATGTTCATGCTCCCCGTCTCTGCAGGGCGTATCACTCTCGCTTCCCATCTCGTCCTGGTTCATTCCGCCCGGTGGGCGTATCTGAGAGGGGGGGTACTGTCAGGGTACCTGTGGTCTCTACCTCCGAATGAGGTAGAGACTTAGCTGTTCCTCCATCCAGACGGTCTGATGGCTCCCTTCCCCGCGGTCTATCCGGTCATGCTAGGCCGGCCGCGAGGGAGTGACTGCCTTTTACAGCATCTAGGCAGGAAGTAGTCATCAGGACACTCCCCCGGAACGACCTGTCAGTCAATTGCTGCAGGACCAATCAGGACGCCTCGGAGGCGTGGTTACTGCTCTGAACAGGGTATTTAACAGAGCTTCTTTCATTTGCTCATTGCCCTGTCGTGGTTCTAGCTTGTTCTAGTCACTCAGTGCTTGTGTATTCTATTATTCCTTTTGGTTTTGACCCGGCTTGTTTACCTTACTCTGCTTATCTCTGTTACCCTTGATTCGGCTTGTCTCTCGCTTACCTGTCTTCTGTTACCCTCGACCTCGGCTTGTCTTTGACCATTCTATACTGTACTACTTACGTTAGTCCGGCCATTCTAAGGTCCGGTATACGTATCTGGCTACTGTTTGTACTCTGCGTGTTGGATCCCTGTCCCGATCCTGACACTGTGATAACCTGTAACACTCACCTGGGGATTCGTGGAGCTGATGGAACCCAATTGCAGCAGAACAGCACTCCCTTACTATCACGACCCTTAGGAGCACCTGGAAATGGAGACAGGGTCCCAAAGGGTCTGTGGTGGCGTGGAGGCCTTTAATGAATAGAAGAATTCCAGGAAGCAGGAGCAGGAAAAGTAAATGAAAATTGCAGTCAGGCAGCAGGCAGAAGTAGTCGGTCAATCTGGAGTTACGTCAGGAAGCAGGCAGGAGCAATCATCCAGGGAATCATGGATCAGGAACCAGGAACATAAGCTGGAAATTAGGGCAATAGGCAGGTATAAAGCGATAAGCAAAATAACCAATCACAGACTGGAAGGTGTGCTGGGTTTAAATAGGTGACTGGGATCACATGACCAGCCACCTCCCACCAGCAGGTGGAGCACACAGGGGCTATATAAAGAGGTAAGGGACTCGGCGCCATCTTGTTTTACACCATAGTCCCTGAACCTTTCCTCCCCTATGGATCTGCAGCTCTCCTCCTCCTCCCTGTGCAGAACGCCGGGTCCACATGGCGGCCTCCATCTTGGCGTGATGGCATGCTCGCAGCGGACCTCGGCGGTGAGAAGGACAGAAGAATCCGCCGCAGACCCGGGAGGGGGTTCTCCAGGAGCGGCGATACCGCAATTCTGCCGCGAGGGCGGCACAGGCGCCCAGGGGCAGGTGAGTACCCAGCCGTGCCGTGACAGAGCCACCTCCTTAGACGCGACCTCAGGGTGCAAAATAGGGTTGGCTGACCAGGATTTCTTCTGTGGAAAGCGCTAATTTTGGCAGGTGCGTGGACACTCCTGGCCGGTTCCCAAGATCGCTCCTCTGGACCATAGCCTTTCCAGTGGATGAGATACTCCAAGGTACTCCTACGACGTCTGGAGTCGAGGATCTCTTGGACCTCATTTTCATTGGAACCTTCAACAACCACTGGAGTAGGTGGAGCAACAGTACGTGAAGTGAACCGTTGGTTTGAGGGTGGTAAGTTGAGGATAAACAGCGCTGAATCCTTAGGTGACACCAAAAATGGGTCCAGAAACGAGAGGTGAATTGGGTACCTCGATCAGTGATGATGGATTGCGGCAGTCCATGTAAATGGATACAATTTGTAGGAATAAGGCGGCAGTCTTAGCAGCGGATAGAATTCCGATGGAGGGAATAAAATGTGCCATTTTCGTGAATCTATCTACGACCACCATGATGGTGTTGTGTTTGTGTGATAGAGGTAGATCCACAATGAATTACATGGCTATGTCAGTCCATTGTCCCTGAGGAACTGCAGGAAGTTGTAAAAGACCCACTGGTTTTATCTTTGAAGTTTTTGATCGGGCACATATGTTGCACGAGAGGACATAGTCCCTGATGTCTGTCTTGATAGCAGGCCACCAATAATAACGGCTAATGTTTTTAAGGGTTTGGAAGACCCCTCCGTGACCAGCTGAGGGGGTGTCATGGCTAATTATGGCTAATTACCTCTGACTGGAATGAGGGTGGTACATACAGCTTTTCATCATGATACCATAATCTGTGTTTTTGGATTAGAGGAGGAGTAGTAGTGGATGGTTGGACTGCTAGATTTCGTATGCGGTCTGGGAGTTAAACCTGTATAGCTAGAAACTGATGCAGAGACAGAATAGTATCTTGGATAGGGTTTTGTTAGATCTGTCTTTTCATAAACACGAGATAGAGTGTCTGCTTTTTTTTTCTTTGAACCAGGGCGGTAGGTGATCGGGAGAAAAATAAGGCCCAGCGGACTTGATGTGCACTTAATCTCTTGGCAGCACGGAGGTAATCTAAGTTGCGGTGGTCTGTATATACTGTGATTTGTAAGGGAGCTCCTTCAAGAAGGTGGCGCCATTCTTCTAAAGTTCTCTTAACAGCAAGAAGTTCTCGCTCACCTACATCATAGTTCTTTTCTACGGGAGATAGTTTACGGGAGTAAAAGGCCTTTACAAAGTCATTAGGGTAGGTACGTGGCTTCAGTGTGAAGAGTAATTCGCAAGCTGTAATGAATAAATGTAGTTCAGTCTTGTGGCGGAACCAGCCTCGCCACTGGGCATTGGAGAAGACTGATTGCCAGCCTCCTGCCCTGTGACTATGGCCCCATGTTGAAATGCTTGATTTTCCCCTGCAAAGACCCAAAAGTCGGGTCATTCTCTACTTTCCCTACGTGAGCAGTGTTACCCCAGATAGCTATGCCATGGAGCACATTCGTATAATGAAAGACTATGTAAAAGACTTTGGCTCCATAGCAATTGAACTGTATGTATTTGATCTGAGCGCCATTCAGTCATAATGTGCGCTCAGATCTAAGCTATCTGGGGATAGGTAGAATGTACCTGTTTCATGCAATAGCTGCACAGTTATATCTTTTGATGTATTTTATTGTATTTTGCTACCATGTGGCTAATGGAGTTTTGCCTCTGTCCTTGAAGATAATTGGATTACTTCCCAATTATCTCCAGGATAGAAGACTCTGTGGAACTGGTTTTGGGCAGAAAAGCCATGCTTCATTTGCTCAAATAGGACTTTCCCTTAACTTTTTAACCCCTGAACCGATTGCCCTGATTTTTGAGCATGTGTATATTTCAAGCATGCTGATTCTGAAAATGTATGTTTTATGTGAATGACATATCTATTTTGGAAGTTATTAATATTTTATAAAAACTGTATTTCTCTGCCTGTGATAATTATATTACCCATTGTGTTCACTAATCATATCACATCAGAGGGGAGGATTTTGTGTGAGAGTGTCTGTGTGTATTGTACAGATTGATTGGTTGTATTTCAAAACCCTGTGGGCAGTACTATGTTTGTGGATTGTGAATAAAAGAGGCTGTATGTGGCAGTACAGTCAGTTCTGCTTGACCTCAAAATAAAGTGTTGTCTCGTTATTGGGGGAATTTGATTGTATGCTGATTGCCAGGAGTGTAAGCTGATTGTATGCTTTTTCTGTTCAGCTGTTTACAGCATTCATATGCTTGAGAGCATTCGTATGCTTCTCCGGTTCGGTGGTTGTGGTGTCTGCTGCAGTGCTTGGAGTCCTCAGGAAGCGCTAGGAGCACCCTTCAACGGAGGTACCCAGTCAGGGTGCCCGTCGATCTGTTACAAGTCTTATTTCCTGTAAATTTGTCAGGCATAGGAACGTTTGGTTCAAAATGCATAGACGGCATATGGGCACCAAAAGGGAATGAGTCTGGCAGAGGAACAGACTGAGCTCTTCTCTGTTCATGCTGTAGCATAATAACCAAGCCGTTACCGAGTCTAAATGGTGCTTCATCGCTGTTCAACAGTTCTGATTTGTTACAAGTCTTGTTATATTGTTATTGATTACCTATGCAACTTATATGCTTACAAAACAAAAATAAAGATTGTCAAAAAAATTAAAATAACCAAGCCGTTTAAATATGGAACCCGCAGGAACAGCTGAAGCTATTACCGCCTTAACCCAACAAATGTCGGCTTTAGCTCAAGCTGTTCAGGATTTGCAAACCAGCAATACTGCACTACTAATAGTGCAGTATTGCTGGTTTGCAAATCCTGAACAGCTTGAGCTAAAGCCGACATTTGTTGGGTTAAGGCGGTAATAATAGTGCAGTATTGCTGGTTTGCAAATCCTGAACAGCTTGAGCTAAAGCCGACATTTGTTGGGTTAAGGCGGTAATAGCTTCAGCTGTTCCTGCGGGTTCCATATTTAAACGGCTTGGTTATTTTAATTTTTTTGACAATCTTTATTTTTGTTTTGTAAGCATATAAGTTGCATAGGTAATCAATAACAATATAACAAGACTTGTAACAAATCAGAACTGTTGAACAGCGATGAAGCACCATTTAGACTCGGTAACGGCTTGGTTATTATGTAACACCCACCTGGGGATTTGTGGAGCTGATGGAACTCAATTGCAGTGGATGGAACAGCACTCCCTTATTATCACGACCCTTAGGAGCACACGGAAGTGGAGACAGTGTCCCAAAGGGTCTGTGGTGGCGTTGAGGCCTTTAATGAATAGAAGTATTCCAGGAAGCAAAAGCAGGAAAAGTAAACGAAAATTGCAGTCAGGCAGCAGGCAGAAGTAGTCAATCAATCTGGAGTAAGGTCAGGAAGCAGGCGGGAGCAATCATCCAGGGAATCATGGATCAGGAACCAGGAACATAAGCTGGAAATTAGGAATTACATGTCCTCTGCCCCACAAGGTTCACCTGGCGGTAACCTTGTCGGGAAAAACTGTAAAAGAGCAGCTGTACCATTAAACCTTCAGTTCTACTTCACCCTCAATCTAGAGTCCTGTCTCTTATTGAGGGAATCTGCTACCGGGGATTGCTATGCTCTTCATACTCCCTTGAATAATCACTAAGCTCTTTTAAGAGCTTCTTCCTGTTCCTGCTTCACTCTCTGGGGAAAGAGAAGTTCACCCACTGGAACCTGGAGCCTTGTCGTAGGTCCAGGGTGGGTAGGAGACGGCGAGACCCAACCAAGCTGCAGCGGTTTGTGGGTTCTTCAGTACTTATTGTGTCTGGAGAAGTGCTTGGAGCCCTTGGTAAGCACTAGGAGCATCCGTCAGCGGAGGTACCTAGCCGGGGTACAGGAAGCTCCGTTACACATATGTCAGATTTACCATATTAACGTTTGGTAGGGGCAGAATTGCCGATGTAGGTGCAGTGGATGGTGCCTGCTCTGACTATTTAAAACGTGCAGGCTATTCAAAGACTTGCCAGTTGTGAGGTATTGTAGATCTTTCTATGCACGTGTGTCAAGATAATTTAAGCAGGCTCCCGCTCCCTGTAGTAATGCTGCGAGTATAAATACACTAACTTCTTTTGGTTTTCATGGAACAAGTGTGACGGAATAGTGACTTTGCGAATTATATAATTCCGTAACCAGCTCTCTAAGTGCCGGGAGTATGGTCAGAAGTGTTGATGGTGGGTGTAGTTGATGTTTGTTGACGTTGAGATTGGGATAGTGTGTCTGCTGTTATGTTATCCCCTTCCTGGACCAGCACTTGAACCTAAAGGTTAGTTCTCTGTCCCCGTACGGGGCTTGATACTTGTCAGATTTGCCTGTAATGGTTAATGTACGTTTCTTGGTAAACAAGAAGGTCTCTAAGAGAGTACCTGGAAAGTACACACCTACTGAGATGGGATAATCAGATTACCAGGAAGTGTGAATAGATAATAGGGAAAGTGGAAAGAAGGATGTGACTCAGTAGTAGATGGTGCACATATTTTGCTTGTGAGGGAAGAGCCTGACCTATAATTAATATCTTATATGTAACATCTGAAATCCATAGACAGATAAAAACCTACAACAATACTGTATACCTGTGAAGATTAAGGGGGCAGATGAAGAACTTCTACGTAACGTAGCAGACAATGTGAGAGATGTGAATTCCCCTAAGACAGAAAGTGTAGACAAAGAGCATGAATGAGGATGAGAAAATTGATGAGAACAGTTGAAAGTATACTAGGGGTGGACCGTGTGTGGGTCAAGTATAAGGAGCTTGGCCTCTTGACATCCCTTGTATAAGGGTGAATTTGGCAAGTGATCTGTGGGTTTTATAAGTACGAATCTGATAGGAGTGAAAAGGCAAAGTGATACCTGAACGATTGAAAGTAACCTGTCAAAATAAACGTAGATGCCAATAAAGGGCCACTTACCTGTAACACGAATAGTATAGAAACTGCGAGACTTAGTGACAGCGAATTTGTGGGGAGACCACTAATGGTCCAATTTGAAGTACCCTATAAATGTGGAGTGGATACGTTGTACATTGAGAGGCTGGAGCCTGCCGAGCACGTGAGCCATACGAGGCCCAAGGTAAAATTGATGTAAACATATGAGTGACAAATCAACAAATACCTTGCAAGTAATTCAGGGGTTAATACGTTGGTCGCCTGAAAAGGAAAATTAGTATAAGTGACTAGTCTAGCAATATGTCTTATACAAATTCTAGGCATGAAGACACTCTAGCATGAATGTGAATTATGAACCTGTGATGTGGCCATATTTGTTGGCAGGTAAGTGCTTAATACGTAGGCCATAGTTGGCCTTGATGTAAATTTGGGTCAGCTCTGAGACAGATAACTGAAGTACCTATCAGTGATGAACCAAATGAGGCCAGTGGTATGGAGTGGTGTAGTTTGAGATTTTTTCTCTTTTTTTAAATTTATTTTTTTATTTTGTCTGGAGAGTAATTATAGATGAAAACGGAGATTGGAGTGTCGTTTAAAGATAGAACATCACCTGGAAATATTTCTGCAACAACCTGTAAAGAAATTATGCAAACTTTGATGCTGTTTGTTAATATACCTTATGTATAACTGGCTTGCTAACTAGTGCCGAAAAGCGAAGACATTTACTACCTAGTGACAGGTGAGGCTCTGCTAGTTGCCAAGTGGCTGTGAGAGGCTCTACCTATGATTTGGGCTCGTGGCCACAGAGCGTCGTGGCGGGTTGTTGGCCTCTTGATGACAGTAAAAGAGTAAATAGATGTGGCCGTGACATGTGAGGCCCTGACTATGACCCTGCGGAAGGGTATGCGAGGCGCTATGAGTTGGGCCATTGGGCAAAAACCTCCGAGATGAGGTGGGGAGTTGGCCTCGCGGGACTGATATTTTAAATTTGACTAATGTCCCTAAAAGCCAGTTCTTTTTACCTAGACGGGGCTTGTCTCTTTTGTGAATGAGTGTGTGCGTAAATGTATGTGTGTAAGCGAACTGAATAGTATCAGATAGAAGGACTTGGAAAAATGGCACCTGATGAAACCACCGATTGTGATGTGAACCTGAATAGAGGGGAAATACAGTGTCTAATGGAAGGAAAAGATGGGTTCTTTAGGAGCGGAACATGAGGAGGAGAGTCAAATAGTGGCTAAAACTCACAGATGATATGTGTTGCTATGATAAATACGTGATTATTGTTTACCTGATTGTCTTGGAATGCAAATTGTGTGTATTCTAATGTGCCTACAGATGAAAACTTCTAGACAGAAAAACAGATAGCACGACAGAAAGTTAAAATTCCTTTGGTAATCTTGAAAAGGAATGGAACGTAGTAAGACGTATTTAATAACAAATTTATGTAGCGTATGTTCAGAAGCGTTTTGGGGACCTTGCAAGGGTCAGGCGTAATGACACAAGTCCCTAGTTGATGTTGAAGGTTTTTAAATTGTATTCGGTAGTCGTAACGAAGGTAGAGTGAGGCCTTGATATTTGATGTGAACATGAACAAAAAAACGTAATGTTTGAAAACCTGAAAAACTCTCAAATTCACATAGAAACTCTTGTATGCCGTATCTTGTACGAAATTTTGGGCAACGCTATACCTGATCGACCAACAGTTATTTATAGAAAAGCTGATAATCTGAAAAATCAATTAGCCCCGAGCCTCTTACCCATACAGATTCCCAAGTCCAATAATAACAATTTTCTACTCTCTCAAAAAACTGCAGGATTCCACAAATGTGGTACTTGCTCCACATGTACCCATCAAAAGAGAAAGACTATAACTTTTACAGGCACTTACACAAAAAGGACATATACCATCAAGAAGTTCATCCATTGCACATCCACATATGTAATATATTTACTGCAATGTGGATGTGGAGCGCAATACATAGGCAGAACCACCAGGCCAGTACATATCAGATTCCGAGAGCACTTTAATAATATTAGAACCAACAAAGTAGAACATAGTGTTCCGAGACATTGCAATACATGCACATTCTTTAACTGGTCCACTTTGATTGCAATTGGTATAGATTCCATCGAAAAGCACTGGAGAAGAGGTAACAAAATGCATGAGTTAGCTAAAAAAGAGGCACAGTGGATATACAATTTAAAAACACTAAGAAACGGGTTAAATCAAGATATCGACCTCACAGGATTATTATAAGACCTCTTTTTTTTGGTTATCTTTCCTTCTCTCCTTTCTCTCACTGGGTGGGTTCATTGGAACTTGGAGTAATACATATGATGTATTCGCATTGACTGATACTAATTCAATTTTTCTTTTTTATAGAACATCTAAGAAGTTTATACTTAAAACATTATATGTATATGTGTCAGTTTAAAGATATTATTTGTATTATTATCATTTTGCAATTTGATTTTTTCAATTTGTGGTCTGTTCTTACGATTTACATGTACATATGGGCGGATTTACATGACACCCTATTGGTTTAATTTTTATGTGTTTTAAGATAGGTTTTTTAAGGTTTTTTATGTTTGTTTGTACCTTTAATTACATAGTCCTATCGGATGACCAATTGGTCATATATTTCCTATCTAGACCTTTGGGTCTCTTTTAGATCCGCATATATATCGATCTATTATGTTCTGTTTTTTTATATATATGTATTATACCCCTCTATGCACTTCATCTATGAGTTCGGACTGTCAGGGGGTGGTCTTTTCCACCCACTGCCGTCTCGATCTTTTAGGTATGTTTTTTTGTTACATGCGTTCCAAGGCTGGAACGCAAGAATAAGTACGACGATATGCGTTCCACTGTTGGAACGCGGAAGTATACACACGCTCGAAAGGACGCATGACGTTCGCCTAAGGGGGCCAATAAGGAAGAACGGATGAAGAAACCCGGAAGTGCCCGATCTCGCGGCTTTTTTGAGAAGCTCAATGGAAAGCACCTGGATATGCACCTGGATATACAGATATAAAAAAGGAACGTTTAGGAACAGTACTCACATCCCTGAAGAAGTCTACACAAGACGAAACGTGTTGGACTGAGTATTTATATTATTTTATTTTATATTTGTATTTATTTGTTCCAGCACTTTATATGGTACGATCAGCTGTTTTCACCATCTGCATCATTGATCCATTTTGCCATCTTGGTCCACTTGTTAGTGGAGACATGCTTGCTGATTGTCACCTGAATGTAAGTGCAATCAGTGTAATTAAATTTTGATATTTTTATACAGTACTACTCTATGTATATCTCTCTTTTTCTGCCCATTCTGAGGATTTTACAATTTTGGAGGAAAATGTATCGTTTGTTCTACACATTGATTCGCTGCAGACACCCGAAAGGGAGATAAGCGCAGAAAACCCATACCTTTTGTAAGTTCTCTACCTCCTGGACACTCACCCTCTTGTCCATTCATACTTCACCATATATTATTGTATTTATGTTTTAGATCTGTTTAAAGACCCCGGCCCGTTCTAAGGTTGTATTCTCTTTGATGTGCTATCCCTCCCTTTTAGCTTATATCGCTTGTATAGCCATATCTGCTATTGTTTGCTTTTGTATTTTGTATTGTTGAGTGAGTGAGGTACACTCTCGATTTTGGATTAACGCTATAGTACACACCTTTTGTAGTATCTTGTACGTAGACCTGCTAATGGCTTTTAACTTGACGTAGACATGTTTGAATGTTAGTCAATGTATCTGTACCTAATGTAGTTTGATACCACATGATGTTTGAAACTCAGTATTACCATAACAGGAGGATGAACAGTACTACGATCTTACTTGGGTAATGAAAAGAGATCATATAAAAGGGTACTAATCGCCTGCATGGCATAATCAGAAACTGGATGTGCTGAAAACCCACTAATGGGTTGCCAGAGTAATGAACAGTAAACCCAATTAATGAATTACTGGCAGGATTTAGTAGATTGTGACCACATGAATTAAACCTAATAGTACTTGTTACATAACTGAAAGATCGAAGACATTTTTCTGTTTACATAAAATGAGTATTTCTCTCATATATTGTTCACAAATCTGTCTAAATCTCCTTTGCCGAGATAATTCATCCACCTCACAGGTATGGCATATCAAGATGCTGATTAGACAGCATGATTATTGCATTGTGCTGTGTGATAAAACTGCACATTTTACAGTGGCCTTTTATTGTGGATAGCCTAAGGAACACCTTTGCAAAAACCATGCTGTCTAATCAGTATCTTGATATGCCAAACCTGTGAGGTGGATGGATTATCTCGACAAAGGAGAAGTGCTCACTAACACAGATCTAGACACCATAAAACCTTTACATGGGGGATACTAGAGTGTTTAAAATCATAAAATGTACCATGACACCTCCCTAACACACTTTCACTCCATCCTAGACGCATACAGCAAATACTCCTATTACAAGCTGAATGTCTATAAGACACAAGTACTAAGCAGGGGATCTCCCATCAGATATCTTGCAAAGACAGAAAAAAATATATAATTATGACTTGCGCATGGACCACATCACATTCCAAGGGGTAGCCTTCACAAAATCTCTCACAAACTTATTTCAAGCCAATTACGGTAGACTTCTAACTGACACTAAACAGCGGCTTCACGAATGGAAGCCCTTGTTTATTTCCTGGACAGGAAGAATAGCAGCTACAACATTTATCATACTCCCCAAACTAAAATATTTATTTAGATTACTACCAATGCAAATACCCCTTAACTATTTTAGCACAAAACAACGCTGGGTATCTAGATTTGTGTGGAATGGGAGAAGACCCTGCATAGGACTTAAAACTATGCAGCGCCATGTTGGAGAAGGGGCAATGGGCCTCCTCAATTTCAAATGGCACCACCACAGGGCCATACTGAGCAGCATAATGCAAACTAGGACAGCCACACAAGAACCACACTGGAAACAGATAGAATCGGGGTGGACAAATAACATACAGGTGGATGTCATGACGTGGATTCCCCCGTCTAAAAGATGACTAGTTCTTAAATGTCTACCAACCACAATCCTAACACCATCCATCTGGGACAAGTATTCTAAAAACCTAACCACCCACTCACCCATATCCCTAGCCATGCCTCTTAAATCATTAACATACTTAACACCAAACTTCAACTATAGAATCTAGGAGAGACCAGTTATGGTTGCGTGATGACATAGGAGGAGCACGTACGCATGAATCCTCTTGAGTTTGAATGTTTTTTTTGTTAATCGTAAAGTTTGTAAATGTATATGATATATGTATGCTTTTTGTGGGTCTAAATGTTTGTCAGCGAGAGCCCCTTAGTCTGTCCAGGACAATAAAAAATCAAAAATATTAATTATGGTTAAATTAATCACTATAAATATACAAGGTTTAAATATCCCACAAAAGAGACAGGCTTTTTAAGACTATCTAAAAAAAAAGATATTCTAATCGCATTTGTCCAAGAGACCCATTGGTGTCAGAAAGATGAAAAGAGATGACATAGTAAATATTTCCCGTTAAAAATATGTGCATCTAGAAATGAGGGTAAAAAATGCAGAGTAGCTATCTTCTTCTCTAATGCTGTAAAAATTAACATTAAATAAAAAGATCAAGATCAAGGCTGTCCCCTGTCCCCGCTCCTCTATTTAATGGTAATTGAGCCACTTGCAGCTGCAATAAGGAGGAACGAGGCAATAAAGGGTCTTAATGTCAAAAACGATTGTATTAAACTGACAATGTATGCGGATGACATTATATTGACCCTAACAGATCCACAGAACTCCTCTACTGCTTTACTAAAGTGTTTGGATGAATACTCACTGCATTCGGGGTATAAATTAAATATCAACAAATCAACTGCTCTTGCAGTGAATATTTCCCCGGTTTGCATAGGTATTCTTAAAAATAGATTTGAATTTGGGTGGGCAGACTTATCAATTAACTATTTGGGGATTGAAATTGCAAACGAAGTGAACAGAATAATGGAACTTAATTTTTTACCACTCCTTAAATATACAGCAAAGAAATTAAAAGAATGGAAAAATCTTGAAATTTCGTGGTAGGGCCGTATTAATGTAATTAGGTCTTATATTATACCAAAATGGGTTTACGTATTTAGAATGGTCCCTCTACCTTGTCCAGATAGTTGGGTGACACTAGCACAATCTTTTATAAATAAATATATATGGCTAGGTAAATACCCAAGAATAAGCTTGAATCGGTTATCTTTAAAAGTGAAATCAGGGGGACTGGGGGTTCCTATTTTAGGAGACTATCAAAAAGCGTCAAGTTTCTCACATGCGGTTATTACTCAACTAAACAAAGCTAAAAATGAGATGTGGTATAAATTAGAACAAGACCTAACTCATATTGAAGGTCCGCTCCTAGATTTGAGTCCACTTTTTTGGACGGTTACCTTTATCTCTCACAGTGCTGTTTTGAATGGCACCTTAAAAGATTGGGAGAAAATTAGACACCTAATACGTCTATACAATCAATAAGTTAATTCCCTCCTTACCATTAGCGAATCTATCATATTATATGTCTAATGTTAATTTGCAAAGTTGGACAGAAAAGGGGGTATTTAGAATACAAGATTTATTAGATAAAAACTCCTGGATGGATTTTCAAGCCTTAAAACGGAGAATAAGGAGGTTTTTAACTATTTAAGGTTAAAAGGTTTTTGTCAGCAGTATGTCGTTAGAGAAAGATCCAATCAAATAATCTGGTTAGAAAATACACTTAGGAAAGACTCACCAAATAAACTATTAGCTATGGGTATAAGACTTTTATCGAGGGACCCAGATAAACCTCTGGATGCTATAATTAAAACATGGCAGAGGGACCTTGACATTCAGATCAGTTACAAACAATGGAGAGATGCTTTCAATTTAGTTTATAAAAATATACACTGCCTCAACCTAGCAGAGTGTCAGTTTAAAATTGTAAACAGATGGTACATAGTACCCAGTAGAATTAGTACATTTTCTAATTTCTACAATTCTAACTGCTGGAGATGTAACTTAGAATGTGGGAATTACTTAAATGTGTGGTGGGACTGTGGGTCTATCCAATTGTTTTGGAAAATTATTTTACTTAAGATAAAAGCTCTAACCTTGGCTGACCTAACCTTTTCACCACAGACATGTCTATTAAAAGTAGACATCCGGGGGGCGGGGGCGGACCGCCGAGCTGGCTGGTCGCATGCGAGACCAGCTCCTGCAACATAACATAAGAAACAGCTAATTATCTACGAAATTTGGCTCAAAACCGTCCGGAAGCGGTTGCCCTAGACGGGCAGAGAGCCCTGAGGTCCAGGGTGAGGCTGGCCCAACAGGCTACAGTCCCCTGGAGGAGGAATCCTGCCCGACTCTCTTAAGGCCTACTCCGGAGGCGAGCGGGGCGGACGGCCGCTGCCCTGCCGCTTACTGTTCGGGGCTTAGAGTCGGACCCGTGGGGATACCGGCCCCGTTCCCCCCACTCTGGACCGGGGGGGTGATCCCGGTCTACACCCTCGAGACCCAAACCAACAAGCCTGCACCCTGAAGTCTCCCGCCCGTACTGCAGACCGCATGTCGGGCCCAAGATGGCCGCCAAGCACCAAACCCTGCAACCTCGAGAGAGACTGGAAGCACAGGCATGGGAAACACATCATACGGCTCACTATACTAACTACGCATGGGAAGAAGGACGAAGTGACAGCTACTCACCTCGAAAGGCACACAGCAAAGCGACAGGCTCGCCGACGCGCCCGCCAACGGATCCCCCGAGAAGGGAACTGCACTGCGGCACGACGCCACATACCACGCAAGTTACCCCCTTGCATCCACACTCCTATACAGCACTCCCACACACCTCAGAACCAACGAGAAAGTCCTGACCCAGGGGCCAGCCGATCTGGAAACCGGGTGAGCAAGAAAGGCAACCCGCTGAGGCTGGTCCCCGCCAAAAACAGGGATCCCAATCTGGAAACATGCCACATGGACTGTCACAGGGTCCGGGCCCAAAAGGGGAGCCCCATTGAAGAGACTACCTGCGGGGAACACTGGGTCTCTCTACCTGTAGGCATTTGTTAAGTGCTATCCAACTTTCCTGCTGATTGCCTGTTGGTGATAACGGCTTACTGCTACTCCAACATCAAAATATACAAGATTCCCATCCAGTGGTTATTCTAAGCTTATATTTACATGCTTTTTTGTTTTTATGCATTTTATTTCATTCTACCTCCTCAACCAGTGCATAATTAATGTGTATTCCTGCCTCTCTCATTCAAACAACCACAGGCAAGATCCACTTATGCATGCTCACTGTAAAATACCTGTGCAGTTTGTCAATTTACATGTCCCTATTACCTCACAGCTGTCATTACCATTTTAACTTGGTGAACTTCAGACGTGCATAGCCTAATAATCATTATGTTACACACTCTTAGACTACAGCGTGCAACTCACTCTACACTAGTAATGAGTACTGTTATCCTGTTCATCTTATTCTCTTATTACTTAACAATCTGTGTACATTCTCATGCACAAGCCATGCTTTCCTCATATGTCTCTTCTCTAACCAGGTCTCCATGACGTGCATTATGTTACCATATTCCAAACCAAACGTGAACCTAAACTGTTGTATTAGAGATCATTTAAATATTATAAAAAATGTGCCTGAATATCAGATGCCATAACGTGTAATACCATTGTTCATCTATTCTACCGCATGTCGCTGTTGTGGCACACGCTGGCTGTTTGTTCATTCCATGCACAACCAAAATAAAGAATTAAAAAAAAAAAAAAAAAGTAGACATCCGGCAAGCAGCCAACAAGGTAGTCCCCTTGATAGTTCGTATATTGATGGCTGCAAAAATGACTATTGCTAGGTACTGGAAACTAACTTTAGTACCAACATGGTTAAGGAACAAGTGAAGTTTCAATTAAAAATGGAATGTGGTCTTATGGCTCTCTAAGCTAGGATATAGCAGCAGTTGAGTAAAAGTGATATTTTTTTCAATGTTATAAGACCAACTCCTCCAGAGCTCCAGCGAGTTTTGTTTCGCTCTTTATTTGTAAATTGCAATATGACCATGAGTGTTTAATGTCTGTTTATGTCTTATGGTAGGTTTGAGACGAGTCTACAGATAATAAGCGGATTGATATGAGGGAAGAAGTTGGATTTAGATATATTATGTTAATTCTGATAAGAATTACAAATGAATTGATAGATTTTCTGTTAGTCAAATCTTAAACATTGTGCTATGTCTATTTATTGTATTGTGAAAAATGTTTTTCAATAAAGAGTATAAATATAAAAAAAAAAGATCAAGATCCAGAAGGAAGATTCATCATAGTTATATGCACAATTAATGAAAAAATATTTACTTTAATAATAATCCCATGGGTCTCCTGAGACAAGTATTAAATAGAGTGGATAAAGTGGGAGAAGGTCTTAAGATTATTGCCTGACATTTTAATTGTACACATGACCCTTCATTAAATAAGATATCTAAGAGGAAGAATTCCTGTGACAAACATATCCAAAGAAATGCTAAAACTTGTAATAATGTTTTGAAAATGGAAGGTTTATTTGATATCTGGAGAGTGAATAACCCCTCGCTAAAAGAATTAACATTCTACTCTTGACCTCATGATTCATATTCCAGAATAGATTTCTTTTTAGGAGGAATAGAGTTAATAGAAAGAACGCACAAAATAGGAATTAAACCAGCAACATGATCAGATCATTAAAAAGAAAATCTGTATAAATGGAGCGCCAAATAAACTGCTTAATATATACAAAAAATGAGAGAAAGGGTAATGCAATAGGAAACCTAACTACCTATTTATTGAAATACATGAGAAGACTAACAAAATACCCTAAGAGTGAGAGATTTAGGGTATTTCGTTGGTCTTCTCATGGTCAGATCATAACAGTGTAACTTTAGAGTTAAATAAAACCAAATATAGAAGAAACTATAATACAACTTGGAGACTTGATTATACTCTATTACAAAATAAGGAATATAAAGATCATATAGACAAAATTACAAAGTTTTACTTCCAAGAAAACAATAATGGACAGGTAGAGGATGATACTTTATGGTGCTCTTATAAAGCCATAATTAGAGGTCACTGTATTAAGCTAAAAAAAACCCTAAGAGATAAGAGAAATGGAGCAAACTTAACGAGTCTTCATATTTTATTATATAAATTTAACTAAAGAAAATTGCGGTAATCCGTCTAGTAAGAATCAGTTGAAAATAATGAATATTAAAATAGAGATACAAAATAAGACCTTAGATAAAATTAAGAAAAACTTGTCAAAATTAAAAATTAAATACAGTACTATCATGAATATAATAGAGCGGATAAGATACTGACCAATATGCTCAAAAAAGGAAATACAATCAATTTAGTCGACACAATTATTTTAAATGATAAAATATGTTTATCACCCGAGGAAATAGGACAAGCTTTTAATGAATATTATGCAAAACTGTATAATCTCCCAGATATAACTCCGATAGATATGATTAAAGAATATATTAAATCGGCTAATCTATCCAAACTAACACATTTACAACTAAGCATGTTAAATAACAAAATCTCAGAGGAAGAGCTTATAAGAGCTATTGATAGGCTAGATAATTATAAAACTCCAGGTCCAGATGCTTTTGGGAACAAATTTTATAAGGAGATGAAAGCTCAAATAATAGATCATCTAAAGAATACTTTTAACAATGCTGTCTCTAAAGGAAGGTTCCCAATTGAAATGCTAAAAGCAAATATTTTACCAATACTAAAACCTGGGAAAGATCCAACAAATGTCAAAAGCTACCGTCCAATTTCGTTGATAAACGTAGACTGTTAAGACCTTACTGAGGTCTACTATTCCTTTCCCAATGGCTGAGCATAAGTGATTATAACTGCAGTTAGGGTGTAGAGGAATAGTGTAGATGAATGCAGCTTCCAAGACGATTCTCTCCAGCAAATAAAATATTCCCCAAGCATGAGCCTAGACTTTATGAAGGGTACAACAGGAATAATCTTTTTTTTTTTTTTTTTTATTCTTTATTTTTGTTGTGCATGTTGTAACAAAAGATCCTGCACAGCCACGACAGCATGGGCAAGTACAATAATGACAATATGGTAAGTCAACAGCATGGCATATGATAACAGCACAATATTTTGTTTAAAGGAAACCTAGTGGTTTACGCTAGTTAACTACACAAATACAAACAAGGTATGTAAAATGAGAGCTAGACTATATAGCAGTTGCAGCAGAGGGTCTCTGGGAATAGGAGGATTGTCAGTGGATGTGTCTCCCGTGTTGGTAGAGTGCTCTCTCGGTTAAGTAAGCTTAATATGGTTGGAGAGTGGTCGTCAGACAGGGCTTTTAGATTTTCCTTACGTCACCCCTGAGCTGTAGGTTCACCCGTTGTTCCGTGGGGATTTAAATTAAGTGGAAACTCAGCGTTTTGACCGTGTTGAGAGATTGACTAGGTTTTATGACAGTATGACCCGCTTCACATGAGGTGGTTCGGGCCCGGTCTAAATACCATGAGTCCTACGAAAGAGGCTATTCATGGAATAAGCTGGTTCTGTGCTGTGGGTTTCTACTCTATGTGGTGTATGTTGCTTTCCTGCTCATGGGACACTTAGGGTGTTGGGCCGAGTGGTCTGCAAGACCGAGAGGAAGGTGTCTAGTGCCTTGGTGCAGTATGGGTGGGGGGGAGGGGGAGAGGGGTGGTGAGGGGGACCTGGGTTGGGAATTAAAGTCCAGAGAGTGTCCATTTAGTATTTTGGCTGCTTTGCCAGTCCGGTGGATTGGTGTTCCCAGCGAAGAGTCTGATGTCATCCAGAAAAAAAACAAAAAAACATATGTAAATAGCATTGTCGCATTCCGGTTTTGCATGCCAAAAGTTCTCAATTTTGAGCCCCCTTGAGTTGATGTCTCGCGGTCCAGTATGGGCCGCTTTAGGTTGAGAGAACCCTGTGGGAGGCCATGGGTGTCCTCTGGTAGTTCCCGGTGTCATATGGTCGGAGTATGGCTGAGGGAGGAATCCCTGAGTGCATGTAGGGAGCTGTAGGGAGCTGCGAAGGGAGCTGCGGGCTGCAATGGGTAAGTGTACTTTTGTTTGTATTGGGGCCAAAAGTCCTGTGGTTCAGGTGGCGGTGGCAACATGTGACTCTGGTCTCTTTCTTTGTGGCATGAATGGTCCTCTAGCAGGCCCAGTGGCCGGAGCAGTGCGGTAGCCTCCTCCAGGTTTGTGATGGAGTGGGTCGTGTTGTTGTGCATAACTTGCAGTGTCCGCGGTGTGCGCCAACGGTACTCTATGTTGCTCTTTCTGAATAAGGCCATAAATGGTTGTAGCGATCCCCGCCATTGTAAGGTCTGCATAAAACTGTAGTGTCATGTTTTTGAACTGATATGGCGTGGACTCTTAAGGGCAGCTAGCATTGCTGTTTTTTCTGTATATGTGCAGAACTTGATCACAAGGTCTCTTGGCGTTGTCGCTGGGTCTCTGTGGGGTTTAGGGACACGGAAAACTGCCTCTGCCTCTGTATTTTTGGCTTGCCTGGGTGCCAGCAGGTTGCCAATGAGTTTCCGCTTAAGGTGCGGGAGTTCTTCCGCCAGGATGTCCTCAGGGACTCCGCGGACCTTCATGTTGTTGCAGCACCTTTGATCTTCCAGCGCCACAAAATGCTGTTCCGTCTTGGATTGGTGCGCTTTGAGCGTCTTCACCTCTTGATGAAGCTCTGCTATGGTTTGGGCCTGGGTTTTTATTGTAGGCCTCCACCTTCCCTATACGACCCATGGAGGCCCATGAGGTCTGTACGTATCTGGGCCACATCGGCCTGGATTGTTTTTTGTAGGTATCCCAGCATGTCTTTGAGCACCATTGCCGTGACAGGCCTGGAGTCCCCTGTTGTGGGAGCTTGTTGTGCCAACGGAGCGAACATGCTGCCTGCATAGTCATCTAGGCTGAGATCTTCTGAGGAGTCTGTATATTCCTCGAGATCGGCAGTAATTTTGGCTCTATGTGGGCGTTGCGCCTGGCGAAACAGATCGCCAATGTTTACTCCCGGCTTGTGCTCGTCTGCTTTTTGGTTTTTCTCCCCATGCCGTTTGTGGTCCGGTTGGGAACTGTCACTCCCATGTTTTCCGTCGGGAACCGTGAGTTTAATCAAATTGGGCGCAGAGCCCATCGAATGTGCGACTGTCTCCTTCTGCTGCTAGGCTCTGCCCCCCCAGGAATAATCTATATTGACGCCACACTGGCTTTTATGAAAATCCTCCTGCAAGAGGACCTCCCACAGTAAACAAAAGGAACAACAAATCATAACACAGTTTTACAGTAAAATCCTCCCTCCCTCTGCCTGGGAGATTCTGAGATAAGTTAAGGAATAACCCAATTATCTCCAGGCAGAGGACACACAATTTCCCCAAAACTTGGAACTCCCCTTTATACACAAGACAATCATATTCAAATTTCACCCAGATCTGTTCCGGGGTTCTCAAAAAGTATCTCAAAAACAGTTCCACGATTTCAGTGTGTGTGGTTGGTCAATTCAGAGAACAGCATAAAAACAATCAAAACACGAATGGAGCCTCCTGGCTCATAGGAGTGATTGCTCCCCGTGTTCGTATGAACCAAACTACTGAATGGCGCTCTCCTAGCTGTTCGGCAACAAAAGGAAGCAGGCGTTCGTATGTTTCAGTGGTGGTTCAGGAATTCAAGTGTCCGATTTTAGTTCCAGACACTCGACGACCAAGTCCCGCTGCCTCCTTTCGTGAAAACAAGATGGCCGCTGTTTTCTCTTCCACGTGGCATTCGCATACACGAACGGTGGCCACCCGGACACGGTTCTCTTTGAAGGTAATGATACAGGAGGGTGGTCCGTGTTCGGTAGTTTAATCTACCGAACCAATAAATCCCAAATAAATGAATACAGCGGAAAGTCACGAATAAAAGAAGAAAATGCAGAAAATAAGTCTATTTTCTTCACATAGACATTATGCTATTCTCTTCTATCATCGCCTATAGATTGATAGAAGTTTTGAAATGCTTAGCTCATTCTGATCAAATAGGCTTCGTACCGGAAAGAATGTCAAATAATAACATCAGAAGACTGATTGAAATATTAGATATATCACAATGGAATTCAAGCAACATACTGATCCTGTCATTAGATGCCGAAAAGGCTTTTGACAAGGTCAGCTGGGATTTTATGGCACATATTTTGGAAGCATTTGGAGTATAAGGATGGCTCTTAACTGCAATCATGGCATTATATAGAGATCCAATGGCTAGAACAATTGGACCTAACATAGGCCCAACCTGGTTTTACCTGAAAAATGGGATCAAACAGGGATGCCCAATATCTCCCATTCTATATATATTAACTATAGAAGTATTGGAAAACAGAATTAGACAGAGTACAGAGATTAAAGGCTTTTTAACAAAAAAAATGAACTAAAGCTGTCACTCTATGCTGATGATACAATTTTATACTTATAAGAATGGAGGAAACTAGAAATATCCTGGGGAGGAAGAATAAATACTTTGAAATCATATGTCCTCCCGAAATGGATATACTTATTTAGGATGCTATTCCGACGCCATGGTTAACAATGGTAAGAAATTACTTTTCAAATTTTGTGTGGCAAGGGAAAAAACCCAGGATAAAAAACTCATTGTTATATATAGAGGAATAAATAATGTGGGATTGGGCTACCCAAATATAACAAAATATTGTGAGGCTGGTATAACTATGCATGTAATGACATGTCAGTTAGAGCAAAATAAGACAGAGGTTTGGCTAAATATAGAACTGGAAGCTAGTCAATTGAAGAACCCAGTTGATTTAATATGGAACATAAAAAAGTGTTATTTATCCAACTCCTATATTCTGAATCAAATTATACCAATATGGCATAAAATTATTAAGAAAATGGATATGGAAAATAAAATATTTGACTTTCAAAGTTTGAACTCTCTAGAAACAGTAATGAAGAACATTGCCTTAATTACATGGAAAGCTAAACATATAAAAACAATCAAAGATTTAGTCCGCGACAAATTTTTTTTATTTATTTTTTAACATGTTGGCAGAAGAGTTCCATTTGACAGGCAAGGATATTTTTACTTATATTAGGGTTAAACATTTTATGGAGAAAGTCATATTGGTATCAGAAGGAAATTTGTATAAAATAACAAAAACAATATTACAGCAGAATAAAGTAAAACAGCTTTTCTCCAGACTTGTTTAGACTAATAGAAGAAAATATTATAGAAACACCTACAGCCATCAGAAAATGGAATAAAGAGTTAAAAATAAATATAGATGAAAAAGATTGGGTATCTTCTCTATATAATATTAATAAGTATGTTCACTCACTCTCGTTGATAGAAACTCATTTTAAGCTGACCAACTTATGGTATATGACTCCAACAAGACTATCTAAATTCTCTTCAGGAGTGAGTGAGGAATGTTGTAACTGTAGAGAGAAGAGATGGAGCTATGTATATATGTGGTGGACATGTAAAAAAAGTGTCTGTTGTGTGGCAGTGGGTTAAAATATTATATATAAACCATGCAATGTAACATTATTTAAAACACCAGAAATAATGCTACTGCATCTATACTGGCCTAAAATAAGGAAGATTGATCCATTGTTGATAACCCATTGCTTGATGGCTGCAAAAATAGTAATAGCAAGAAACTAGAATGGAGAAAATGTCTTTAATATGGTCCGAGTAAGACCTCTGGCGTATGGGAAAAATAAGAAAAAGAATTATATATTTTATCGAAAAAAGATAAAAATCAGATTAAGAACAGAAATAGGATAATTTGACTGTTAGAGAACTCTCACTGACAAAAACGGGTGGAGGTTGTTTTTGTGCAGGGTGGAAATACAGGCTCACTAAGATTGAAGTAAGAAGAATAGAGGGATACCTGATGTAGAAGTGATAAAGTTTGTGTGTGCCCACCTTCTGCACAAATGTTTATGTATTGTGTATTTTTTTTTATTTTTTTATGTTTATATCATGTACTGATTTTATACGTTATCTGTTACTTGATATGGAAGGAAAATATAATAAAAATACATTTAAAAAAAGAATCTAGGAGAGACATGGACTCCTTTTTCTACACCAAATATACACGGATCAAACTCTTATGTCATTCACAATGCTGCAACAAGTCTACAAATTGCCAATAATAGCAGACTACTCATATATACAATTAAGCTCCTGGGTTAATAAAAACAAATGATCAACTCTTACTTCTGTTAATCGGCACAGGCTGACGGACTTCGGGAGCATGCTTGTAGGGATCAAACCTCAGAGGAAGCTTATCTCTTCCACTTATACAGCTTTACCCCAAAAAATTTAATTAAAAAACTACCGCTTTATCAAGGCTTGGGAAATTGAGCTAAAGAAATCACTCCCTGAAAATACATGGGAACACATTAACACAAACTTCAAAAACTTCACATTATGCACTAAGCATATTGAATTAGCTAAAAGATTTGTGTACAGGTGGTTTTTAACACATGCTCGCCTACACCGCATTAGCCCCAAGATATGCAACTACTATTGGAGATGCACATCAGGAAATGGGAACATGTCACACATTTGGTGGAGCTGCCCAAAACACGCCAGCATCTGGCAAAACATATCCAAGCTCTTTAAAAAAAAAAAAAAAAGCACAGGCATACATCTTCCCTATTTACTGGAAATGTTTACTTCTTTTTAATTTCCCGTCTCTGATCCCAAAACCATAGCAGTATCTAACACGCAACTGGTCCTCAAAGGCAATCCCTTCGATGCAGATGTGCATACAACAAATTAACCAAACCTGCCTGTATTAATTGCCAATCAGAAAACAAAATACACCTCCCAAACGGAAACACCTTAATAACCGATATTACTGGTAAATAGCTTGGGAAAAATTTAACCAATTTACCCATAAACACAACAACAAAGAATATCCTACGCAAGTCTAAGTCCGACAGCCAAACTCAACTAGGCCAAATGACGATGTACATGTTTTATAAACAATGCATGACTGAAGTAACGCAACAAGATAACTCTGCTATAGCCTCTCTGAAGTACTTCCATAGGATAAATACAATGATAGACAACTATTAAAGGGACACTATAGTCACCAGAACAACTACAGCTTATTGAATTTGTTCTGGTGAGTAGAATCATTACCTTCAGGCTTTTGCTGTAAACACTGTCTTTTCAGAGAAAATGCAGTGTTTACATTACAGCCTAGTGATAACTTCACTGGCCACTCCTCAAATAGTTGTTATAGATCCTTCCTGAGTCATGGCTGCCTAAAATGCATCCAAACATTCAGTGTCTCCTCCCTCTGCATGCAGACGCTGAACTTTCCTCATAGAGATTCATTGATTCAATTAATCTCTATGAGGAGATGCTGATTGGCCAGGGCTGTGTTTGAATCATGCTGGCTCTGCCCCTGATCTGCCTCCTTGTCAGTCTCAGCCAATCCTATGGGGACGCATTGTGATTGGATCAGGCTACGACTTCTGATGATGTCAGCAGACTGCTTGTTTTTTTTTAGGCAAACAGCATGCAGATCTACAGCTTCCGGCTTGAATACAGTAAGATTTTGCTATATTTATGGAGGCATGTGGGGACCAGGGGGGCTAGATGGTGGTTTTAATACTATTGGGTCAGGAATACATGTTTGTGTTCCTGACCCTATAGTGATCCTTTAACCCCTTAAGGACCAGCCTGTTTTTGCGATGTTGTACGTTAAGGACCAGAGCGGTTTTAACACTTTTGTGGTGTTTGTGTTTAGTTGTATTTTTCCGCTCTCTCATTTACGGTTCCCATACAAATTATATTTAGTTTTTTTCAGGACAAGAAGGGCTTTCTTTACATACTATTATTTGTATCATGTCATATATTTGACTTTTAAAAAAAAAATATGGTGAAAAATTGAAAAAAAAACATGTTTTTGGACTTTTACTTGAAAAATCTTTTAATTATCTACAAAAGCTAATGAAAAAACTGCTAAATAGATTCAAAATTTCGTCCTGAGTTTAAAAACACCCAGTGTTTACATGCGTTTTTGCTTTTTTTTTGCAAGTTATAGTGCTATAAGTACAAGTAGGAAATTGCTCTTTCAATTTATATATTTTTTACATTTATCAGTAGTGACATTGTAACACTGTTATCAGTCATAAATCTCTGAATCACACCCCACATGTACATATTTTTTTCAATTGAAACTTTTTATTTCCCGAATACAAAAATTCGAGTATTTAAATTTTTTTTTTAAACAAGGAGGGAGGGGTAGACGGGTACAGAATAAAGAAGGGGAGGGGGGGAAGGGGATCAGTACAGTCAAGGCACTCAGTTTGTACAATTTTTGCAGCATGTCATACAATTATCACAAGGCGATATAACATGGTAATATAACATGGTAATAAAGCATGGTAATAAAGCAGTAGGACCCTTATATGTGTCTAGCTCACAAAGAAGTTAGCCTACTCTATCGATTGATACCGTTGGGACCTTTGGGACCGTATAAGAGGTTGCACTAGTCTAAGGTGTCTTTTCTGACTCTGCTAATGAGGGAGTAGCAGTGTTTCAAGGATCTATAGTATTTGTGAGGTGAGCCCCTTGGTCCCATTGTCAGTTGAAATGGTTTGGCGGGTCAAGTCTAGAAACGGTTTCCAGACTTCAACAGTCTGTGCTCTGAGCGTGTGGGAGGTAGAAGTTAGGAGCTCGTATTTATAGTAATGCGTTATTCTATCTATTAATTCTCTACGGGAAGGACACCTAGTGGTTTTCCAATTTTGGGCTATTAGATGTCTGGCCGCTAAAATTATTAAGGACGCTATTTTTTTATCTGCTTTCTTCAAATGAGTCGGGAAGATCAGTAGGAGTGTTAGGGTCGGAGTCAAGGTGAGTCACTCGTTGCAGGAGTGAGTGGACCAGTGTCCAGAGCTGCAATAGTTCTTTACACTCCCACCATATGTGCATCATGTTACCTATATCTGTCAGGCATCTCCAGCACTTCGGGCTTGTATTGGGGTATATCTGGTGGAGTCTTTGTGGTGTAAGGTACCATCTGTATACCACCTTTTTATGCGCTTCTACGTGAGAAAAACAGGAGGTGAGGCCCGAGAGGGCAGTCAGTGCTGAGAGCCAGTATGTGTCTGTAAGTATTGGCATTCCCTCTTTTTTCCCAATTTTGTACATAGGTGAAGGAGTGGGGGGTGTTAAAATCGAGTGTGTTCCTATAGCACAACGACAAAGATTTGGGTTTTTGTGGTGAGTTGTGGCATCTATCTAGAATCTCCATTGTGTCTTTTAGCCGGTATGGCTGGATTTGAGGGTTTATGGATACATGGGTGAAGATAACACTTTTTAACTGTAGATACTGAAAAATACAAGAGTTAGGGATGTGATACTGGGATTGTAGGACTGGGAATGGCTGGAGTCCCTGTTGTGTACATATGTCTTTGATAATCTTCACACCGTGCTTGGTCCAGATTTTTAAGGACAGCCAAGGTGTCAATCCAGATAAAGCTTCTATTGGGGCGTTTATGCAGAATTTCCCCTTCTCGGTTACTGTGGCCATCAACCTGTCCCAGTATTTAAGCATCAATACGGAAGTGGGATATAGTGACAATTTTGGTGGCCGGTGTATCTTGGGGGACCACATAGTGTGGAGTAAAGGGTGCGGTTTGGATCTGTCGGATTCCATATCGGCCCACTGAAACGTGTGTTTAGGGGCATGGAAACGAATAGCAAAGTCTAGAATGGCAGCTTCATTGTACGAGGCTAACTTGGGCGCCCCTAGACCACCTCTAGATTGAATCTGCTGCAGTATAGATATATGTAAGCGTGGTTTAGTTTTGTTCCAGATGAATCTGGATATCATGGCTTGGATGGTCTTGAGGGTTTGTGGTGGTACCTGTAGCGGGAGCATTCGAAATACATAGAGAATTTTTGGTAACAACACCATTTTGACGGTGTTTATTCGCCCCAACCATGATAATGATACATGTTTCCAGTGGTTGCAAAGCGACTTACAAGTCTGTGAGAGCGGCCCATAGTTCAGCGATAATGTTTTGTGAGCATGAAGTGCTAGCTTCACTCCTAAATATGTGATAAAGTTTTGTCTCCAGTCAAATTGAAATAATTGTCGAAGCAAGTTGGTTTGTGATAACGGTAAGTGGAGGGGTAGTGCTTGTGTTTTGGTATTGTTAAGTTTATAATAAGATATATTACCATATTCACGCAGGAGGGAGATGAGGCGAGGTATCGTTGTCGTAGGGTTGCTAACTGTCAATAAAATGTCATCTGCGAACATCGATAATTTGAAGGTCGAGGGGCCTATATCTATACCTGATATTGATGGGTCATTCCTAATTTTATACGCTAAAGGTTCTAGGGCGAGAATGAAGAGAAGAGGGGAAAGTGGACAACCCTGCCTGGTGCCATTAGAGAGGGTAAAAGGACGAGAGGTAAAGCCTGAGTTGTACACTTGCGCGGTAGGGGATCTATATAACGCCAAAATACCCTGGATCATCTCTTGTGGGAAGCCATATTTGTTTAAAACTGAGATCATATAAGCCCAGTTCAGCCTATCAAAGGCTTTTTCCGCATCTAAAGCCAATAGCATGCTTTCGGTTTTCTGGTCTGCAATGTGGGAGAGGATGTTTAGGATTTTTCTGGTGTTGTCGGATCCTTGCCTGCCTCTGATGAAGCCTGCTTGATCGTTATGTATGATACGGGTTAATATCGGGCTCATCCTGTTAGCTAGCAATTTGGCATATATTTTAGTGTCACAATTCAGTAGGGATATCGGTCGGAAATTTGAGCATTGAGTCGGTGGTTTCCCAGGTTTTGGCAAGGTCGAAATGTGGCCTTGTAGCATAGCTTTGTGGAACCTGTTTGGAAACATTGATTAAATTTTTTTTTCATATATGGTAATAAGATCTCTCGAAACGTATGATAGTACAGGTTTGTAAAGCCATCAGGGCCTGGGGATTTGCGCTTTGGTAATTGGTCGAGGGTATCAATTATTTCCTGATCTGAGAACGGTTGAATTAGAGCCTGACATTCTTCTGGGTTGAGACTAGTCAAGTCAGTGTCTCGCAGAAACAGGTCTATATCGGTTTGCTTAGGGGGTGGGCAAGCTTGGGTCTGTGCTAGATTATAGAGGCCACTATAGTCGACTATCGCTTGTGGGTCCGTGATATTATTGCCTTGGCTTGAAGTAAGGAAGGCGATTTTAGACGTTGGAGTTCTCGCTTTAAGTGGGGTTTTCCCTGCTCTATTTCCATCATGGAAAAATTTATGTTTCAATTTTGTTAAGAGGTAATTTGTTTTTTCCATTTCCATATTTTTCAGGGTAGATTGTAGCTCAAGGATCCGTTTAGTAATATTGTGGGATGGATGTGTTTTGTTCGTGCGTGTGAGTGTGGCTAGTTCTTTGTGTATGTCTATATAGTGTTTAGTTCTCTTTTTATTGTTGTGGCTAGCATGTTTAATGAACTGTCCTCTGAGGACGGCTTTGTGAGCTTGCCACAGGGTGTCAATGTTCATCTCTCCTACATCGCTTAATACAAAGTATGTGTGGAGTTCTTTTTTGATTTGTGTGATCAGTTCGTGGTTGTTTAAAAGGTAATCGTTATGGCGCCATGTACGGGTCCCAGAAATGGGGTATTGTGTGGCTAATATTGTAATTGGGGCGTGGTCAGACCACGTAATGATACCTATGTCCGCTTTGACTAATTTCGGAAGTAGGGTTGAAGGAAACAGAAAACGGTCGATTCCCGAATATGTGTCATGTACTTGGGAGTAGTGCGTATAATCCTTGTCTAAGGGGTGCAAAGTTCTCCATGCGTCCGCATAGTTATGTGCTAGCAGTACCTTATCTATGCAAGATATAGAGCGAATCCTTTGCTTCATGGTTTGTCGCGAAATTTTGGGAGAGGACGTGGTATCTAAAGATTGGTCTAGAATGAAATTTGTATCTCCCCCCATTATAACGTCCCCAAACTTGTAAGCCGACGCCAAAACCAAGATTTGTTCAATAAATTTATGGCAGCCAGTGTGTGGGCCATATAGGTTGACCAGCGTGTATTGTACATTGTTAATAGTACATTGAAGTAAGAGATAGCGGCCTTTTTTGTCGCATATTTTTTTCACTAGTTGGAATGCCACGTCCTTACTAATTAGAATAGAAACGCCTCGTTTTTTTGTCTTATAGGTGCTATGGTAACTTATCAGGAAATGTCTGGAGGAAAATTTCGGATGGTTAGATGTTTTGAAATGTGTTTCTTGATAAAATGCTATATGGGCTTTCTGTTTTTGTGCTTCTAGTAAGGCCATGCGTCTTTTATGTGGTGTGTTTAGCCCTTTGGCGTTCACCGAAATAATGTTAAGAGTCATGGCTTAGGTTGCTGATTTTCCTTGAGTGATAGGAAAGAGGAAATGGCATGAGACTGAACGTTAAATTTAGGTTCGGTTATATTATATACCTGCTGTGCAACTCTTTGAACCCTTAGAGGGCCTGAATGAGATGACGTGTGTCTTGTATAAAAAACTTTGACTGTTTTAGTATGACAGTACTTAAGCACCTTGTGGGGAGATAGGAATGTAGGGTGGGGGGAGTAACTGGGAAAATAGAACCAACTATGTACAGTAGAGAGGTCTCGAAAGGGAGACCTGAGAATCCTGGTGTTGCTGGGCATTTAAGCCCTTATGGGGGTCAGAGAATCCCCATACGTGCTGGGAGAGATCATCTCCTGTGGTTTGTTCGAGACATCACCCAGGTTTCCATGGAGCCTAGCAACAGTTTGGAAGCGTAGGGAAGCTAGTGACGTGTAGCGTCATAGGGCTCAAACACTAGGTATACATTTATCTCCAGTCTTTAGATGGTGCAACTATCAATGCCAATACATGTTCAGTTACGGTCATATGTGATATATGTTTAAGGTATATGTTTAAGGTTGCCTCCTGTGTCTGGTAGGGCGCATATAGTCGCATGTGCTCCCAAGGTAAAAATGAGTTAGTGACCAAATCATGCATTACAGAACATCAGAGAAAAATATACTGTGACACCAGTTGAAATTAGTATCGTTATCAGTCAATCCTGGCTTAATTCCTAATGTGTAGATAGTGACCTGCAATATCTTGTGGTATTACTGGTGATACTTTAGCGATATTTTAGCATGCTCCGGTCTAGTACTGATAGTTCAGGAGGGAGTTGTTTGAAGCGATGGGGCTATGGATCGTGCGGGCTCAGCCGGGGCCACTAAAGATCACGGAACACTGTGGAATTATTCTAGGTATACACCTGTCTCAGAGGTCTAATGGGTCATTAAAGGAAGTGTTAACGCCGCTGCTCCTCACCGGAGGCAACCATGTTTGAGGGTCTGACCCCTTTTACTCCTTTTAGTTGCCATGTTGTTGTGCGGCTAATGGGGGGACCTGTGCCTGGGAGTGGTGTAGGGGGTTCAAATCTGCAGATCTGTGATCCGCACTAACTCCACGGCATGTGCCGAATTCCTTTAAACCAGAGAAAAGGGGAAATAATAAATAAATAAAAAAGAAAAACTACACATCTATAGCAAAAGCAAATAAATGTCACCAGTCCAGAGCATCAATTGGACATGTATCGTATAAATTAGTCCGCTGGACGAACGCCTATACGGGCTTGAATATTTTAAGTCACTTAACTGGACGCTGAGTTTCCCAATCGTGGGTGATTTTTAGAGGTGACTTGGTCGCAGAGGGTGCGATTGTGCCGTCTGCGTAACCTGCGTTGAAAGGTAAGTTCCATTCAGCTAGCGCTTTTTTCCCGTCTTCCATCCTTTTTACGATGAGGCGTGTTGGAAAGCCCTACTTGTAGGGTATCTCTGCTGCTCGTAGAGCGCTTGTTATCGGCGCGAGGTTCCTTCTGGCTCTTAACGTGTGGGCAGAGAGGTCTGTAACAGCTGAATGTTGTTAAATTCTTCAGGTAGGTTAGGTTGTTTCCTTGCAGCTGACATTATGATATCCTTAGTAGTGTAATAGTGCACCCGTGTTATGGTATCTCTCGGAGCTGATGGCGGTAGATGTTTAGGCCTAGGCAACCTGTGAATCCTGTCCAGTAGTAGTGCTGACTCTGGTAGATCTGGGGCCAGCAGGCGAAAAATCCGGCAGGTATATTCTCCCAGCTCAGTTGGGCCCACACCCTCCGGTATGCCCCTTACCCGGGCATTGTTCCTCCTTTCCCTATCTTCGTGGTCTGCAAGTTTAGTGAAAATTAAATTGATTTTAGTCTCCATGGTATCAACGGCTGTCACAACATTGTTATGTGCCGAGATAATTTCTTTGGTTTTGTTTTCTATGCGATCTGTACGATCTCCCAATGCTTTAACTTCTGCCCTGATTTCTTTGGATAGCTGGGCAAAATCTGCCCGTAGGGATGCTTGTAAGCCATTGAGCATCATTTGAATCGCTGATTCTGTAGCAGGGAGGTCTTTGCGCGAGATCGAGGTAAGATCGCTTTGTCCGGAACTCGAGGCCGGTGATGTAGGCCCTTCGGCGCCATCTTGTGTGCGTCGCGGAGGGGAGGCCATGGCTGAAATCTGTAATTTAGGAGCCTCTTTCACCTTCGTTCTTTTCTGAAGATGCTGTGCCATGACGCCCCAGGTGCAGCTAGTCTTCTTACTTATAGAGAAGGGGGTGATCTCTCTCTGAATGCTGTTCTAATCGCTGCTTTGTGGGGATTGCTCACGGAGCCGAACGTTCACACGTCTATCCTCATGAACGGTCAGGCCACGCCCCCATGTGCATATTTTTAAAATGTAGACAATCAAGGGTATTCAATATGGGATATGTCCAGTCTTTTTTAGTAGCCACTTAGTCACAAACATTGGCCAAAGTTAGCATTTATATTTGTTTGTGTGTTAAAAATGCAAAACAATCGCTAACTTTGGCCAGTGTTTGTGACTAAGTGGCTACTAAAAAAGGCTGAACATACCCCATTTGCAATACCTTGGGTTGTCTTCTTTTGCAAATGGTATGCCATCATGTGGTCAATTATCATTCCTGGGCTACCAGGAAAAAAAAAGGTAAAATCAAGCCTTATATTTGACCCTGTAACTTTCACAAACACTATAAAACCTCTACATGTGGGGTGCTGTTATACTCAGGAGACTTCGCTGAACACAAATAATAGTGTTTCAGAACAGTAAAACCTATCACAGCAATGATATCATCAGTGAAAGTGCCGTTTGTGTGTGAAAAATGCAAAAAAATTCACTTTCACTGACCATATCATCGCTGTGATAAGGTTTACTGTTTTGAAAGACTAATATTTGTGTTCAGCGAAGTCTCCTGAGTAAAACAGTACCCCCCATGTACAGGTTTTAGGGTGTCCTAGAAAGTTATAGGGTTAAACACATAAATATGCACGTAGAATTTAAATATATATACATATTTATATATTTGAAGTCTACGTGTATATTTATGAAATTATTTATATAATTATGTATATGGACATAAATATAGTTCGTATTATTTTTATTTATTTATTCATACATAGATATATATATATATATATCATTTTATTCTAAGTGTATTTTTATATAAATATATATATATATATATATATTAATATCAAAATACTGTTAGAATAAAATTACATATATTTATATAATTTTCAAAATTCTTACAAATTATTTTACATTTTTTAATTTATTTTATATACTTATTAGTTATATTTTATAATATATATATATATATACACAATATATATATAGTTATAAACTATAATTTAAATATAAGTGTATTTTTATATTAATATACGTATATATAAATATAAAAATACACTTAATATGACATTATATATATAAGATACATATACATATTATATCTAGATGTAATACATGTATATATATATATATATATATATATATATTTTGTTTTACATTTATTACTTTATTTTAAAACTTTATTTCTGATTTTCTACTTGCAGGAAGACTGCCTGTCAGCACAGACAGTCCCCCTGCAGGCAGATACACAGGCACCTATTGCGGTCATGTGATCGAGTGATCACGTGACCGCGAGGAGACTGCCTGGGCAGACAGGCAGTCCCTCTGGACCCGGTGAAACACTAAATTCTGAAGATTTTAAACACTGTGATGTTTTGAACTCAGTGCATTAAAATATCGCAATGTATGATCCATCTCTTGTATTATTATTTATGTACACTTGCAGTAACCTTGAGTCTAAATAAAAACTATTAATTGTAAAAAAAATGAAAATAAATGTATCATGATGATGATATCGGTAATGGAAGTGCAGTTTTTGTGTGAAAAATGCCCCTCCCCCCAAAAAAAAAAGAAAAAAAAAAAGAATGCTGACTTTGGCCTGGGTTTGTGACTAAGTGACTACTAAAAAAAAACTACTTTTGTAAATGGTATACCATTTTTTGGCTGCTATATGGTCTCATAGGCAACATAGACCCAGAAAATCAATCTGGCAAACTGAAATGAGCAAGTTCTATATTGACATGTAATATTTCTATTTGATTTCTACTTTTTCCAAATGGTATGCCACAATGGGGGTAATTCTCATTTCTGGGTTGCCATACAGTCTTAAAGGCCCAGCAAACCAAAAAGCCTGGCAAATTTCAATGTGCAAATATGGAAATGGGGAAAGTCCTATAATTGCCCCATGTAACTGGTAATTTGCCAAAAACCCATGAAATCTGTACATGGGGGTACTGTTGTATTTGTGAGTCATTTTCTGAAAACAAATATGTGTATTTTATTGCAAATAATAAACAGTATTATGAAATTAACTGTTAACATTTTGAACAAAGGTGTACAATTGCCTGCTTCCTTAACCCCTTAAGGACACATGGCATGTGTTACATGTAATGATTCCCTTTTATTCCAGAAGTTTGGTCCTTAAGGAGTTAAGGGATTAAACTAGGCAAGTTTTGCAGTCTTTATATGTACATACAATTTGTTTGTTTCATTAATTTTAATTAAAGGACAATTACATTTACACATATACATTAATGCAACAATGTGTTACACCTTGAGGTAATAAATGAGTGAAAATATAAAACAAGATGCAATGTCTTTTCCTGTAAAAAAACATTTCTTACTCCTATTATCTGTAAATATTCATAACTACATAAAAAATATACTTTCAAATCATTGAACTGCATTGAACAAAAAACTGCAATGTTTACACTGCAGCTCTAAGTCTGTCCTCTGTGGCTGTCTACCAGACAGCCACTAGATGGCTTCCGGAAACAAAACAGACTTTTGGTCCATTATCTGATGCTGGACATCCTCACGCTCTGCAAGAGGACTTCCAGCGACAGACTTTTCACCATTGGAAAGCATTGATTCAATGCTTTCCTATGGGGAGGTCTAATGTGCATTACACCCTGCTCGTCGTGGGATGGAGGAGGGGGCAGAGCTTCAATCCAGCTTCGAGAGACATCGGCGCTGGGATCAGGTAAGTAAATAAAGGGTTTTTAACCCTTTATTTAAAGTGTAGGAGGGATGTGAGGGAGGGGGGGGGAGGCAGAGGGATCGGTAGTGCCAGCAATACAGCTTTGTATTCCTGGCAGTACAGTATACCTTAATGCCAGTGTTGTGATTTTGAAGAATGATTTGTGCTGTCTTATTGACAACAGGTAATATTAATAAGTTGAGACACCAGTGGCAGTGACACCAGTTTTCAGATGGTTGGGCTCTAGACTTCGCTCCACCTTAGCATTACATGGGGATTAGAATGTGGTGAATGTCTGCCCAAGGATTATGCTTTTTGTAAGGAGAATGATCTTCAATCTGATGGGAATTAAACTGAAACTATTACAGCAAACAGAAAAGTTCAATGTATCTGGCCAGAAATAAGTAAATGAATTGAGTCTCCAGTGGGATATTCTTCATAAAAAAATTACAGTTTATTAGCTTGATTAATTGCACAGCTTAGGGTCACACATCTTTTCATACATTTCTGCACTGGTAACTTATCATCTCAGCTGGCATTTTCTTAAAAAGTTTCCATGAGGTACACAACCAGTCCTTTAATTTTTCATTACATGCCAGTAAGGGCTGATTATTTTGATTCATTTTGCAGTTAGATTCATACAGAAAGTTCTTCATTGCAAATGGTTTCCATTCTGTTCAGGTTTTGTTCCTGGGAACCTAAGATACAAATAATATAATGAGAGAAATGAGAATATGAATTTATAGTATATGGATCTAAAGGAACACTCCAAGCAATATAATCCCCGGAAGTGCGATGTGGTGGTTATTGTGATAGGGTTGCCCTGGTTCCCCACAGTGTGAGTAGTCACACTATTTGCTAATGGTTTCACTTCTTAACTGAGGTCTGCCAGGTGTTGCTCCCTTCCTCTTTACAGTCGAAAGTGAGAGCCGAAGGCTCCTGTAATGATCTTCCATTATCTTTCCTGAGCTAAGCCCTGCCATGCTAGCTCATTAGCTTGAGAGCATCATTTGATCAAGGTTTAGCTCACAAAAGATAGCTTCTAGCTGTGAGCAAGCAGGGAGTGGCACCCGCTGATCCCAGGAGAGAAGTCAAACTTTTACCAAATGCTTTGACTAAGTCAATTTGTGGGGGGGGGGGGGGGAGGCATGCTGAAGTGGCTATGGTACTTCTAGTGTTCCTTTAAGATTGTTGTGTGATCATACTAAACTAGCACAGAGAACATGTAAGAAACAACACCACTGTGGCAGGATATATAACATTATTCAGTCCTCACAACCAAACATTAACAACCAAACATCAACAGCATACAGGTTTCTGGATCTACTCACACAGACAGCTGAAAAAGCTGATCTATAGAAAGGTGGAAGGAGATGAATCCAGTAGTTGCTTACCCAGAGGTCATCTAATTCTTGTCTCCTGATTCACCAAACTACTTTAGCTATATGTAAAGATGAATAAACATGTCAGTATATGCAAACTTCATGGACATAGTATAGTTTAAAAAGACAGAGTGACAAGTAGGTAGGCAAGTTTTAGACACATATGGATATGGATGTGTACAATACATAGCAAAGTCACTTAAACATCATTTGTAATTGAACACACCTGTTACTTTTTGTCAGGGACATCATTCCCACCATGGACAAAGGGCTATTTTCACTATGAGAAGTGGATATGGAGACCCTCTGGATGCTTTGTGTGCCTCCCAACCAGAGTTGGAGATTTCTGGGGATTGCCTGGACCCATTCTGCACATTGTGCACCTGACTGGGAGATATACTGAATCACTGTGGAACTGTTCTTTGGATCAGAAAGGTTTTGTGATCCAGCAAATCTTTGTTCAGGTGTTGCTCGGTTCCCCGGCCACCCATCACAGCAACATTTGGAGGGAATGCCAGGTGGTGAGGCATCAGAGGATATCTGAAAACCTGAGAGCACTCCTCTTCCCAGAGCTCCAGGAACCCCTTTTGTTAACCAGGACTAACCAGCTACATGCCTCAAACTCTTCGCCAGATTGGAGAATAACCGTAACATGGTAAAATGTTGTTGTTTTGGAGCAAATTCTCCAATCTGAAGCTATTTGAACAGTAGAGTAGCTGGGTGATGAGCTATCCAGAGACATATAATGTATGGGGATGCAGTCCAGGGAAAAGAGGTTCTGGAAGACTTTTTGTACAACATACCTCTATGTATAGGATGACACAGCAGGGAGGCTATTGTGTTAGCTGCGAGTAAACCAATTAGGACCTCAGATAGTGTCACAGGGGATGGAGATTACTGTACATGTCATTGAATTGTGGAGGACCACAAGGAGGGGGAATCCACATTTGTGCTGTATAAATAGAGATGTGTGCAATAAAGCTTGTTTTGCCTCAACAATAGTGTGTGTGTTGGAGGGTGGGGGGCAGAGGCTATAATCACTGCTGAAGTACCGGAGAGAAGGCATCCAGAGGAAAAAGAGCAATGACCACTGTAGCTTTGTCCAGTGGAAGAGGAAGAGACACTTCCTGTAACGGACCTACAAGAGGATAAAAACCGTTTAGGCGATAATCCCCTTGCAGATAGACAAGCAGCTACTGCAAGCACCAATCTCCCGAACTGCAAACTCTACAAATCTTCCAACTCCCGAACTGGAAACACACGAACCCTGGAATAGCTGAACAGGAAAAGCATACAATCCGCTTACACTCCTGGCAGTCAGCATACAATCCAATTACGAGACGACACTTAGTTTTGAGGGTCAAGCAGAATCTGAGGTGCTGGCACACCCAGCCTGGTTTTTATTGCAGTTGTTACAAATACAGGTCCGCCCACAGGGAGGTATAAAACAACCACTCACACATCAGTTACATCCCACATATTCCCTCCCCTTATCCTGAGAGGAAACTCAATTATACATACAGTTAAAACATACTTTCATAACTCTAAAACCATACATCACATTCACATAAAAATACATATCCACAATCAATCTATGCAGGGGAACAACATATTAAAAAATGGCATGAATCAGACCAGGGGTTCAAACATTAGTAAAGTATCTTTTAAAAACCCTGCCAGCATGGCTTTCCGGCTCAGACCGGTTTTACAGAGCCCTCTCTCCTGGAGACAATGGAGAAGTAATGCAATTACCTCCCAGGACAGAGACAGACTCCATTGAGCACATGGGGACACAAAGACAGTAAAACACTTTAAAATACATAAAGTCACCTTTTACACATAACACACAGACATTTCACATATCCCCAGATAGCTGGGATCTGAGCGCACAAAACTACCGAATAGCGCGCAGATCCTATTCACACAGTTCAATTGCCATGGAGCCGAAGTCTTTAACTACACGAATGGGCTCCATGGCATAGCTATCTGGGTTAACACATTCACATAAAGTCGGGTCCATAGTCCAAAGGCAAGAAGCGGGCAAGCAGCCCCCTCCAAGGACACGTGGCAAGGTCGGTTTCGCCACACTTCCTTTCTTCCCCCTTTTTTATTCCCTCTTTTTCTGTCTCTATCCTCCACCACCTTCTCCACACCCGTTCACTTTGCTGTTCTTTCTGTTCTCTCTTCCATCATCTACAACCTTTCTTACCTTATCTTCAGGTTCCTTAATTATCAAAAAGTGTGAAGTTTAGACTAATGCTATTCTCTGTGCTTGAGTTCGCTGAGATAACTTTTCAGCCTGTAACTCTTTTGGTAATATATGACTTCACTCTCACTTTGTATTTTTTATTAACATCTTTCTCTATATTGTACATGTCCAATGCATGATTTCTCCACAATAAAGACTTAAACAATAGCAAAATAAGGTGATATGATCACACAATCTCATATTACCTGGCTTATTTCTTAGGTGCTGGAATTATAGTGCTGTATTCTGCTTTATCTTGGAATATCAAATCCTGTTAATGTAAAAAAACAAATTAATAGTGTCATGGCAATAAGTGTTGACTTACTTTGTTTTAGGGTAGGCATAGTGCCATATATATATATATAGTGTCATATTTCAAATGCTCAAGATTGGACATATTTTTTTTTTATAAATGTCTAATGTTCATCAAAGAACTTTTTTTGAAAGTATAATTGAAATATGCTGCTTGTTACTGCTCTGCATTACCGTATATACTCGAGTATAAGCCGACCCGAATATAAGCCGAGGCTCCTAATTTTACCCCAAAAAACTGGGAAAACGTATTGACTCGAGTATAAGACTAGGGTGGGAAATGCAGCAGCTACTGGTAAATTTCTAAATAAAATTAGATCCTAAAAAAATATATTAATTGAATATTTATTTACAGTGTGTGTATAATGAATGCAGTGTGTGTGTGTATAATGAATGCAGTGTGTGTGTATAATGAATGCAGTGTGTGTGTGTAATGAATGCAGTGTGTGTGTGTAATGATTGCAGTGTGTGTGTATGAATGCAGTGTGTGCGTATGAGTGCAGCGTGTGCGTATGAGTGCAGCGTGTGCGTATGAGTGCAGCGTGTGCATATGAGTGCAGCGTGTGCGTATGAGTGCAGTGTGTGTAGTAGTGCAGTGTGTGTGTATGAATGCAGTGTGTGTGTATGAGTGCAGCGTGTGCGTATGAGTGCAGCGTGTGCGTATGAGTGCAGCGTGTGTGTATGAGTGCAGTGTGTGTGTATGAGTGCAGTGTGTGTATGCGTGCAGTGTGTGTATGCGTGCAGTGTGTGTATGCGTGCAGTGTGTGTAGTAGTGCAGTGTGTATGAGTGCAGTGTGTATGGATGCAGTGTGTGTATGAGTGCAGTGTGTATGAGTGCAGTGTGTGTATGAGTGCAGTGTGTGTATGAGTGCAGTGTGTGTATGAGTGCAGTGTGTATGAATGCAGTGTGTGTATGAGTGCAGTGTGTGTATGAGTGCAGTGTGTGTAGTAGTGCAGTCTGTGTGTGTATGAATGCACTGTGTGTATATGAATGCAGTGTGTGCATGAGTGCAGTGTGTGTATGAGTGCAGTGTGTGTATGAGTGCAGTGTGTATGAGTGCAGTGTGTATGAGTGCAGTGTGTATGAGTGCAGTGTGTGTATGAATGCAGTGTGTGTATGAATGCAGTGTGTGTATGAATGCAGTGTGTGTATGTGTGTGTGTGTGTGTGTGAGTGAGTGTGTGTGTGTGTGTGTGTGTGTGTGTGTGTGTGTGTGTGTGTGTGTGTGTGTGTGTGTGTGTGTGTGTGTGTGTGTTGAAGAGCCTTGGTGGGGGGTGGGCAATTTTATTATTTAAAAAAAAAAAATATTTTAATTTTTTTTATTTATTATTTCTTATTATTTAATTTAATAAACTTTTTTATTTTATTATTATTATTATTATTTTTATTATTTATTATTCATTTTTTTTTTTTTCGTCCCTCCTCCCTGCTTGATTCATGGCAGGGAGGGGGGCTCCTTCCCTGGTGGTCCAGCATTGGCAGTTCAGTGGGGGGAGAAGGGGGCTGTCAGAGCTGTACTTACCTTTCCTGCAGCTCCTGTCAGCTCTCTTCTCCTCCTCTGCGCCGTCCGTGCAGCTCTTCTGTCAGCTCCCAGTGTAAATCTCGCGAGAGCCGCGGCAAACAGACTATTGACTCGAGTATAAGCCGAGTTGGGGTTTTTCAGCACAAAACATGTGCTGAAAAACTCGGCTTATACTCGAGTATATACGGTAAGTACTTTCCGGGTTATTTACTAAAAATCTGATTTTGCAAATAGGACAAAATTCTGTGAAAATGGTCAACTTATGAGCAGAATGACAATTCTCTTATTTACTTATGCAAGCTCTGTTTGGAATTTGTCAATCTGACTGAATCGTTATCGTTCTCTCGGAAGCATTTAGTATCTGGTTTAAAAACAGTACTTTTTGTAACTGAGGGGGCGGTTATATGTCCTAGATCCAGAAACCCTATTCATTAGCCAAGGCTAGGAACCCAAAAATAAGAAACCCATGTAATGACTTTGATGTTCTTTGGTAAAATCTAGTTAGTTTTCTTACACAATGTTTCAATAATTTTGATGAGATTTGCAATACACATAATAACTACATATCAGTTTTCCATTTTCATTAATTGTATGGGAAACATTTGCATACAGAGGCCCATAATAAGCACCCACCTGTCCTGTGTTCCAATGGCATGTTGTTTTTGTTAGTCCAAGTTTATCATTTAAAAAGACTAATTCATAATTAGAAACCCTTTTGCAACTATGTTAGCACAGCAGGAAATTGTTGTGCTAACTAAAAAAGCAATGAAACTGGCCTTCAAGTAAACTAGTTGAATATCCATAGCATCATCCTCTGTGGGTTTGATTACAGGCTCAAGATGTCAAGAAGCAACTTTTGGCCATAACTTTCTTCTGAAACTCACCATTCTATTCCAATGAAGGCTATTCCATTTGAAAAAAGGCCAAGAAACAGAGCAAACTGGCTCTAACCAGAATACAAAGAACAGAGGGAGGCCCCAGTGCACAATTGAGTGCACTAAATACATTAGTGTAGTACCACAAATATAGTGGTCAAGTCAGGCGCCTAACCCAAATAGATCTGTAAAAACAACCAATAATACAGCTGCATGCACTGTTTTATTGGTTGTTGGCTATATCAGTGAACAAGCCACAAAAAGTGCTGCACTTCAATATTCCAGACAAAAGTGATAGCTATATACAAAGTCTAAATAACGAGTCTCACTAACATAAAAATAAAATATCCAGGTAGATCAACAATATACCACATAACAGTGCAAAAAAAAATCTTATCTACAGAAATAACCACCCCCTGTGAAAGGCACAATGTGACAATGAACACATTTTCTCCAAAGCTTCACACTCCTGGTTCTCAGTTAATATGTATGAATGGAGATGTGAGACCCCCATTGGATCATTAGTCTTTTTAGTGTCCCACTATGTATAAGGAAACAAAGGGCAGGGAGATGCTAAATGTAATATCGTTAGACACTTTATTTGGCAAAATATTACTTGATAAAACCAGAACTTTAACATGTAAACAGGTAAAATCATGATCCTCTGAACACCCAGATATGCTTCACCTCTCCCTATGAGGCAAGATGCTCAATCCATGATGCATGACACCATCTTGCTTCTTCCCTTTTCTATAATGGCCTTACTTGCCTTCAGTTGGTTGCTAAAGTATGTAACTCTGCCTTAAATGAACCAAAAGTCCATGGGCACATTCGTATTCATATTAAGAAAGCCCATTGTATACAAAATAGTTGAATGCTAAAATATACCTAAATTCCCATATAGAGCAGGGGTGCCCAAAAGGTAGATCCCCAGATGTTGCAGAACTACAACTCCCACAATGCTTTGCAAGCCTTTAGACTGCAAAGCATCATGGCAATTGTAGTTTTAACACATCTGGGGAAATACCTTTTGTGCACCCCTGATACAGAGACTGTAAGTATATTAGAATTTGTGTCATTTTAAATACACAAATTGTAGTATCTAGTGTGAGAAACAGATGCCTCACAGACCATCACATGGCAGTTTCATTAAATAGTACCTACAACACACAAGTCTCAATATCAGCAGTGAAGAGTCAACTCAGGAAAGCTAACATTCTAGACAGCATTGCAAAAAAAAAAAAAAAGCCATATTTCAGACAGGCCTTTAAATATATAATGTTAAAATGGGAAGATTATATTAAAAAAAAAATGTATGCACAGACAAATCTGTGTTTGAAGTGTTTGGATCACAAAGAAGAACGTTTAAGAGATGCAGCCCAAGATGTTTGAGGAGTGCTTTGGTGGTGGGTAGGTGGGAGATTTAACCAAGGTAAAAAGGTCTTTTTTAAAAATTCTTTATTTTTCGTGTGCATGAAGTAACATACGAGCTTGCAGAGTCACAACAACAGATGCAAGAGATTTAATAGCTTTCAGTGACATGGAAGGTACAATAGCACATTTTTTATTTACCGTATATACTCGAGTATAAGCCGACCCGAATATAAGCCGAGGCCCCTAATTTTTCCCCAAAAAACTGGGAAAACTTATTGACTCGAGTATAAGACTAGGGTGGGAAATGCAGCAGCTACTGGTAAATTTCTAAATAAAATTACAGTAGATCCTAAAAAAAATATATTAATTGAATATTTATTTACAGTGTGTGTATAAAGAATGCAGTGTGTGCGTATGAGTGCAGCGTGTGTGTGTATGAATGCAGTGTGTGTGTATGAGTGCAGTGTGTGTATGAATGCAGTGTGTGTATGAATGCAGTGTATGAATGCAGTGTGTGCAGGGCCGGTGCAAGGATATTTGCCCCCCCCCCCCCATATGTCCTGACCTCCCATCCTCCTCCCCTAGTGGTCCTTATCCCCCCTCCCTCCCATAGTGGTCGTTATCCCCCCCTCCCTCCCATAGTGTTCCTTTTCTCCCCCCCTCCCTCCCATAGTGGTCCTTATCCCACCCCCTCCCTCCGATAGTGGTCCTTATCCCCCCCCCCTCCCTTCCATAGTGGTCCTTATCCCCCCCCCCCCCTCCCATAGTGGTCCTTATCCCCCCCCCTCCCTCCCATAGTGGTCCTTATCCCCCCCCTCCCTCCCATAGTGGTCCTTATCCCCCCCTCCCTCCCATAGCGGTCCTTATACCCCCCCTCCCTCCCATAGTGGTCCTTATACCCCCCCTCCCTCCCATAGTGGTCCTTATCCCCCCCCCTCCCTCCCATAGTGGTCCTTATCCCCCCCCTCCCTCCCATAGTGGTCCTTATCCCCCCCCCCTCCCTCCCATAGTGGTCCTTATCCCCCCCCTCCCTCCCATAGTGGTCCTTATACCCCCCCCCCCCCACACAGTGGTCCTTATATCCCGTTTTTTTATTATTATTATTTTTTTTTTTATTATTATTTATTTTATTTATTTTTCGTCCCCCCTCCCTGCTTGATACATGGCAGGGAGGGGGGCTCTCCTTCCCTGGTGGTCCAGTGGCAGTTCAGTGGGGGGGAGAGGGGGGCTGGCAGAGAGCGTTACTTACCTGTTCTGCAGCTCCTGTCAGCTCTCTCCTCCTCTGCGCCGTCCGTGCAGCTCCTTCTATCAGCTCACACTGTAAGTCTCGCGAGAGCCGCGGCTCTCGCGAGATTTACACTGGGAGCTGACCGAGGTGCTGACCGGACACGCAGAGGAGGAGAGAGCTGACAGGAGCTGCAGAACAGGTAAGTAACGCTCTCTGCCAGCCCCCCTCTCCCCCGGTCTGTATTATGGCAATGCAAATTGCCATAATACAGACCTTGACTCGAGTATAAGCCGAGTTGGGGTTTTTCAGCCCAAAAAATGGGCTGAAAAACTCGGCTTATACTCGAGTATATACGGTAATTTGAATATCAGGCTAGGATTCTTCAGTAAGCTATAGTGCAGATCTCAGGCTACATGTGCATGTTAGACTAATAGTGTGTACTTGTGGAAGGTAACATTGCATTACTAGGTCAGTAAGTTAATTGTACCCTTTGAGCTTTTAAACTGCGCGTATGCTATAGTAAACATGGTGAGCTATAATACGTCATGAAGTGCAGAGACATAAACGCTAGATATATTATGTTTAGCTGCCTGATAGCATATTGAGTCATTGTTAGAAGTAACAGGTAATATAAGCTTAAACCAGAGAGGTACATTGCATGAGTATTGGTACAGTTGGAGGAACATCTCGTTGTGGTTGCGGGGTGAAAGGTGGGGCACCAGATCTCGTATTCCTCACGGGCATTTCAGCGTTGGTACCCCTTTTTTTTTTGCAGAGGAATAAGACATTAATGAGTACCAGTGCAGGAGAGTAAGCTTCCAGGCTTCTCGTCACACAGTTTTGTCACTACGTGCATACATAACCTTTGGTAAACATTCCACTTAGCTCAGTTATTATACTATCTGTTACAACAGACATAGTCAAAGAATGAGAACAGTGCAAGTTAAATTGCGGAACCTCCTGATTCAATCAAATATAAAAAAGGAAATATTTTACAAAATAGTATACGTTCTGTCAAAAGCTTAATTTCCTCCTTCAGCTCTACCCCCTAACTGGCCGCACTTGACAGGGAATGAATCTGTGTCGTGTTAAAGTATAAAGAGTATAGGAATAGAAGAAGCAAGTAGAAAAGAAGATGAAGTGGTCATTGCCAGGAGAGGTCAGGTCCCCCAGTGTGTGTCCCCTGGTACTGGAGACACCAATATGTCACATGCCACGGGACACAAATGTGAACCACGGCCACCATGCCTCCGCGTGTTTACTCCCCCTCCCTGTCTGGGAGGCATACAACACCTCAGCCACCTGAATGTCCTTGACTCTGCGGATCCACTCCTCCTCGCCGTGATCTCGGTCCACCTCTAGTAGACTGGGATAAGTGCCTTGGCCGCATTTAGTAAGTGTCGTAGAATCAATTTTTTGTATAGGTTGCAATGAAATATGCAGAAGAAATAGAAAGGTGAACAGCGCTAGAGATCAGAAATTGTACATACGTTTAGTAGAAATACTGGCCAGCGGAGTAACTTAAAAAAAAAGGAGAAACAAAGATACAAATAATGGTACAGTATGTATGAACGATATAATTCCACAAGAACAAATGGGTTATATTCACACTCACACTTTGAGGAGCTATATCAGCTCGGTGTTAAGAGCTTGGACGGAATAATCCCCGTCTATGGATTTCTTGAGGTTCCAGATCGTTGGTGAGTTTATAGGTGTAAGTATTCGTTATATGAAAAACAAGAGTAAAATACGCCACATGGTCTAGTACGTAAATATAAAATATTGTAGTAAGAGTAGATGATCCTACTTACATATACTAGAGCAACGACCTGCTCTAGTTTGGAGAATTTCAGGTGGAATAATCCCCACCTCGGGATATAGTGGACCCAGGTATAGCAGCAAAGCAGTATTAAATAGGAAGGAGGACAAAAAAAAAAAATGACTGGATAGTTTAAAAATTATATATACTTTAATACAATAAGTAAAAAGTGAATAATACACTATAAAACCAGTCCTGTATAAAAGTCCAAAATTCTTCCTCACTTGACGCGTTTCGCCGAAGCTTTCTCAAAAGTGAATCAGCTTCGGCGAAACGCGTCAAGTGAGGAAGAATTTTGGACTTTTATACAGGACTGGTTTTATAGTGTATTATTCACTTTTTACTTATTGTATTAAAGTATATATAATTTTTAAACTATCCAGTCATTTTTTTTTTTTTGTCCTCCTTCCTATTTAATACTGCTTTGCTGCTATACCTGGGTCCACTATATCCCGAGGTGGGGATTATTCCACCTGAAATTCTCCAAACTAGAGCAGGTCGTTGCTCTAGTATATGTAAGTAGGATCATCTACTCTTACTACAATATTTTATATTTACGTACTAGACCATGTGGCGTATTTTACTCTTGTTTTTCATATAACGAATACTTACACCTATAAACTCACCAACGATCTGGAACCTCAAGAAATCCATAGACGGGGATTATTCCGTCCAAGCTCTTAACACCGAGCTGATATAGCTCCTCAAAGTGTGAGTGTGAATATAACCCATTTGTTCTTGTGGAATTATATCGTTCATACATACTGTACCATTATTTGTATCTTTGTTTCTCCTTTTTTTTTTTAAGTTACTCCGCTGGCCAGTATTTCTACTAAACGTATGTACAATTTCTGATCTCTAGCGCTGTTCACCTTTCTATTTTATCTGTCCATTTATCACAAGGTAGAGGGAACACCTTGTTGGTGAACTGCTGCTCACCCTTGAGAAGAGAGCGCTTATTACCCTTTTGCATTTGAAATATGCAGAAGGGCCAGTTCAGCCGACCAGTCAGTAGTGTCCCCCAAGATCTCCGTCACTTTAGCCCTAACCATCTCCCAATATGGGACGATGTCATGACATTCCCACCCGATGTGTATCATCGTCCCCCTCTCCACTTGGCATCTCCAGCATGTTGGAGGGGTCATCGGGAATATTCTATGGAGTAGGGTTGGTGTTTTATACCACAGTGATATTAGTTTATAGTTCATCATCTGGTATTGTGAGCTAATGGAGCTCTTATGTTGCCAAACTAAAGCTTTATCCCATTGTTGAGAAGAGAAGGTCTTGCCCAAAAGTTCCTCCCATTGTCTGCGAAAGGTGTTTTTCACCGTCTGTTCCCTGACTAAGAGATATTGGTATAGTGTGGAAACTGCTCAAGTGTGTTACCCTGTTCACAGATACATTAAAACCAGGTGAGATCTCTGTGTATGGGGAATTGAGTCATAGTAATGCTTCAGTTCCATGTATCTGAAGGCCGCCATGGAAGTTCGTGGTCTACCCTCCAACAGCGAGTCCAGGCTCCATGTCGTCCCACCATGTAAGGCATTATGGATGGGGATATATTCCTGTTCTCCAAGAAGAGCCAGCCTTTTCGGCGGGAGTCTCCCTCCCAGTGTGCGATTGTGAGTGACTGGGAGTAAAGGACTAGGCGTGGGCGAGACATGTGGTTGTTCCCTCAGTGACCTCCACCTGCATAGGGTTTGCGCCACTGGTCCTGTTTCGATATGATTGACTCCAGGGCAATACTATTTCCCTCTTTGTCTAGGGCCACCCATTGTTTTTGCGAGGAATCCATGTGCCTGATGGTACTTTTTAAAGTCGGGCAATGGCAGGCCTCCGCAATGTCTAGGTAAACAGAGTAGGTCGTGTCGGAGTCTTGATCTTTCCCCCCGCCACACGTGTCAGATGACTGCCAATTTTAAGGATGCCGGTTAGAACAGCGGGATGGTCTGAAAGATATAAAGGACTCTGGGAGTATATTAATTTGAAGTACTGCTATTTGCCCGTGCCATGACACATGTGAAATGAAGTTATGTTGGTACATGTCTCTTGGGTCTGATGTTACTCAAATCCCAAGGTACTTCATTTTGCCAAAGCATCAGTGGAACGGGAACAGCGGGCCCAAGGCAGTATATTCTTCAATTTGAAGTGTTATGTTCAGCACCTCACAATTGTTCAAATTCCGAGATGAGGTAGTGAATCGTGGTCCGAGGGTTAGCAATGAAAAAAAAAAGGTCATTCGCATAGGCGACGGCCTTATGTTCTACCCCCTGCCAGGTGTAACCCCGGATATCTGGGTGCCGGCGAAGCGCCTGCAGCAGAGGTTCCAGGGACATGGCAAATAACAGCGGAGATAAGGGGCATCCCTGCATTGTTCCGTTATTGATCCCAAAATCGTCCGTAAGGCCCCCGTTGACCTTTACCACAGCGCTTGGTGTACTATTCAAGGCAGTGATCCAGGTAAGGAGTCTCTGTCCCAATCCCATTTTCCTCAAGGTGGCAAACATATAAGACCAGTTCACATGGTCAAATGCCTTCTCAGCATTAGTTGAGAGTAATAGGAGGCATTGCCGTGACTTCCTCATGGGCTGTTGGATTAAGAACAGCTG